>NW_027287316.1:14923996-15246496 GCF_022747635.1 Hetaerina americana
GTATTTCATTTAAAAGCTCGACGTCACTGCCAGCTTGTGTGAAACATGAATTTAAGGCGAGGGGAACTTGTCAGAAAGCTGCTCCAAATAAAATGCCTTCCTTAGGAGAAGGGATAAATGAGCGTGGCATTCCTGTATCACATTTAAAATGTGCGTTAGCATGAATACAAGTAATACGTGTACCCTATGTCGAAACAATATAATATCATGAAATATCCACACGGATTATTATACTAAAAGCCATTAATACATTAAAATGAAAGAAGTAACTTGTAATTCCACACGAAATTTATTAAAATACGACATAGGCTTCGGCGTTGGACGTAATCACCAGGTTCATAAAATTACGCCCGAAGAAAAAAATTTCAAAAAAACCTTAACTTTTAAATATGCAAATAGTTTATGTAAAATTTTTCATTACTATGCCTATGCATTAAGCTCGCCCTATATCACGTCCGTGTTTTTCATTTTATTAGCTATTGTAAACCAAGACCATTAAAAAATCATCTTGATTATTTTAAAAAGTGTACCACGCGATTTTTCTAAACTGTTGAATATTTAAATAACTTTATATTAAATTCATCAAAATTATGGTTTTTACTTTGAATAGTTCCGATAAGTGTAATAAATTTACCATCAGGTATTTTGAAATTTTCGGATCACGACGAAACAGCCAGCATTAAAATATAATTGCTTTCAAATTAAGGAGAATTTTATACAAAATTATATATTTTATGTACCTAAATAATATTATTGTCTAGTAATAAAATTATATGCACATTTTGCAAGTAACTCTCCTCATCAGCCCTAAAATGTTTTACACTCGGATTTTAAAGCTCTATTCACTGAGGTCTTCATTTTCCTCTTTGAAATGATTAATTAATTGTTCAGTGCTTCTAACCTTGAAATATATAATATTGTGTTTCAATATTCTCTCTGTAAATCTTGAACAAGGATTCGTGTCTCAGAATTTACCAAATGAGACTTCCTTCTTCTCCTAATTATTTCAGGTCCCCTTTTTTAGTTACTCTGATCGTCTACCTAATATTTATTTCCCCTTAACGACTGCGAAGTTTTCCGTAGCGCCCAACATTGTTATTGGTTTAAATGTTTTACTTAATTCACCTGAAAAAATGCTAATAATTATGAATCACCCAAATGGCTGGTGCCTTAAAACCAGCTGACATATGCCCTAGTTCCGTCTTATGGAGTGAGCTGTGGTTGTTACGTTTATATTGAAGTTATACATGTTAAATCAGCACTCATTTAAATATTAAATGAACATCCAGAAGCAATTATTCTACTACAGTTTCGACACAGAGTCACATAAAATATGTGGATAGAATAAATATTAAAAAATTTAGTAAGACTTAAGTCCGTAATAAAACAGGTACCCCTTATTAATTTTGATATTTAATCTTAAAGATATAAATTTCTGTTGTCTTAATTATACTCTTCCTCACACCCTAGAGGCCGTTCACTTCTAGGGTGCGCACTGCTCAGAAAATCTTGCTATATATTTAGATACGAAAGAGAAACAGCCAGTTTCTTCCATAAAGACTTACGGTTGCATACTTCACATTCAAGCATTGTTCCTTAAAACATGAACTTCCACTCTTGAGACTTCAAATATACCTTTATTTAAGGTACTCATTTTAACCATTGTACCTATGGCCATCTTGGTCCACCTATACCTCTCTTGTTACTCCTCCGTCATTACATCCCCAAAAATTGGGCGTAATAAGATTATGTGTGGCACACAAATTGTACTGTGGTAGCATTGAAATTTTTTTCAGAAATTTTCTAAAGAATCAAAAGAGACTTCATCAAACATTATTTACTTCCTTTGGAAACAGTACATTCGTTAACGCCTCACCGCATCTATGGAAACTTTTTCGACCGACCATGAGCCCTCAACTCTGCCTCCTGAATTAATCATTTCCCCAAACCGCGGCCTTCTTTTGATTCTTCTCAGATCCCTCCTGTACCATCTCGCAACCATGCCCCTTTATATCCGCGAATTTATCCAATGAATTAAACAAAATCAAACCCAATCACGGGATGGACAACGATACCCTATTTTGCTTGTACGGTGTGATTTAATGCCAGCCTGGTGGGGAATGGCAGCAAAAAACTCCCACATGCAGAGGACGATGGAGAAGGAGCAAATAGCGCCGAGGATCACGAAGGCAAAGGGGCAGACTGGGGTTTGAGGTGGGGGAGGAGGGGTGAAAGGGTGAATTACCGGGACATGTTATTTTTTTTGGAGTTGGTAAATGTATGCAGTAGAAATAGAGGAGGAGGGGATAAAGTGAGTGGAAAGAGAAAATTGATTCCACGAAGAGGAGTGGGGGAAAGAGTGTCGGTCGGGCACGATGAAGGGGGGACTGAAGGGATTTGGACGTTGAAGGAGGAGCGAGAAGAAAGGAGAGAAAATAAAGGAGGCAGGAACAAGAGAGGCGGGCAGAGGAACCGAATCAGAAGGTTGAAAATATTTATGAGGCAGTCGGAGTTCTTTCCCTGCACATATACCCGTATATATGGCTCCATCTTTCTCCCTCTCTCCGCGTCCACTCTTTCTCCTCTCTCTCTCTCTCACTCACTTTCTTTCTCTTCATCTTTACCTCACTCTCGAGCACAGCCCTGGAAGAATGACTGCAAGGAATGGAGTGAAATGGGGGTGTTGGAAATCATGACTTGGTATGTGCATGGGCATGCGGATGTATTGGGGAGAGAGGCAGAGTGAGGGGCATGGGAGATGGAAGGAAGTGGAATCGGACGGCCGAGGGTTTGAGGGAGGCGAGAGGGCAGATAACACCGGCGGAGCTGACGGGGGTGGGAAGAAGGAGAAGGGATACCCTCCCTCCCCGCCTTGTTGCCGAGAATCTGGAAAAGAATTGGAAACGCCTAACTTTTTTCCTCCCCCTCAACCTTTCCCCTTCGCACACTCCGAAGAGGGCGGTGGGGGGGGGGCGAGGAATCCTGGGGCTTCCTGGGACTCTGTATGGAGAAGACGAGGGGGGCGAGGAAGGATGAGGGTGAGGGGTAGAGAAAAGAAAAAAAATAAACAATAACAACAGGGAAATCTAGACAAGGGAGAGTTTATGGGGTACGGGTCCAGATGGTGAGAAAAGCATGAATAATGCAATCGGGTTTAGTAGATTTCTGTGAAATTTTGTTTATCCTTTATTTTCTCAAGATAATGTTCTACTTTTAACGATAGGTGGAAGGCATCGATTTACATCCGGGTGGCATGGATTGAACCCTCGATGGAAATCCCTAGTTTCCTTACACCCTCTAACAGCTACGGGATGTAAAATTCGTAAGCTTAGAACAGGGTCGAAAAAACTCCGAGCGCACATCGTTAGGAAGATCGTCTTCGCAGCTTAACATTTCTTTTTAGCCACATATGTTGCTGGTCAACTTCAAGGCAGTGCAAGCAGCCTAGATCGTAAGCAGATTTTTTAGGTAAGGAGTTACTATGCCTTCTACCCTGATGATTGTGGATGGGACCACCAAATATCGAAGTGAGTTGTGTTTGTGTTAATCTTTATACTTTTTTACTATATTTTAGATGCAAGTTTTATTAAAGGTTAAGTAAAGGCCATTAAATTGCTATCGATAAAAAATACATGCATACACACACACACACACACACACACACATATATATATATATATATATATATATATATATATATATATATATATATATATATATATATATATATATATATACATATATATATATATATATATATATATATATATATGTGTGTGTGTGTGTGTGTGTATATATGTATATATATATATATATATATATATATATATATATATATATATATATATATATATATATATATATATATCCCTCCCCGGACTACAACCTTAACGTGGTGGAAGGGCTTGTGCGTTCCGATGACCCCTAGAGTTGCGCTGGCGGAAGTAATAATAATTGCTCCTGGTAGGGTCACCCATGCCAGATAGGTCGAAGGTTAGGAGCCAGACGAAAGGTAGTCCACGCAGCGTTTGTTCCTCAGTGAGGCGGCTGCAATGGCGTCTGACCCCAGAGGGCGGCCAGTAAGTGATGGTGTCACGTTAAAAACACTATTGAGGAAGGCAAAAGGAAACCACCTCAATTATCATTCCCAAGATTAACATGATGGACAAAAAAGAGATTTTGAGTCCTGGCAACTACGGGGCTCGGCCCAATCGGCCGTGTGTCGAGCCTGGCAGCGGGGGAGGCAAGGCTTCCGCGGTCGTCATCCCACGAAACCCTTGCAAGGGAAAATCAGCAGCAGCAGGACAGAAGATGCATGAAAAGAAGACCAAAATAGTTAGAATAGGAACGCGGAATGTTAGGACAATGATGAGGATAGAGAAATTGGAGAATGTTAAGCGAGAGATGGGAAGGGGAAATATAGATATTTTAGGTCTATGCGAGGAGAGATGGAAAGACAGCGGGGATTACTGGAGTGATAAGTATAGAATAATATATAGCGGCGGGGACGAGAGCCAACGAGGGGTTGCCATAGTATTAAATGAAGAGGTAGGAAGAAGCGCAGTCAACATAGAGCAGGTAACGGATAAAATACTACTAGTAGAGATAAAGGCAGAACCGACGAACTTGGTTATTATTCAGGTGTACATGCCACCGAGCCACCATAAGGAAGAAGAGGTAGATAGGATATACGATCAGTTAGAGGACATAATCGCGTGTGTTCCTGCAGGGAAACATTTGATAGTGATGGGGGATTGGAATGCGACGGTAGGGGAAGGAAGAGATGGTGACGAGGTCGGGGACTACGGTTAAGGCACGAGGAATGACCGCGGGGAGAAAGCAGTTGAGTTCTGCAGGAGACAGGGGCTAGTCGTCACCAACACTTGGTTTAGACACCACAAAAGACGCAGGTATACTTGGAAAATGCCAGGTGACTCAGAGAGGTATCACCTAGATTATATCCTGGTTAGGTACAGGTTTAGGAACAGTTTGATATATTCGCACAGCTTCCCGGGAGTGGATGCGGACTCTGACCACAATTTAGTTGTTATGAAGTGTAGCGTCCGTTCCAAAAAGATAAGGCAGGGGCGGCGAGTTAGAAAATGGAATATAGAAGCATTAAATGGTTTGAAAAGGAAGGAATACAAACAGGCGGTAGAGGAAATCATGGAGGATGGTAAAGAGCTAGGTACTATCGAAGAAAAATGGGAAAGTTTCAAGAAAGGGTTGTCCAAAGCCGAAAAAGACATTATTGGAACCGTTAACGCTAAAAGGACTAGGAAACCATGGATCACGGATGAGACGATCACAAAGTAGGATGAGCGGCGAAAATGGAAGAATATAAATACAGAATTAGGCAAAATGAAGTACAAAGAATTGAACAACAAATTGAGGCGGGCAACAAATAAAGCAAAGGAAGCATGGTGGAAGACGCAGTGCGAGGATATGGAAAGTCTGCAGAGGAAGGGTAAAATCGGTGCGCTGTACAGCAAAGTTAAATCGTTATCGGGAAGTAAGAAAGGAAGAGCTATGCTAACAGTTAGAGATAAGGCGGGTAAGGTAATAGTTAACGCAGGAAAGATCCAAGAGAGATGGAAGGAGTATATAGAAGAACTGTATAGTGAAGAACTCAGACCAACAAAGTTAGACATTGAAAAAGAAAATGACGTAGAGGAAGACAGCTTAGGTCCAGGCATACTAGACAATGAGATAGAAAGGGTATTTAGGGAGATGAAACTAAATAAGGCCGTGGGGGTAGATATAATTCCCGCGGAACTTTTAAAATGGTTAGGAAAATGTGGGAGGAAGAGGCTATATGGGCTGATCCGCAGTATTTATGAGGAAGGAATCTGGCCGGAAGACTTTGTGAGATCAGTTTTAGTTCCTATTCCGAAAAAGGTAAAGCCTACATCATGTGAGGACTATAGGACAATAAGTTTGATATCCCACGCAGCTAAAGTTGTTCTTAAGTTCATAAACAAAAGGATAGAGAGTAGGGCAAATGATTACTTAGGGGATGATCAGTTTGGGTTTAGGAAGGGATGAGGTACGCGTGTTGCCATTGCAGTAATGAGATTATTAATCGAAAGGAATATAGAGCACAACCAGAAGGTATCTGCCTGTTTCGTAGATTTCGAAAAAGCGTTTGATAGAGTGAATTGGGAAAAACTAATGAGTATATTGCAGAAAATAGGAATAGATTGGAGGGAAAGGAGGCTGATCCGCAACCTGTACATGTCTCAGACTGCTCAGGTGCCGGTGGGGAACGGGGAGTCCGGTTGGGCAGTTCTAGGAAGAGGTGTAAGGCAGGGTTGCCCATTATCACCGTAGCTGTTCAACTTGTATGCAGAGGAAATGGTTAAAGAGGCATGGGAAGAACTGGAGGTAGGAATGAAAGTGGGCGGGGAATTCGTAAAATCAGTTAGGTTTGTTGATGACCAAGCTTTAGTTTGTCAGTCAGCCAAGGGGTTGCATATATATATATGCGTATATAAGTATAGATATAACGTTTATTTATCAATAATTAATACCACGTCATCAAAAAATTAAAAAATAAATAAATTAATCTCAACTTAATACGAGGAAATCGTGCCATATGACAGCAAAAATTCTGGGCTGCGAATGTAGTTGTATCTTTGTAGTGTCTCCGATATGAATTGGGTAATTATTTGCGTTGACTGATTTAACGTGACTCGAATAATTTTAAAAGTATGAACACCATGGTTACAGGCAGAACTGGAGAATTGAATGCTTTAATTATTTGCTAAAAAATGACTATAAATCACACTTGTCCTCTAAAATTTATACGAATAAAGGAATTAATGAAACTTGTTTCATTGTTCTATACAAATTCTTTTTGAATTAATTAACCCTTTTTGTTCACAGCTCTATACTTTTGATTGATTGTTATTATTTTAAATCTCAGCAAATAATCTCCGCTTAACGTCCGTTTTCCCTTAACGTCAACATATATTGTGACCTCTGATATTTAATAAGAAGTCTAAAGTAATTTTTCCTTTGATGCTTATCTCGAGTTTTTGAAAATGTTGAATTTTACTATAATAGGGATTGACACAGAATTGGTCGATCATAATAGTTTTTTTCAGATCAAATAATTAGTAAAGGTATCTTTACTTAAGCATTGTAACGTATGCAGCATATGTAACGTATTTCAATCAAAGTAGTCGCCCGAAAAATCCGGCAAGCATTTTCTTGCCGTGATAAATCCTTCAGCCATTGACTCGGGAACATTTGTCCTAGTTTGAAGCTATAGTATGTATTCAGCAGTCAAATCATTGTCCCGAATGTGAATTTATTTTGAATAACAAACATCAGTGTATTACATTTTAAACATAAATAACTTTAAAATGGCTCAGAGAAGTTTTCCTCGTTAATTTAACTGATTAAATGCATAATCTGATTTTTGGTCTCAAAATACGATTGTTGAAGAAACTAGGATATTTAAGTAAGTTAAAGGAATAAAGGAAATGATTAAACTCGAAGAAATTAGCTGTTTTAATTAAAATTAAGTCAATTGATTTAGAATGTAATTGCTCATCATATTGCATTAGAATAAATTGCCGTAGTTTCAATCATGATGTCGTGGAATTCGAACATTTTAATGAACAAATAATAGCACTGTTCCACAGACATTCATTTAAACTACGATCTGTTTCGATTTACAACTTCATCTTCAGGTCTTCCTTCACCCGTAGATCATACAGTACATCGAAACCGGTCGTGGTTAGAATAAATATCCGTAAAAAAGTGCTACTACGTATTTGACTATTATTGCAATAGAATATTTACTGAGAACTATGATGAGCGATTGTTAAAAATAAATGAAAAATGTTTTACATATGACAGGCAGGTAACAGATTCATTCATGAAATATCATTTAACGCATTCTTATCTAATTTTATAGCTAATATACATGCATACGAGGTCCTACAGTTTAAACCATGCCACCAAGTTTTCCAAATGTTTGTTCTCCCTTATAAATCTTACGGTTAATACGAGAGTAGATAGTTCTAAAAAAAGTCAACAAAAGCCCATTTACAATGAGTACGATATCAAAGATTGAACATTTTTTGTTAGCTTTAAATTTAAAAGGGTGCATGTTAAATTTCTTGGAAGATCATACCAATGCACTACCACCCCTTAGTTTGAACGCTGCATGCCGCGGCAGGGAATTGCTTGAGAGAGTTCTCGACTTACATAGAGGTAGAAATTATTTAAAAAATTTTGAATTTTGAAAAGAAAACGATGGAGGAAGAAAGAGGAAAGCAATGAATTCTTTGGTTTTCAAAGCATACGACTTAGGGATTTAGTGCCATTTATGCTGGAATAACAACGTACTCGCTACCTACGTAAAAGAAAATGTAAACGATTGTCCTGGCTCGAAGACGGCTATTACGTAAAAAGACGAGAAAAATTCGTGCGCGTAACAATTTTAGGTAATATTTTCATTCCTGGCATTGTCAGAATTTTGATGGTATTAGAGACTCTACGTAAAATCTTCGATTTTGTTGCGGCGCAAGTGAAAGACGGGACTTGAAAGGGAGTCGTGGAAATGATAGCGAGAGAAGGAAAATATATTTTCTGGAGTCACATGAGGGGTAGAGAGCATGAACGGAGGAAATGGTGAAGCCAGCCGTACACGCCCTGCTAACGATGTTTATCCTTTACAGAGGGAGAATTGACGCTAGACGGCTTTAAAAACTCCCCCATTCACCTTGGCGAAGGGAGGGAATGCGGTGCTCAGGGCATGACCAATGAAGGGAGGCACCGCCGGATCAATGGCCGACTCAACTTCCGCAATGCGAAAAAAAAGTGATCCCAGCTCCCCTCCCCCTCCTCCAACCACTCTGCGTCTTCATCTTTCTCCCGACCCTTATACCTTTTCCGTCAAAAAGTGTGTGACATGGCCAGCAGCGCACAACTTTCGCAAGGTTAGGGATCGAGTAGGAAAGGTACCAGTTGCAGACTCTCCAGTGCGCGGTTGTTTACTTCTTGGTGCGCATACTTGCAAGTCCTTGGGACCAACCAAATAGGGAGTCAATTTAGGAGACATAAAAGGTGCAGAAAAGGAGGGCTAATAGTTATTTGAAGAAATGCTACGATAAACGTAACGCCATTAATAGAGAAACTAGGATAAAAGTACGTCACGAACGGAGACGGCGATACTAAGGTTATCGGAAAGGCACAGGACCCTAAAATGTAACTCTGGACACCAAAACAATCACAAATGCTCCTCATTCTATCGATAGATTCGGCTAAGAAAAGGGAAATAGATCTAAGTTGTAACAGAATCAAGGACTCTTTCTTTCCTCGTATGATTCGCGATCACAATAAGAACACAGTTAACTACCGAAAAAAACTACGACCGATGAGCCTAGCTGCGGACCGCTAGCCTTAAACAATTATTTATTTAGTTACTGAAGGTTGCTAACCTGACATCCCCTGCTTATGCCTCCTACGCGGCTTGCAGCCCACGGGGTGGTTATGTATGTGCGTATAGTAATGACCACCGTCAGTGCTATTCTCCCTTGCATAGGTAGCTACAATGTGAACTCCCACAACGTCCTTTATTTAAAGAAAGCTAATTATGACACCAAGTTCATTTTTACCTTTACACTCATACCGGATATCCTTCTTGCTCCATTAACATTCAAATAATCACGCTAATTGAACCCGCACTCCGACACGCTTCCAAATTAGCAAGAAATTCCTGCCCTCACCAAAGTATTACCATAACATTTCGTTCTTTACTCATTCCTTTTCATTAAAGGCATATTTGTTTTGAAACAACGGGAATTGGCTGTTAAATAAAATGTAAATTAAGGAAGCAATACTGAGGTAATAATTATTTCTACGAATCCAAGGAAAATCATGTGCATTTAAAGAAGGCGTTATTGCCTATTAAGGAGATAGTTTGAATGCTGTTCCGAGGTTATGATCCACAGGCTCCTATTACAAGGAACAAAATAAAGTCTAAGGGAAAGAAAATTGTCACCCTACTCTGCAAGTGTGAACTTAACTCTGAGTAAATTATTAAAAAAAGAAGATTTAATTTAAATAAAAGATTAGAATTAATAAAATAAGAATGACAGTTTATATAAAAGTCATATACCAACTTGAAATCATTTTTTAAGGATAGATGATCCCCGAAATATTGGAAAATAATGAGTATTATATCTTTATTCATAGGAGATCATAGGAAAATGCCGGAAAAATAATGGGCTCAATCAAAACTTATTCATCCATACCAAGAAAGTTTGCATAGCACATAGTTATAAGTTCGACGACGGAATGATTCAGTTTGCATTTTTTTAAAAGCCATTGTGTATTCCAGAAGTGTAGAAGAGTCAAAGAGTATTTCATGTTCATCATATAAAAATTTATGAGGAAAATAGAATTAAAAAGTTGGCACAATTTAACATAATATGGAAGCCTAGCGGTTGAAGCGCTAGGCTACTGGCTAGAGATTCCCAGGTCCAAATTGACTTAATGGCTGAGCAAACCACCTGACGTCCAACTTATACGATTTTACAGAAAACAAAGGTTTTCGTGAGAAATCATCCTACTTCGTGGAGAGGATCTTACAATCAAAATGCTTGAATAAAACAAGACAAAAGAATTAATTTGAGAAAAAACAAAGTTCAAATATTAATAAATAATTCTTTGGGCCAACTATTGTACTTGGTACCTCTATTAAAGTTAAAATCACCTGGTTCGGGTTAACTAATGCGATTAATTACTTAAAATGATTAGTTGAGTATCATTCGCTCCGGTTCTGTCCCAGCAGTAGAGAACAAAACGTAATAGTAGTCAGGAAATAGGGATATGTGAGCAAAAGAACTTAAAAAGTATTAATTGAAAGCACATTTGTAAAAATAGCTCATATCTTACTAACTGAAAAAAATAATAGTTCCCCCCAAAATGGCCATAGAATTCGCTAACGCTAATCAAAAAGTGTGAGATTTATTATATTAAAAGGTGAAACTTTTAATTAGAACTTCTCTTGAAGCAATCCCTCACAAAGGACTTCTTCGAAAATATTAAAATTCACTGAATTAGCGCATACTAGGATCACTGATTAAACGGTTAGAGGGCATTGCTAGCTTAGCTCTTTCCGTTCTCACGTAGAAAAACCGCAAATAGATTTTATCCATACGTGGAGCCTTGTTTACTGAAATAGTATTGGACCAGAGTAAAGAGCAGCTAGATACTTGAAAACATTTTTCGTTAAACTTAGAAAGGTGGCTAATTTAATAAATACACTACGGTTAAACTGGGATGGGACCCTCAGAGGACGAAAGATGAAACGCAGGTGTGTCTCAAATGAACTCAATTTGATGGAGAAATCATCAATAGCATTATGATACTACGGTAGTAAAGACCATCAAAACAAGATTTAAGTGGAAAAATGTTTGTCGTAGGGTATACATTAATAGATCTAGGTCATTGCCCAATTAGTTTTATTTAAAGGATATAAAATTCAATGTAGGCTCAATGATAATAAAAGTGCTGAAAGAGGGAACTTAGCTTTCTTGGTTGAACATGAAAAAGATATTTAGCCATTTAAAAGCTCATTATACATTCTCCACCGTAGATGGCCTCGTAGAAAAAAAATTCGCGGATCTCAGTACATTCCAGGAAGAGTTTTTCCAAGGCCATTTCATTATCAGCCCGCGGGCTATATATTTTGCACAGTGAGCAATCGTTTAAAAAGCCTTGACCTGCCCCGGTTCTATTTATACACGGACTATATTTATTCAAACATATCTCACAATGGTAAAAATGCATTACTGCAGAATTTGAAAAAGTCAAAGTTGAAGCTATACCGGACTAAATCATGAATTTCCAATGATTTTCGATCTTATCAGGAAATGATGTGGATTCAGGCCTTCAATTTGAGAATCATCCATCACGTGAACGAGATTTGAGTCAATATGGACTCGCCGTAATTTTGTGAGCGACTCTAACAATGAAATACTATTTTGAATCCCCTTCTCAACCATCAATTCTGAAAGTCGGATCATCAATATCGGATTTAATTAGAGTTTATTAATGGAAAATATCAATTTTCAGGAACAATTAATTCCTCCCTAGTTTTTCTCCCATAATTATCGCGTGGTATCGAATTTTTGGGTAAATTGTGATTTGATATTAAATATTAAGGCATGAAAATATCATAACAATTTAATTTCTAGAAAACTGTGAAAAATAATTTTGCAGATTTTGAGGAGAATTTTATAGCTTATGAATATTCCATTATTTAACCACACAACTATTCAATAGAGAAGTGTATATGGTATAGAGGAACCCATCCCATTAAAATTCTTCACCCTAGTTCTGATACCAGTTGGTGCATATGGTGCTTAAAACAAGAAAAACATAAGAATTTAACATGTTGCCTGTGCCACTATGCTGGGGTTGTACCTGCCATGGGCAGATAATGTTACTTCCTTTCAGCTTTCAAAAAAATATAGTCTGCAGACATTGAAATTTTTATCAGAAACATCATGCAATCGACGACTCGATGATGCAAATGAGATTTCTCCAATACCCAGCGAGTTTTCGTGCTTTCGTTCCCTTAAAGGGTACCATCAATCCTTGACCTTAACGATCGAGAGGTAGGAAGTCACGCCAACTCTTACCTGACTGCCGTCTGGAGGGCTGTGGGCCGGAGGAGGGAGGCGAAGTAGGAGGAAGAGGGAAGCGGAAGTGAAGGGGCAGGAAAATAAAAGGGGGCAGTGGCATGGAAATAGAGAATAGGACTTTAATGTATGTAGAAAGGCCATAAGACAGTGTGCCCTTGGAAGAGATACTACTCCCCCCCCCTCCTTCTCTCCAGGCGTAATAACACCACCGAGGGGACCAATCATTCTAGTGGGCCATTACCGACTAGGTTCAATCCCTTAAAAAACGAACTCCTTAACAACGAGGAAGAAAACAATGGGGATACGAGATTCACCCCGCCCTCCTCCTACCATACTCTCACCACTCCCTTATGGCTCTAAACTCCCTCCTTTGCACCCCACTCTCACATCCTCCTCCCACCCTCTTTCTATCTCTCCGGGGCACAGAAAAAGGAGACGGGCTAAAAAAACACGGTAGGGGACTCCAATAAGAAGACTTATTGGAGGAAGATTAATGACGTTGCTACATGCCACCGCGGCGATCACCGCACGCCTCGGGGCGCTCCTCCTCCGGGGAGATTTCAATTTTCCTTTCCTCTCCCCCCTCTCCCGCCCACCCATCCAACCCACCTCCTCCTGTCCTCAGCTTCTCCCCATCTCTCCTCCATTTCCCCTCCGCCACATTTCTATATATTTTACCCCCAAGGGTCACGTAAGGAGTCCCTACCCTCCAAGAAGTTTCCTGAACCTTATAGATACTTCCTTTGTGGGATAAAGAGGAGGGAAAAAGGTCGAAATCATAGACTAAGATAATCGCTTGATCCGACGTCGCGAGCAATAGCTATCCAGAATAAAACAACATTATGATACTATCCAGAAATCTGCAGAGGATTTAAATCGGGGAATAAAAGATTCAGGACAGTAAACAGCAGTTATATTTGTATTTTAAGCGAGAATCGATGATTATGGCCATTTTTCACCAAACAGAATCCAGTCAGGCACATTTATTTTAGCACTTACCCACTTTAAATTAAGTTTTATGGACCAAAAAAGTTCCAAATTGTATGTGGTATCTTTCATAAAAGTGTATAGAAATCCTTAGATAGAGTTCCTAATGCAAATAGCACAGTGCATAATATACCAAAATTTAAAGTGCTACCACTTTGCTTAATAGTTTACACATAAGTGCATTTTTGACCTTAGTTCATTCCATGTCAGTAGAACTAGGTTTTACCTGCGTTAAATCCTTCAGATTATCCACAGTCAAAGAAGGCATCACATTTTTACCGAAAAATAGCATTTTAGGATCATAGAATGGTTTCAATGCGACAGGGCACTTCTCAGGCGCGTAATGAAGATTCTTTCCTTCTGAATACCCCCAATGGAAGATGGCCAAGATGATTTTCAATGCTCCAGGCTGGGTTACTTGCTTTCGTTAAATCCCCTCCACATTTCTCTCTATACGGTATTTTAGGCTAGCTTTCTAAACGAAGCCTTCTTATCACCTGAATTTAAAAACTTTATTTTTGCCATACATTCATCTAATTGCATACAGATTTTAATTATTTGCAAGTTCAAACATGATTTCACGTACTTCGTATTAGCAAATTACGGAAGTTCCGATACTAACTTATTAAGAAGGATAAGTTTCAGTATACGCTCCATATCAATTCAAGAAATTAATTTACATTCTCAGTTACACAAGTGTTACAACAATGCAAGAGGAATTGGGGTTAGAAAATAAATTCAACAGCGGTTAATGGCATACATTTCCCAAGATTAATGAACCATTTTCACTCGTGCAGTTTTTCCAAGATTCAGATGGTATGCTCGTAATATTGATGGAATCATGCCATAGGCAGCCATTCTCATTGGGAGAATACGTGATTGATCCTCATGGTTTGCACACACCGTAAAGTAAGCTCATAGGCAGTAGATAAAAGGCGTACTGTAAGAGTGCCCTTTTCTGATGCAAGCTGAAAAAAATACAGAGCCCGAGTTCCTTGACTACATCTGTATATTCAGCAAGCACCATCCGAACGCAGGGAACAAAATCTCGGCTACAAATTTCAATAGGGTTGATGAAATTACTCTGTCGGTAACGATTATTTCATAATTGCCGTAGTTATGCAAGTTAACACAATAATATGAGACTTTCTCTTTATCCACCCGTGTAAAAATAGATGATAATACCCATCCAAAACCATAAAAAACTTCAGATGCAGTAATAAAAATTACATAAACATGATTCCTTTGCTGCGATGTTTTGGCGATTATATTCAAATAACTTTAACATTGCAGTTTTACTGAAGAGGGACAGCTCTTAAACGTTCACAATTTATGAAAACCACATTTACATAGCCTAAAATTTGATCTCGTCAGGTACCATGATCACTTTCCCAATCAGTTGCCTATTTTCTTTCATCAAAGAGATTTATGGCTATTTATAGATACTTAATGATTAGAAGGACGGGTGTACTCTACCTGTTGCATACTACGCATGCAATGGTTAAAGTGTATACGTTTGCCAACCTTGTCGTACTAAAATAAGAAAAACCGCGTCTCAGTTAACATTATACTGATCAGGCGCACGTGTGCATGGACTTTTTGATGGACGCTCAATTCTCACACCATGAATGACGGAGAGCAAATGATGACGATACAAAACCGAGAGAAAGGAAAAGAAGAGGAGTGAAGGAAGAAAAATAGAGAAGTGGAGGGAAGAAGACTCTGTCCTTACCTTTCGACCTCCGAAGATTCCCAAGATCGGCGCCGAACACGCCAATCGAACATTTCCTACAAACACGAAAGCATACAACTACGTGCAACCGAAAACACACCCAAGGGTGGTCTCTAACCCACTCCCTCATCCGCCCGCCCCTTTCAACCCAGCCCTTATTACAGGAGGGGACAGCCGACTGTGCTGAGAAGGGATTGGAGGCGAGGGGAGGGGATCGAAGCCATGTGACGTTTCCACATTCACTAGAGCTGGAAACAGTCCCTCATGTCCTCCGTTTTAAAACACGAATAAAGACTGAAATGACTCTTTCCTCGGCGAAAAGCGTTACGCTCCTGCCGTTGTACGATTGACGTCGCCCCAGCTACAATATTTTCAAACCTTTGCAGAAAATAAAGGGTTCGCCGGGCGTTATTTAACGGCGGACACTAAAGGCAAACTAAGCACTAGTAAAACTCAATACACACGTTTCCTCCAAATTTTTTCAAACCAGATATTAACATGAGCAAAGAAACGTACATCGGTTTTTATCGATCTCAGGGGAATGTGCAATAACATAATTCAGACTAAAATTTTAGGTACCACCCCGAATAAATGTAACTCAAATGTTTAATACCTGACCTAATCATTTATGGTGGAGTAAACGTGGAATGTTAAACCTCATGACTAAAATAATTTTACCATTATAAATACCATTATACCATTTATTCCTGATGAATATTGGATGATGAATAATTTATTCTTAAAACGAGTATATCTAAAATATTTCGAGTCTTACGGGTAGAATTAGTCACGTGACTACCATTCCAGAATATCAAAATAAACTGACACTCTTCCATTCATAATTAAACAAAGGTTGCGGTCAGAATCGGATGCACAACGCGGGGAATCCCGTTTTTTCCCTAAAAATAGTCTATATGGTACATTCCTATATCATGCATATTTTGCTATGGTATATTTTAATATAAAACAAAACTACAATTTCAACGAGATTCAATTATAACAAGTAAATCTTTAATTACAGGTAAAACCCGTATTGAAGACCAATGGACGAAAAATGAAGAACTTCATAGAAAGCCTGAGCTTTCACTTTATACTGCAACAAATTATTTTTGAGAAAACATTAGCTATTCGCATCGTCTGCTTTACATGGTAATAATTTATGTCTTAATAACTACAGTATGCTGGATCGTGTTTCCATGTATTGGACAACGTACGCATTCAATTCACCGGCCAAATAATTTGTACATTCAAGTAATTGGGTCAATGCATCCGGAATAACAGAATATTACCTATTTAGTATTGACTAACACTCACTTCTAGCCAGAACCACTGTGCGGATACATACTTCGCATCCTTAAAGTGCATGACTCCGACATCTAGGCCTATGGAATGAGTATTGCGTATGATTTGACATTTGACACTATGAAATGCAGATATTTTTGTTCACCACCAGTTTTATTTAACCACTGTGAAAATTTTGCGCACGGCATGGCTTCTGTCTGAAGACATACATACTGAGGTGCTTGCAGAATTTATCACTATCAAGTACGCTACACTTGCAAGAAAGGTGGTGCATAGAACTCAAAGCTTCAAATAAAGATGCTGTGGGTCAGAACAACGGAGAGAAACATAGTCTCATGAAAGGCCGACGTTAAAGAATTCGATCAATACTTAAAGTTGTTAGGTAGAGGCAGTTTTATGGGGAACTATCGAAAAGTAGAGGGTTTATTAGGCAAAATATCGAAGTAATAGCTCAGCTATCGTAGATATCTCCCTTAACTGTAATAAAAGGTTGAGGTGCTCAAAATCCCTCCGAAAATGTTACTCTGCACTTACGCACTCTGCACTAAACGTTCCTCGCGGGAGGTGCTAAAACTTCATCCAAGAAATTTGATATTTCTTGTCTTTTCCAGAGGAAATGCAAACAAGGAATATATTCAACACGCTATATATTTTCATTTCCTCCGGTAGCGCATCAGTAGGGATGACAGCCCGATTTAAAGGATATTACTTAACTATAAATTTCAGGTGAGTGAAACTTTTGGTAAAAATTACATCGTCGAAATTAATGCGAATCAGCAAAACATGTATCTTAAACATCAGCGCAGCTCTAATATCCACTGAGCTTTAAAGTAAGCTCTTACGGAATGGAAAAAATCGTCAGTTGATTTATTACCGTGACAGAAAAATACGAGTTTCCCATTTAAAACGCCTCTCTTCAGCGGAGTTTTCTTATAATTATTGGAGCAGCTACAATGCTTTTGACATAGGAAATGGAATTGAATGCACAAACTTTAAGACCTTTTACTTCGCCTAATTTGATCGAAATTTAAATTGAGTAACTGGAGAACTTGTCTACGGTTTCTTGGATAACTAAATTCCTTTTACACTGATTCAGGCGGATTAATTAAAATTAACCCGTTATAGAAGTATGCAAATTTTACACTGGCTTTAATGATTGGTGAATATCATTGGAAAGGATGATAGGTATTATGTGCATAATAATTTATGTACATTATGCAATACTAAATAATAAACAATTTACCACGCTGTGCAATTATACTAAATAAAATGCAATATTATGAAAAAAGTAATATGGAATATATCTTATTTTAGCAGAAAGTTTGGGCAGTGGATATATTTGGCTGAAATTTGATGAAATTTTCAATACGGTAGTACAGATTCCATAAAAATATCCTACGAGTTCACAATATGTCGAAATGACTTTAATAGAAACCAAGGTTGATCTATGAACGCTGATGATTAAGTACCAATAAGTGTACCAAATTATACTCAATACAAACCAAACAAAATCAATGATATTGTCACATTAAAAAAACTGGCCTCCCCGTCGGTTGAAGAATAAGAGTAATTAGAACTTTATAAATTATACAACTAGAAAAATTATTTTTGCTCACTTCCAGCCACCACTTCATTTCACACATTCATTGAGATAATTATGCAAGTTGAATGAATGAACCATGCATAGATTCTGTTTAATCACGTCAATAGAAACATTGATTCGGTGTTTCTGGTGTTGAGGAAGTAAGTTAACTGCGCTTGTGTAATTAGAAGTTTTTGATGAAAAACTATTTTTCTAGTGAACACTTTTCGTTCTACATTTTATGCATTAAGAAGTCCCGCATATGACTTAAGTGACACATTAATTTCACGCAATACAGCAAGGGCGAGGTATATTCTTTAAATGTAGAGTGAGTCAAGTCGGAATGAACAGAGGTCAGGGATGAAACAAAATGCCACGGAATAATGAGCCTACCAGCTAGCAATCTTATTTCGCCACCATATGACATTTCAGTGACTTCCTACATTCCTTGTATTTTCCCAGCAGTATTATTCTACCACCTGTACGCTGTCTACCTCTTATCGTTTTTCTTTTTAATGTAGGAAGAGATTGACCAATAACCTTTCATATCATTTCAAAGTCGTGCACGAAGTCACCGCGTAATATTTTATTTCACTTAACTTCACCTCAGGCTTAATTTAAGGTTATAAAATAACTGAATAATATATAACGGGCAATAACGCCCCAACTTTCAGATCGTACCTTCATGGAGTAAAAACTGTCATAATTTAACTTAGACGGATCAGCTAGGAGGCAAAAAAAGTTAACTTAAGCAGCCGTTGAAGTGAGTATAATAAACGAAATATATTCAAATTCTAAGATAAGAAAATTATTACGGCCAAAACTGACATCCATTTTATTTGTAAAGGCTTATTAGTATTTATACGGTTTATTTAGCCCAAAGATATGACCATCTCGGGTTACCATTTTTCGTATCGTCTTCGTTTCACGCGCTTTATTGCTTCATTCTATTTCCCTCTCTTAACACCCCTACTTTTCACTCATCTCGACCTCCAGCGCCCTGTCTTGCTTGCTATAATACTCCTGCTACCAGTATCCTTTTTTTTCATCTGTTCCAGACTTAACTCCAGCAGCTTGCAAAAAACCTCTCGAGGCGTTGGGATAAGCTGGCGGGCAGACCCAACAGCGAAAGCAACACGCAAAAAATAAATAAAGATATATATGTAGGTATATAACAAGCCCCAACACCGTCCACGGGCGGGGCGACGCATGAGTCCGGGAAGGAAAGAATGTGAGCGAGAGATGCGGTGAGGAAGAAGAAGGCGGGCGGAGGAGGAGGATTAGGGGAGGCGCGGCGGGAAGACGGGGCCAGGGTCTGACCGGGATTGCAGCGCGGGGGGAGGGCGTCGGGAGAGTGGCAAAGATGGAAATGGGAAAATAATTGTGAGGGCGGAGCTACGGATTACCTTAGTAGGGATAAGAGGGGGAGAATGAGAGACTTCGTGAAATAGCCTTCTGGTTATAGGAAATAGATTTCCGGAGCGAAAGCAAAATAAGCGTGAAGGTAAAAATTCCGCGTGCGAACAGTCCCAAATGGCAGCGTTTTAAAATGTTGAATGCAGATATTTAAAGAAGGAGAATATATTTAAAATTATTGAGTATTATATTTTGAAATAGAGAGTTAATTATTCAAAAATATTTTAGAGATGAAGATTCCAAGTGCATTTAAAAAATAATTGAATTTTTGTAAAAAGAAAGGAAATATTTCTTACCATAGTGCAACAATTAGCAGCCATCTAATTCAAATTTAAAGAATATTTGAACCACGAGTTTTTAGAGACATTCAGTACCGCTGAGAGCGTGTAACTAAAGGTTTACTCATATTTTGACAACCATACGAATGAAATCAAAATGGTAAATTAAAATGGCTTGAAAAAACGTTGAACATTAGAATATGAGTTCATGAACTGGAGCAGTTGGAAGAGTTCTTGGAAGGGTTCTGGACCAAAATGATCAAAATAGTAAGGATATTAGAAGAAGAATTGCAATAGGCAAAGAAGCTTTCACAAGGAAGAGGGAATTGATGACAAGGACGTTGAACAAGGAAGTTAAGAAATGAATCGTGAATACTTTAATATGGAACGTGGTTTTGTGCGGCACAGAAATATGATCATTGAAGCAAGATGATGGGCGTAGTTAGGAGACTTTTGACATTTCAATGTAGAGAAGGACGGAAAAGGTGAAATTGACAGAAATAGAAAACAAATAAGGAAGTTCTAGGTATGGTGGGGAAGGACAGAGGATTATTGGGAGAAATCCTAAGGAGACGGGATAGATGGATGAAGAGCGTCTGGATTGGCAATCGAATGCTGAAGACTTATGATCGAGTGGAGAAGGTTGGGGAAGCGGGGAAGGGGGCAGGAACAGGATAGACATTTTGAACGAAATGAAGGAAGGAAGAATACGGAATCGAAGAGGGACTTACAGTAGTTTCGAATGTCAGAATGTGTTTTCTATTAGGAGAGCGAAGTTATGATATTTTTGTACAATTGTATAGTACTTGAATGGCCATTGAGTACCACCGCTTAGGTATGTAATAAGATTATACTCTTGATTCAAATGCCAAGCCATCAAGTGATTATAGTAGAATTGCCTGCAGCACCCTCACAGCTCTGCGTGATAAAATAATTACCATGCGTGCCACTTAAAACACGCGTGCCATAGATTCGCCACCCCCGGTAGAGGCTGTGTCCATCCAAAACCTAGCGTAACCGGTGGAATATTAATAATTTTAAAATAATAACAAAACGTATAAAATGAAGTTACCCAGAATATTTATAGATACATCGAATTTTGGATTTGGCAATCAATCAGTTAAATGTGTTCGCATATAGGAGATAATATAAAAACTTTATCGTGTGTCTTAAACTGATTCTTTTATACGATAAAAGTATGTTTCTTATTTAAAACGCTATTGAATGTGTTACTGTCAATGAAGCCTTAGTCGTCATAGGAGTGGGAACATACAAGCACATACCTATAGCATGCAAAACGCTGTCCTAAACACGCGATACTAGTAATAGATTATTTCTATATGTTATGTCTACGGCCAAAATCCTTTTATATTTAATATAATTAATCCACCATATTTTGTTGAAGCAGTCGACATATTGAATAAGATATATGAAAATTTATACGGCCAATGATATCGGTATGGCTTCACAAACTAATTATCTTGAAGCAGCAAAGAAATATTGAACCATCTAAAATTACATCAACACAATTCCCTTCAATTCGTCGCAAGGGGCTGTAGCGGAGGTTGCTAGGGCTCCAGCTATACGGATAGTCTCATTAACTTATAAGTGCATTAGAATGGAGTTTTCGTTACACATTGGCACACTCATTTGCCTAAATCGTTTAAAACTTGTCTCTAAGAAAAATATAGTATTCGAATAATTGTGTTCGATTTTGTTGAAATTTGGTATTCTGCAAGGTAAGAACGAATACTTGAATCTAGTCAATTACATGACAGAATTTTGAAATTTTTTCCTCTTGTTTCACACATTGAAAGCTTTGAAATTTATAAATTATACAATGAAAGAGCCCTAATCTCTGACGGGAAGTCTTCTCGGCATTTGGAATTTTACATAGAAAAGCTTCAATCATAGAAAATAGGAAATGTAAATGGTGAAAGCCATAACAATATACATTAATCAATACGAACCTCCTAAAACTTCGCAGTATATATATATATATATATATATATATATATATATAATTAAAAATATTCCTGTAATAGTTCCAGTTAATAATATATAAACTGGATCGTAGTCTTCCGTGGCGTTCAGGATTCGTGGATGTCTCCATTTTCCGGGTTCCCGCCGCGTTGGTTGTCATGGTTGACGACAGTTTCGCCTGGATTCCACCAGGCGTCTTCAGGTCGAAGTGCCGATATCATTTTGGCTGCGCTTATATAGCCCTCGCTCTCTCGCTGCTGCGTTGTGATTGGTTGGTTTCTGGAACACTCTCTTCCAGGCGTTCGTCAGGTGGTAACCGTCTTCCCGGTTGAAGTTTCTCGGCGTTTTTGTGATCTCAATTGATTCTCTAATCAGCCGAGGATAGTATCTTTTTTCCTTGGCGATTATCTCGGCTTCGTCAAATTTGATGTCGTGTCCGGGTTCGCTCCAGGCATGCTCGGCGACTGCTGATAGGCTGAATTTCTTATTCTTCGTTGCCCTCTTGTGTTCTTGCAGGCGGGTCTTCATGGACCTGCATGTCTCGCCGATATACGATTTGCCGCAAGAGCAAGGCACGCGGTACACACCTTCGAGAAGACCTTTCGGGATCTTGTCCTTGGGCCTTGGAATTATCTGGCTTATTTTGGTCACGCAGTTAAATCTTGTGGCAATGTCTTTCTTCTTCAGGACCCTCGAGATCTTTTCGCTTGTGCCGGCGACGTAGGGGATGATGGCATAGGTTCCTGGCTTGTCAGTTTGATGTTTCTCCTTGTCGGGTGTCTGGTGGCGTTTTTCCACTTTAGCGGTCCTTTTCAGGACCAATTCTTCTTTGTATCCATTTATCTTCAGTGTCGTCATCAAATGTTCCTTTTCCTTGGCCAATGATTCTGCATCCGAAAGTTTGTATGCGCGATGCAGGAGTGTTGCCACGAGTGATGCCTTCTGGGACGGGTGATGATGTGAGTGGGCGTTCAGGTAGCGGTCAGTATGGGTGGCCTTCCTGTATACTGAGTGGCCGATACTCCCGTTGGTCCTCCTCTTCACCATTATGTCCAAAAACGGGATTTGGTTGTCTTTTTCGGTCTCCATAGTGAATTGTATTGCCGGATGCTGAGAGTTGAGGTGCTCCAGGAATCTCTGCAGTTCTTCAGGTCCATGTGGCCAAATTACGAACGTGTCGTCCACGTATCTTAGCCATAACTTTGGTTTTTTATCATGGGATTTGATCGCCGTTTGTTCGAATTTTTCCATATAGATGTCTGCTATCACCGGGGATAGGGGTGAGCCCATTGCCGCTCCTTCGCGTTGTTCGAAGAAACTCCCGCTCCAAAGGAAGTAGGAGTTCCGTAGGCAGTACTCTATCAGCTGCGGATGATCCTCTGGAATGCCGGATTTTGTCCTCGAATCCTCGAATCCCATTTTTGGACATAATGGTGAAGAGGAGGACCAACGGGAGTATCGGCCACTCAGTATACAGGAAGGCCACCCATACTGACGGCTACCTGAACGCCCACTCACATCATCACCCGTCCCAGAAGGCATCACTCGTGGCAACACTCCTGCATCGCGCATACAAACTTTCGGATGCAGAATCATTGGCCAAGGAAAAGGAACATTTGATGACGACACTGAAGATAAATGGATACAAAGAAGAATTGGTCCTGAAAAGGACCGCTAAAGTGGAAAAACGCCACCAGACACCCGACAAGGAGAAACATCAAACTGACAAGCCAGGAACCTATGCCATCATCCCCTACGTCGCCGGCACAAGCGAAAAGATCTCGAGGGTCCTGAAGAAGAAAGACATTGTCACAAGATTTAACTGCGTGACCAAAATAAGCCAGATAATTCCAAGGCCCAAGGACAAGATCCCGAAAGGTCTTCTCGAAGGTGTGTACCGCGTGCCTTGCTCTTGCGGCAAATCGTATATCGGCGAGACATGCAGGTCCATGAAGACCCGCCTGCAAGAACACAAGAGGGCAACGAAGAATAAGAAATTCAGCCTATCAGCAGTCGCCGAGCATGCCTGGAGCGAACCCGGACACGACATCAAATTTGACGAAGCCGAGATAATCACCAAGGAAAAAAGATACTATCCTCGGCTGATTAGAGAATCAATTGAGATCACAAAAACGCCGAGAAACTTCAACCGGGAAGACGGTTACCACCTGACGAACGCCTGGAAGAGAGTGTTCCAGAAACCAACCAATCACAACGCAGCAGCGAGAGAGCGAGGGCTATATAAGCGCAGCCAAAATGAAGACGGGATCACCAGTCGGCAACTAAAACATGCCCCATCCTGCTATCCAGCATTGCTGAGGATATTCAACGGCATGGTGACCATGGGTTACTATCCCAAAAAATGGAGAAGAATGACCATCGTCATGCTACCGAAAGCGGGAAAGGACCACAAGAAGGCAGACAATTATAGACCCATAAGCCTAACAAGTAACCTAGGCAAGTGGTTTGAGCGGATCCTAGTGAGAAGAATGACCACCTCCTTCGAAAGCAAGGGTATCCTGCCGCAGCACCAGCACGGTTTCCGCCCTGGAAGGTCCACCATCGATCCCCTTGCACTTCTTACCACGGAAGCTTCGGAGGCAATTAACCAGAGGAAGCACGTGGCGGCCCTCTTTCTGGATATAGAAAGGGCCTTTGACCACGTCTGGCACAGAGGGCTTTTGTACAAGCTATCGCAGATGCCAGGGATCTCGCCATCCCTGATCCAACTGATCAACTCTTTTCTTTCAGATCGAATTGCCAGGGTCAAAGTTGGCCAATCTACTTCCACCCCGTTCCACCCAACAGCTGGTGTGCCCCAAGGCACTGTATTGTCTCCCCTGCTCTTCTCGGCATACTGCTGGGACATGCCATCGGATACGGCACAACGGCGAACAATCACCACAGCTCAATATGCAGACGACACCGCTATCTGGACGACAGCCGGAAACCAAGGAAGGGCGGTGGCCTGCTTGCAAAAACAGGCCAGGCTTCTAGAAGATTGGTTCCAAAAATGGAGATTGAGACCGAACCCAAACAAGTCCACCTTTCTCATTTTCAAAAGTTACCAGGACCACAGGATGCGCGGGCTGCCACAACCCTCAATTGAGCTTTGGCAGCACCGGATCCAACCATCTGTTTCTGTAAAATATCTAGGGGTCACCCTAGATAAACATCTAACATTTAACACACACATACAAGACGTGTGGGCGAGATGCAGCCGTCGAAGTGGCCTCTTGCGGGCGGTTCGGGCAAGGGGTAAAGGGGTCTCAATCGAGTGTGGCTTGGTCCTGTACAGGGCCTTTATACGCCCTGTCATGGAGTACGCCGCACTCGCGATCTTACCTTATAATAACAGCCTCAACGTCTGGGCCGCCCTGGAGAGGAGGATACTGAGGCAGCTGCACCTTCTGCCACCCATGTCTCCCAGCTCAGAAATCCACAAAATAGCTAATACTGAACCTCTCCTTCACAGGTTATGCCGCCTTCGGGCACGGACTGCAAACAGAATGGCCATGTACAATCCTGACCTACTGGAAGACATTCTGCAGTGCACCCCTTCTGTGCTATGGAAACGCCCCATACAGAAACTTCTCTCGCCAGCATGCATCATCCGACAGCAACTTCGTCTGTACTACCCGGAGGCAGAACTTCCACCTCAACGGAGACTCCTGCCGGTTCCGGTTACGCTACGCCCCAGCGAAGACTACCCCCTCTTCGAGAAGAAGACTCGAAGAAAGAAAAAGAACAAAGATGTGGACCCTCAAGCTCTTTCACAACAAGTGCCAGTGATATGATACGTGCGTCTAAAACTAAGACTATAAGACAATTATTGTTATACTTTGTTATTGTCATTAGACAATTATTGTTATTGTTGTTCACACTTCTTCTTGTAATCTGTCCTTCTGGCGGCCTGCGGAGGGTTTTTCGGGTTTCCCCTTCGCCTCGGGCGAATGCCAGGCCTATGCTACCCCGAAGAAAAGAGTTCCGGATTTTGTGTTTTTTTCTTTTCTGCAACCGCTGATCAAAGACATTTTCCACAGCGGTTCTAGTCCCTGAAGAGGCATGTGCCTATAACAGGGCTTCCTTGTTAGTTGTACTGTTACCTATATTATCTGTTATATTATTGTTATTACTGATTATTGTTACTGTTTTGTACAACTACTTGGATAAATAAACAACTTTTGAACTTGAACTTGAACTTGATATCGGCACTTCGACCTGAAGACGCCTGGTGGAATCCAGGCGAAACTGTCGTCAACCATGACAACCAACGCGGCGGGAACCCGGAAAATGGAGACATCCACGAATATATAAACTGAATGGATTATTTGATTATATGTATGATTTTGAAAAAGCTCTCCACTTCAGCATCCAGATGCCCAGTTACTCTGAAGTGAAATACGGTTGAAATGAAGTCAACAGTTATTTAGTGCTCTCAACAAAATTAACTGCGACTCATTGAAATGGATTCTTACGGGGGAAGGTAACTAACTGGATTCCCTAGGAGCAATGTAAAGCACATTTCAAGGAATAGACGCGACTAGAACAAGGATGTAATAAAAAGAAGGAGACAAGACTGTGAGAGGGTGTTGTGGGGAAAGAAGGAGGCTGCCCAGTGGAACGGAAACTTGAGGGGCGGCCGACGCGACAGAGAGGCCAACGGAGGAAGCGAGGAGGGAAGGGATAAGAGGGAAAGGGTGCGGGAGACAAGGGTGGGGAAGGGGTGCAGGACGAAAGGACGAGGTGAGCATATACTCCTGCGAGGTCACCATGCCATGCGATTAATTATTAGCGCAGTAATTAAAAGGTGGGGAGAGTCGGGAGGTTGGGAACAGGGGTGCGGGCTGGGAGGAAAATAAAAAAACGAGATACTTAGATAATAGGGGAGTTTGAGGGGATGGGGGCTGGGGGTGGGGAGAATGGGGATGACGATGGGGGCTGGGGGTGGGGAGAATGGGGATGACGATGGGGGGAGGGAAAGGGGTCGAAGAAATATGAGTGGCCAAGGAGGAGGAGGGGGGGGGAGGGGGCGGGTGAAAGAGGAATGTAGCTCCGACGGCAGCTGCAGAATGGGAATGTAATACGAGGGAGGCTTTTGGACGAAAAAAAACAAAACACGTACAAAAGACGAGAGAGATGTGGAAGGGGTGGAGGGAGAAGATAAAAAGAGACCAAAAAAATGAATGAAGGAAGGATAAAATGAGAGAGAATTAAAAAACATTTTTTTTGGGAATATGCGTGCCTCCCACTCTTTCCCCTCCCTTATATTCGCAGGAGAGTCCTCTAGCTAAGCCCTCCGTACTTTCTCTCCTGCGGGCACAAATAAAGAAAAACGAGAGAGGGGAAAGGGAAGAAAGGAGGAAGAATAGGTAAAGGAGAGAAGAAAGTAGAGGGGGGAGGAGGGAAAGAGATGGAGGTCATCCTTCTATTTTCTCGCCCGTGTTTTTTCCTTCATTTCCTCTACATTCCCATCCCTTCCCTTTCCTCCATCTTCCCCGAACCGACCTCCCCCCTCCCTCGCCCCGGGTTTTTTTTTACACCGCCAGCCCCCGCCCCTCAGTCTTGTTCTCCCGTCTCCGCGCGGTTCATCAATAATTTTGAGCGAGGCCTCATCGGACGTAAGTGCTTATGTGAAGGTTTACCTCCCCAGCGCGCTCCTCACCCACCCCTAGCCGACCGCCCCTTACCCTCGCACAACCTCACCCCGCGCCATCCTGCCATACCGACGCCGAAGCCATCATCATGCACTTCTTCTGCCTTGTAGGTACTACGCTCCCAACCCCACCCTCTTCCCATTCCCTGCATGCCCACACCCGACCGAGACCACCTCACGACCTCTCCCCGAGACCTCTTCACTCACGTCTCCTCCTCCTCCCCAGACCACCCCACCACCGCCCTTCCCGGCAGCGCACTTTCAAAACTGCCCGTGGGAGTTTTAGCTTGGTCATGCTGCGAGGGCTATTTAGTTCGCGCTAAGAGGCTTTGATTAAATGTTAACCGGTCGATCTCATCACGTCGCGGTGCCTCCGAAAACTCCATGCCTCAAACTCCCTTCGCCCCATCCCCCATCTCCTTCCCACCATCTCCCTCCCTCCCAGTGCACTAACTATATTTCAGCTTTGCCTAACAGAGCGTCGTGGAAGAGGGCGGTGGCGTGGGGAGGAGTGCACCTTCTTCATTCCGTTCGTAACCTCCAGTCAGCCTGGACGCGACATCACATCAGTCAGGAGGGGATTAGAGAAAAAATTTGATACGGACGGTAAAATAAAATCCGGGTACAATTTGGGGCAGGCTGCATTAGGTGACTGGTGTGCAATCGAAATCGTGTTTCTAATTACTTTACGATCCTGAACGATTTGGAAGTGGTAATTACCGTGAAAAATATTGGGAAAAAACTTTTTCGATTTCATTATATCAAGCTTTAATCGCGAAATCAGCGAAGTAGACTGCGGCAAATAGATTATATAAAATTGCTTCTCAAAGTCTCGAAAATTCAACATAGTTACTGATAAATTCACTTTAATTAATGTACCATATTATATCTTCTGATGAAATTTAAAATAATTTTATGGAGCGATTAATCACTACCACGATATTATTACGCTCTTTTGTCATATTCATGTTTTCATTTTGTTACAGAGAATATTTTTACTACCATGTAGCCTGATATGACTTGAGACACTAGTTTTAATACACCCAACATTTTCTTTTGGGTTTTTCAGAAAGCAAATCTTCCTTTATTTCATTATTAATTTATAAATTCAATGATAATACATTTAAAATATGCTATCAGGGACCTCAACGAAATTCGAACGTCAAATAAATTTATTGATAATGCGATGCTACCAAACCATTAGTTAGCTGCCAAGAAAATTCCTATATTATTCGGTAATAAGTTTATTAACTTTTCTATTTATTCGTTTACTGTGTAGACATAGTGCGTCCTAATATTATAACTGAAGAAATTTTCCTAAGGAACTAAATCGCTGCATTTGAAAACATCAAAGGAAATCAAACTCCGCAAGAAGCATTTCTTGCTTCAAGAGCTACAATTAACAAAAATGATGTAATTCGAAGAGTGAGTGATTTAAAAGGTCGGCAGATTATACCTAAAATATAACAGTTAGGACTGCGACACCCAAACCACGCAACGTCTTCTCTTCATGAGCCGGATTCTTCAGGTGAAAAACAAATTCATTGGTGAAGGCCTGCACATAATCTTTCACGATCTTTTGGATAGCTCTGTACAGAAATTTACCAACTTTTAATACAAGAAACGTTTATTTTCTTCTCTATAAGAAGTTAAGAAAAATACTGAAAAAGTATGAAAGGAACTAAATAGTTTTTAAATGAAAGAAAATATTTACAGAGCAAAAGCAGGCTGTCGTAGGAGTGTGTGGCCGCATGAAACCGCTGGGTTGAACAGTGTAGGAACTGGGAAGCACGTGAAACTTTAAGAACCGAAAGCAGACTAAGAAACATTAAGAAGATCGCTGAGGTACTGGGGGATTAAGGTGCACAAGGGAACTCTAAAAAACCAAGGAAATCGTAGGGGACGTTGAAATTTTAATTAGTTGGTTCAAAGTTCTGACGGGAGTGTAGGGTGGCATGGGGGATAATTTGGTGGAGCTAAAAAAAGGATTGATTTGCTACTGAGTGACCTCGCTTCAAAGGAGACCTCGAGGAAATATTGCTGGAGTCGGTAGAAAATCATCTTGAGCAGCAATTACTTTTTCTCTATTGTTTGCCCTTTGAAAATTACTTGAAGATTCAATAGAATTATCCGTTCAGCTCCAAGAGGACTCATTCCCACAAGACTTTTCCTAAAACATTCTGAATTCATGCCAAAAAGAAATGATGGGTAATATGCTCATTAATTTGTACACAAATGATTATGTCTGGTTTAGCAATAAATAATCAGAGTAGGAAATAATTATGGTGCAAGACATAGGTACCTATACATTTTGTGTCACATAAAATCAGGCTCTAACCTTCACTAAGGCATACATTCATTGAATTCATTGCCTTTTGCTACCTTATTAGGACAGTAGATGTGTGTAAACGTAAGCAGGGTAAATATAATTTGAGCAGTGGGTATTTAATTAGGTAAGCGAATCAAGAGCCATCATAATGGTCTTCGATGATGATAAATATGAAGTGCGTAAACTATATCTCGGGGAAAAACATACCGACAAAGGACCAGCGACAACAAACAATTACGAGAAAGGTTATCCATTTGCGATCCCTAATTAGAAAGAAATGACAATTAGGAATTAATTATGCTGCTCCAAAAGTTCCTCTAATTAAAATTTAATGGACGTATTTTTCCGAGTGAAAATAGGTTTTCTATAGATTAATTTCCAAAAATAAGTAATGAATTTCACATCCTTATAACATATTTACTTACTGCTTACCGATGCGCTAAACGCAGTATGAGGTGGTAAGTGATAAAAGTTCAGATAAGTGTATTAAAAGAACAGATTCGTCGGCCTCTAAATTACGTACACCATCATTTGAGTCAGTCCAACTTGAACAATATTTTCAGTCTTTCATTAGCAGTCCTTGAGGGTAACTATTTGTCATGTTTGGCTGGAGAAATAAGACCAAGCCGATTTATGGCTAAAGTACTCCATGTTTACATATTATGGAGTACATTTGAAAATGTCAATGTACCACAATAATTTTAACCACATTTTAAAGGTTTTGAAGCTAAAACTATGGGCAGAATATTCCTATCTTTGTGTATCTAATGATTTCTGCTCCGCCAATTAGGCGATACCAATTTGCGACATTTCGTCTCTGCTTCTGAAAATAGATCTTCCTTATTTTCAGCTTTTGAACAAATAGAGCATTTTAAGTACTCTATAAAAGAAACTAAAGGAGAGATTTTATTGGATATCGCCTTTTTAAAGGTAATCTCTCGGAGGTTGAGGCAAAGATTGACAAAGAATTCAGGATGAAATGAAGTAGGAAAAAAATCAGATTGTATTATTTATCGACGACCCTCTGGACGTGTTCTATATATGTCTAAAACCAAAAGATGACAATCTGACTTAATGGCATATTTCGATACTCCATTCCAGAAAATCGATGATGGAAGAAAAGCTGGTTAAGGGGAGCGAGTGATGGGACGTAATAAGAAAAACGATTTGTTGGGTAACAATACAAAATGTATAAATGGAATGACAATCCCAGGAACGTTCACCACGCGTCACGAAACGAGGGTTTACATTCGATAAGAAATTGATTCGTCCAATCAGATTGCCTGCTTAACGTGACGTCCAATTATGATTCGTCATTTCGAAAGAGGATGAACGCACAACTCTAGAATTAACCGTTTAACCAACGTGCGTATTTATCCCTACCTCAAAATTTGACAAATGCAGAGTTATGATATTTCATTTACACTAGCATCGCGTACTTTTCTCAATTTTTGGATACTTTATGACTTAAAGAAATAAAGCCGAATTACGCTAGGAAAGAACTTTGAATAAAATTAGTAATATCAGGCTAGACTTTGCGGACCTTATCCATTACAAAAAGAGATATTGCAACTTTGTTGATTCCACTTATTTCTTTAATATAAATACTCGGATTTCAATAGATGGCATCATCTTCAGGTGTAGGAGATGGTACTATGCATTGAAACCAGGGTGGTAATATTAAAACATTAAGTGAAACTAGCAAAGTTGCAATTTATTCGTGAAATTTGAATGTCTTATTGGTTCTTGAATTTAACGTAATAAAGTCAAATATATGCACCAGTGTTATTATGATATCCTTAGTGTGAATTTAACCTAGTATCTTCTATGACCCAATTGAAAATAAACAAAACTGAGTCTTGGAGACACTTTGATTGTAAAGAAGGAAAATTGATTGCAATATTATTATGACCTAAGAGTTTAAGTGGGTTGGTCGAATGCTTATCTGCTCACCAAATATGATACGTGGTAATCCTCTGGAAAGCTGGACATGTGAATTATTAATGCACTTTCAGCGACAGTTAAATAGTTAGCCATCTCGGAAAATAGTTAATTATGTACTAAAACAACAAAAAAGTATTCGTATCGTGAGACTGCTGAGAACTAGACTATTACTATTTTTCCTTAGGTTCCGTACACTTTGTGAGTGTGCTAAGATAAACATGATTTTGATTTTAATCTGAAGATGATTATACTCATTTGTTCACGGCTGGCGTTAATCTATTCACTCGCCAGGATATTACCGTAGCTCACTTAACACGAATGAGATGGGCTCTTCTCATTGAAAAGCTTTCCACGTCCAGGAAGGGGAATAGAGCGAAAAGCAAAGCGCTTAATCATTCCTAAAGGTGTGACGTTCATCCGTCTTCCTACCTCGGAGCCTTGCTTCCTTTCCTCCTGACCTAAACTCAGCCTTCGATCAGCTCCTTCAAATCCAGGCCCTCACCTGATCTCCTCCTCCCCTTTCGGGTCTTCTGCAAACACCTCCCCCCGCCCGACGGGACATGCCATCCATTTCCCCCGTCCTCCCCCTCCCCACCACACACCCCCCCTGACCCGACCTCCCTCCGCGTCGCCTCCCAAATTTCTGCGAACTTATTTCTCACAAGCCTCCTTGAACCTCCGAGGGGTGGTTGGGCGAGAAGAATGGATGGATATTTTCCCCACCAGACCAGGCTGAGGGTTCAATTCACCTCTGGGGTGGGCTTATTTTTTTCTCCTTCTATTCCCTTGAAATAACGTGGGCTTGAAGGATCTAATCCAAGAGTGGAATCGAAACGGCGGCGTGACCCTAATTCTAGATTTTCGCCAAAGTAATCCAGTTTCCGTGATCACCAGACATTTTCGATATCTGTAAGTCACCTCCAAGAGACCATCAAGAGTCTTCCAACTTTGCACCCGACGAGGTCACAACATCCTTTGACCCGGTAAACTATGATCCCATTCAACCGCTCTGACGCATTCGAACACACTCCGAAAGCTTTGAACAAATATTGGATGATTCATATAGCTGATTCATATTAACTGATGCTTTAAGCTGAGTTTCAAAACATATAAAAATCAGAAATACATTTAAGCTTGTTTAAAGTATGTATTGATTGAGTTGAGGGTAACTCAAAAATATGAATTTTTACGGCCCCCAATCAACACATTAGGCCATAATCATATGAATGACAAACAACGCTACTAAGCTTACTCTATGTGGATGCTGGCTTTTATATAATTGGCTCGCATTTAATCGACCACTTACTGCCATCAAGCATGTCAATTATTCATTTATTTTACGGTAATCCCTCTTTATTCAAACCAAATCAAAATATAAAAACGGGAATGTAATTGTTAAATCCTAGCAATTCAACGTGGTATAGTTTATTATTTTGGGCAGAAATGGTTGAACTTAAGGCCGAAAAAAATAACAAAACATCGACACACTAATACTAACATTTTATTTTTCATACAAATTCAGTGCTTTTCTATTTCACGTCTATGAAATATATCTACAGACAGTTTTTGAGTCATCTGCTTGAGAAACGGGATACTTAATGCTCAATTTGATTGTAATTCTGTGTGCTATCAGTCAATTAAAAGTGGAAGATAATATGTCGAGTAAACTTTGCATGGTATCTCGCAAAGGTACATACATATCACTCCGGACACCAAATACGCCCGTAAGCCTATCTAAAATAAAGACAAAGACGCTGGAGAAATAGCGAGGGGCCCACAAGCGCGAGTCATCTGCACTGAAATCCAACTTTGACTAAATCCACATTTCACTGCTTTCCCCGTTCTCACTCGTAAATCTTCCTGGGGGAATGGAAGCACTTTCATTCTTTTTTTTTTCACCCTTCGCTCGCTCAAATTTCTAACCGCGACGAACTGCACACGGGCGAAAGAGAATAAAAAAAAAGAGAAACAACCCGTCTCAACCCATTCCTCTTCCCCTGACAGTTTATTCTGGCAATTGTTTCATTATACCTCCTTCCGCTCGGATACAGACCGCATATTCGAATCCCTAACTCACTCCGCCGAACGAATCGTCAAACCCTAGGCTCCGCAGCACATACCATGCGAGGCACCCACCTACGGGTGACACGAGCCGTGGTGGGGGAGGGGGTAAGGAGATAGGGGAGGGGGAGGCGAGGATACAGAATCCTGCTGGGAGGGGAAAAAAATCCGAAATCACACGGAATACGGAGGAGGCGGAGTATAAGCAAGGCACATCCATCAGTGGTGCTGCAGTCTCTCAGGTGCGGGAAGTAGGCCACGGGAATGTTGAAATAGATGCCCGAGGACTCACTATTGACAGGACTGCCTCAACAAATACAAGGCGAAAGGGGAGCCGTTTAGAATAAAAATGCCGGAAAAATAAATGTTTACCGATACTTTCAGTACGTACCACACTGATGAAAACATTAATCATGTGTTAGCAGTATTTTGGTTTGTTTTGGTGGGAATCTTAATTTAGCTTTGGCAGACGACCTTAATGAAACGTTAATACAACACAATACGACGTTAGTACGACACTTAGTAATTAGTATTACACTTAAAAGCGTATAAGACGGAATTTTTGGGATAGAATAATTCTCTCCCGAACGCCTACGGCATCATAAATAGCCAAATAGAAAATGTAGACTCGTTTAAATACGTTACATTTACTTGCGAACTCTCCTGGGTGAAACTCATCCGGGGAATATGTGGACAAGCAAACATAAATTATGATTTATTAGAAGATTATTGGAGAAATGTGGGGAAAAGGTTTAATATAAAAGTTATCTTTCGTTTGGAATAAGCTGGTTGTACATAATCTTGTGACAATAATTGTAATGAGATAATTTTAATAATTGTGACTATGATAAGGTAATTGTAATAATGATATGAATTATATGAATATATTAAAACAAATATTATCACTGTTAAAAAATTGAGTAGCTTCAGGTGTGATGTGGTGGAAATCGAACATAATGAATAACATGGAAAAGTACTACGATGAGCTATTCATTATATCACTTTTAAGTGATCCTTTAATTTTAATTCACGTCACTTAAATCTGTTTCTACAACTGGTCACTATTTATCACTTTTGTGTCCTTTTTCTCCCAGTTACCTGCGCTGTAGAAGGGTCTTGGTAATTATCGTGACGGCAAGCATCGGTTCGTAATTATTGTTACCATTGGCCTCCAGTTAATCCCTTGTCCATCGTCGCTACTCCGTCCAAACACTTCCACAACGTTATGTCCTCAGTTTTATTTTTACTCAGGAATAAGTCCGTACGGTAGCCACCCAGACGCACCGCAGCGGATTTGAAAAATCCCATTGGGTATTTTTCGCTCAATCGTCGGACTACGTTTCGGTGACTCCAACTTGGGCTTCCTTGAATTACCGTGACAAATTTTTCTTTACGTTCCCTCATCTAATCACTCGTCTCCTCTTCCAAATTGAGTACATTGACTAATGGAAATAAATTAATGTCTCCTATGCTATCGATATGACCACATATTGGACTTTCTCGGAATAGAAACCATTTCGAATGTATATAACCATTCATTAATCGATGCGAATTCACTCCATCACAAGAAAACACAAGGTAATTTCTAGTGTCCTCGCGCACTGAGTGGATTTGGGCTACTAGTGCGAGATTAGGCGGGGGCTTCTTAGGATATACAGCAGTCAACCCTGACACTAGCCACTGTCTAAACATTTGAGCTCTCTCAACTTTGCGTACAACGCACCGCGATTGTGAATCGTCTGGTAATTTTTGGCGTTTTTGACTACTTCAGTAGCTTATTTCCTTGACAAAATCTTCAGATAACCTGTTTCATAAAACCTTTGGCCTCCATGGCATAGATACGAAAAGGCAGGGCTAAGGGGAGGGTGAAATTTAGAGTGGAAAGGATGAAAACGAAATTTATTTTCGGAGATAGATCATTTTTAAGTGTGGTCAGGTAAAATCCATGGAGAACACATTGACAGCTGCATGAAAAAGAAATTATAAAGAGAAGTTAGTGATGGTTCAATTGAGGTCGCAAACAAGCGTCTTTAAAAGGTCAGTGATTCCAAAAATTTAATAGAAGAGAGGAGCGTATATTGAACGATCGAAGGAGACCAAGTGGAAAGGAATTAAGAAAATGAACAGTAGAAAAATGACCCTTAGAGTTTGATCGAAAAGAGAAATACAAAATTACTAACGGGTGTCGGGAGTACCAAATGTGGAACCGGTCTGATTAAAACTCTTGATAGTATAATCCTTTTTTAAGCTTAGTTTTTAAAATACATATTTCCTTGGATATGATGTAATTTTTATTTTTTTTTGTTTTTGACGTAAGAGGATGTGCTGTACAATTCAACCGTTGCCATTTCTTTCCATATTTAAGAACACGATTATGACCCACGCTCTTCTTTATTGACTCTTCATGTCCTGTACACTGTATATTAATTCCGTAAACTAAGAGACTCGATATGTGACTCGTGTATTTCGGTTTTTCACCGAAAATGTTTTACTAGTGATGACTGCTGTGGTATAATTCACTTATTGAAGTTGAAAATGCATAATTTTCAGAAGAAAACATAAAAAATCTTTTTGTAATTATCTCTTACTAGCACTTCCACTTTTTTATCAATAAAGATACAATGTTAGCGACCTTAATTTCATTATTTTTCTAGGCACGGCACCTCTGCTTAAAGTTCAATGGTTCAACTGTTATCAGTACAGTTAAAATGGCAAGCAGATACGCACGAAATTACAAAATATTGTTCGGCTTTAATTTAATATTAAATTTATATTAAATATAAAACGTCAATTAGGTAAAAAAATGTCAGTAGTTGGTACAAGTTTTTTAATTCTAGAGTACCCAATATCCGGTAATGTTGAACCCTCCGCAGCGATCTTCATATCTCTGATCTCCACAGATGTTCATATTTTGCTTTGATTATGATCAATTTATCACTTTTTGATGCGATGTCACTAATTAGCCACCATTTCTCTTGAGTAGAATCATTTTTTGAACGTGAAATTTCCTTTGATCTTTGCTTGCTATAAAATTCGTATTAATTGAGAGTACGTTAACTGTAGAATTGGCTTTATATTCTCAATATCCACTTGGAAATCCATAAAGAAAAATGTTTGACTAACGAGTTTTAAATCGTGAAAATATGGAAAAAATCAGCTATCACATGTGAACTAAATGAGAATTTAGGATTGGGAAGATGCGTTCATAGAGAGATCAGTTACAAAATTCTAGACCACTGTAATCAACCACGATTCAAGGAAAATCATCTCTCAGAGAATAATTATACAACAGTAGCTTCCTTCAATTTGTAGATTCATAGGAGAAGGCTTTACCGTTCTTTATCGTGAATTTAAAAAGGTACCTTAAACACCTATAAATCCATCCAAATATCAAAGTACTAAAAGAATCCAATTCAATTTTCGTTATCAGATCTTAGAAAATAGAAGCTTTAATAAAAGTTCCAGGAAAAGAAAATAGTTCCCGTAGCCCCGCGAGCGAGAAGTAAAAATCGATATCAATTTGCCAGTTGGGCTAAAAAATTTAACTTTTTCCACAGACACCCTTGTTATTTTTTAGCGCGGTCGAATGCGAACTTTTGTCAACCGACCAAAATACACGAGCAGATGAATACAGCCGCGGTTCTTGTTAATTGGATACGATTGTTAGCTGTTCTTTCCAAAACCCAGGCAATTAGGGCCTTTTGAATTTATCTTGCAGTAAAATGAAAGAGCACATTAAAGCAAATGGCTTCTGCAATTATAAAATTAATACATCAAAGATGTTTTTGAAACGGAATTATGTAGCAATGTATATACTTGTATTCTATTCTTTAAGGAACATATTTTTACTTAGATGAATGTCATCATAGAATCTTAAAGTTAGAAAATATCAGCTAAAATGCACGAACTATGCGTCTATTGTTTATATATGCCTCCACAGTTTATTGAATAATCAATCCGGCGTTAAAATCAGTAACCAAATAAACCTTCAGATACAAGCGCATTATTTATTTGAATTTAGGACTTATAACATGTCCTTTTCTTGAAGTTAAACTTTTAAGCAATTTTGTGGATTTATATTGAATTACGAATTCTTCACATGTACTATATAGAGCGCGTAAAAAGTATAATTAATTACTTAATTTATCTCTTGATTCGGTATTTACCATCACTATAAAATTGCCTGTCCCTCAATACTATGTTTTATCGGTGATATCCTCGATACATTATCAGCAACAGATTTTTCTTATTTAAACTGACAATTTATATCTAATTGTAGATGAATACAATCAGTTAAAACTTTATTGCCGTCTTCAGGATGGCAATAAAAACACAGGGACATTTATGATTGTTTTTCCATATTACAGACATTTATAATACGATTTATTTCACCGAAGCCAAATTTGCTGGCATCTTTTAAGAGAAACGATTTTTTCCATCTCAAAAATCACCGCAGTGTGATGTTCAGTTTGTTCCTTTTCTCTTTAGTGACACTATAGTGACTTAATTTTAAAGAGAATAATACTGATATTTCTGCAGTGCACAATTCAAGGTTCCTGGGTGTCTCCTTGATTTTAAATTCCATTTTAATATAATTGCTGCATTTACCGATTATTATTACGCCAATGTTTGAAGACTGGACTCACATTGACATCAATAATATTTCCAGAATAGGCTTCATATTTCTGCAAATAGAACTACAGGGTAGAAAATTTATCGGACAGAAAAAATATAGACTTTACGGGTAAAGTATGAGCAGGTTCAGTCAGCCCCATATCGCAAAATCAATCATTCGCGTTAAAGGAAGCAATTCCCCTCACTAAACTGCACCTGGCTTCCCCGAGATACTTAGAGCTCAAAAACCAAACCTTTAAATAATTTTGTTCACCTGATAGTGCATGGTAGATATTTGCCATGATTAGATATATCTATGCACCTATTTTCAGTAGAAAACCTCTCAATAGGAAAGCGCCATAGACAAATGGGTGTCTCCAATGGGTAATTGAGAATAAATTCAAAATAGTAAGATGACAACTTAGAAAGAGAACAGAGAATACGCAAAACGGTATCTTTTTGGTAAACATCGAAGATTTAAAACCTCATCTTGACTCTGCGGTCGCTATTAGAATAAGTAACGGCATGAAAGAACGATAAAAAATATTAGATGACGGAATCAAAATTTAAGAACTCTCAAAAAACTTAAACGCTGATAGTAAACACGCGATACAAATATATCTATGCTAAGGATAAATATAAATGATAACTCAAGAGCTTAAAGTCAAAATCCGAAAATCGATGGAGAGTACAAATACTAGCAGCATTCGCGAAACCAGATCAAATCTACACATTGCGTCATTCTTCCAATATTACCGAGATAAGTGATAAGGAAACAATAAATGTCATCGGCACCTCTTTTCTCCCACAATATATTCGTGTTGTTTTTGAAAATTGACTTGAAACAGATACCTTCGAGGGGAAGACTACAACGTTTTCTTAAATATCCCCAGCAATATCTTCAAGACTATTTACAATGAAAATCGGTAAAGATAAACCCATAAAATTTTCAAGGATTTCTCAAGCAATAAAACTCGGCAGCAATAAAATGTCAATTTATAGGAAACCAACTTATTATTTTCACAGTCGTCTTACATGCTGTGATAAACAGATTAGCAAAAGGGCCCCCAATAAACACAAATTGTAAACGACCACTGGAAGTGATAAAATATGTGAAATGGTTGCTAAACGAAATAAACTATGGATATCCATGAGAATTACATCCTGCAACTGACCATTCCTGAAACCAAAAAATTCCTGAATCCATCACAAAACGAAGATCCAAAAATGTGGTTAATGGTGGGCAAGGTAATGTTAGATCTTATTAAAGCAACGCGATCCACGTCAGTTAACTGTGGGCATTTTAAGTGTGCGGATATCGCGGAGCAATGATATGCGATAAAATTGTGTATTAAGCTTGAAAAATTGGGTTTGGAGACCATGACTATGGTGTAGAATACTTATGTAGATGGAGAAATGTCCCAAGCGTTGAATTCCTGCTATCACAGGATGTTCTGGAAGGGTAACGAAGAGGTTGACGATGAGGCATCTATCAACCCTGGGCATCTATCCCCGGGCATCTATCAACAACAAAGTTTGATGAAAATATGCATAAAGTGAGGCATATGCTCAATTATAATATACACCCAAGTGTCAGGATGCTAGCAGAAGAGTGTAATATTCAGAAAACCACATTGCATTGCATTCTTACAGAAGATTCAGCAATGAGAAAGTAGTGCCAAGATGGTCCCCAAGGTGGTGTCAGAAGACTGTTTGCGTGACAAACTTGCCTAGGACCACTTAGACCACGATGAAATGGACCCGAATTTATTAGAATATGCGATTCCTGGTGACGAGACTTGGGTCTCTGAGTACATGAATCAAATATAGTATATGTATCCCCTTTGAGAACCATTTTGAACCACTGGATTATATCAAAGAAACCCTGACGAGGTGCCTGAACAAGGGTCCTGTTGCTGCCATATAGCCAAACTGGCGGAGACACTGGCAATGGTGCATCGATACATAAGGGTGATCTTATGAAGAGCTTAAGAAGTTTGTACCTTGATCTGCGACAATTGTTGTTCCCAGATTTATTCTACCTATTTTTGGGACAGTCCTTATATTATCATTTCACGGAATAAGTCATGCGCCGAATCGGAAATCCCTTTAAATCACATATAGAGGATATTCTGACTTTGGAAAACAATTAGGGAAACAAATTAAATCACAGCGACACAAGAAGTTGATATGCATTTATTGGAAAAATTTTGGCCTCCAGCTCTATGTATCCGTATCGAAGGAAGTCTTGCTATCTCAGACATAGCTTCCCGTTTGATTAAATGATTAAAAGGAAATACTTAAATGAAAAATATCAGTAAAGAGCTGATGAAGAAGACATGACCGTACCTATAGAGAGTCTAAGAGACTGTGTTGATGACATAAAGCTAGTCAAATGGCCACAGCCCATCAATTTTAGGTTTGTTATCTCCCACCCATTTGAATTTTGAAACAAAAAACAGTGTTTCAGGGTCGAAATACTCGTCATGAGTTTTTAACAATAGGGCTTTTTGAATGGCACTCGATCGGCATACTATTTCTTTCTTAAATTTTCCGCTAAATATAGCAACTTATTTATGCTTCAAATTTGTATCCAGGTAAGTACCAAAGGTAGAAAGACTTTGAAAAAACCAGGGGAAAATATTACTATGCCAAGAAAATAGGTGAAGGGTGCATTTATGGAATACAATCTAGGTTATGTTCGTATTTACTGATAATTAAAACAAATACAGCTAATCCATTTTTTTAAGATAAACTTCTATATTCCAATGATATATGACTTCACTACGTGTATAAAAGCTTGTGAAATTTTTATTCATGATTATTTTGAACATGCATTTTTTAGTAACTAGAAAATAAAGGAGAACTTTTGAAGCAAATAGACGGTGTTTGTACCATACGCAAATTTCCACCTTTTTCGGATATTAAGACGCATTTTGAACACAGAATGTAAAAGAACGACTGAGTTAAGCGCGATTTTTCCATAACCACATCATTCAGTTCTTCAAGTTTTGTGCTAAAGCTATATTTTCCCAAGTTTTTCTAAAAAAAACATATATTTTATTTATACACATAGCTATTATAAATAAATAAATAAATAAATAAATAAATATATATATATATATATATATATATATATATAAGCTATGTGATTTTTTCGGTACCAGTTCTTCCTGGGAAACCATAACCAGCACAGGGAAAGGAACTGGCCCCCCTACCCTGATGTATGAATTTCACACGCCGTTTAGGGCTTAGTGCTGGGTTAACTCTACCATCACCTACCAAACCTACCTTCGGGTTGATTACTATATATATATATATATATATATATATATATATATATATATATATATATATATATGTGTGTGTGTGTGTATGTATATATATATATATATATATATATATATATATATATATATATATATATATACACACACATTCAAACACGAAATCACGCCCTATGGCGAACAAATATTCATTCAAATGGAGTTAGATATATATGCATATCTGTATAAAGAGAAATACTATATAGAGGGATCCGTAGGGTAATGCACATGCATACGCCGTGTACAAGGTTAGCGGGGAAGGTGGAAGGATACATATTCCAAACAAAAAAGTTCCATTGAATGAGAATCGAACTACGGCTCTTCAACTTACTGTATCGATGTTCTACCTATGTGTTTATGCAAGTGTTCATGCGTGTGTGTGTGCGTGTAAAAGAAAAGACGCGAAAATGTGTTCGAGCGGGCAGTACAAGGGTTCTGAAGGTGGGAAAGGTGGGAGGGGCTAGCAGGGAGAATCGGGGGGGAGGGTGTGGGAAAGGCAAGGAAAGAGAAGCTGAACTGGCCTTAGTAGAGGTTTTAAGGCCTGAAATTTTAATGGCACACACCGTGCGGAGACAGCAAAAGGGGTTTAAAGGGCGGGTGCAAGGTTTCCCATTGGAGTGGCCGGGAGGAGGAGTTTGGCAAGGAGAAGGGAGGCCGGGGAAGGAGGTATTGGTCAGCAAAGCGGTCACCCATACTCTCCATCTCCCCCTACACTCGGCCTCCTCCCACCACCCTCCCCCCTCAATGGGGGGGGGTAGGTTGCGGGGAGATGCCTGGCGAAGGACTTCACCCCGGCCCCACCGCGTCCCCCTGCGTCCATCGAAAGCCGACTACGTACGGCGGCCACGGCCTCCACTCCTCCTTCCCCCCACGACCAGTCGACCGACTCCACCCCACTTGACATTTTTCCCCTCACTCCAACAACCACCCACCTCCACACTCCACATCCTTTCCTTGGACAAGTTGCGAACGGCAAAGGCTTGACGTTCCAAAGGGTAACGAAGGAGGGGCGGGGGTTATATGTATGTGTGTGCGTGTGGGTAGGGTGGTCAGAGTTTTTTCTCCTTTTCGTCTGAGCAACGTGGAATGGGTTCCTTTAACCTCGAACCTTCTGAAAACTGCTCTCCCCGCACTGTTCCCTTCCTTATTCTCTCTCGCCTTTTCCTTCTCACCCCCTCCCTTCTCGCCTTCCCCCCCCGCCGGATTCCCTTTGCCTTTCTCTCCGCTCCGCACATAATTCCCTCTCCCCCTCCTCCACGTGAAACCGCCACTCTCTTTGCCACTCTCAGCCGACACCACCGGCTCCCGGTGACCGACGTCCACTTCCCTATTCTCCTACGCACTTCCTTGCTCTCGAAAATATTGATTTGTCAAGTGGTCATTGTCTGGATTCAACATATCGTTGAAAACATCCGAATAGGTAAGGCAAAGTGTGCTTCGGAAACTAAAGTAGCAGAGGTAGGCACTGTAACAATGTGGGAAAGATTTTACCAGTGGGTAACCAGTGTTGTTGGCTTGGTGAAAAGTAAACTCTCGCAACCCTTTAGAGTAACTGGCTCAAGTACGAACGTGACTAACGATGTCACCCTATCGTACCGAGATTGCTTACCGCACTCACCTATATTTTTCTTTTGTGATTTCGCACTTTCCTTTTTCAAATTAGGGGGTGAGGTAGTGTCCTCGTAGAAGTTTATGTAAAGTAATGGAAGGTCATGGTCATCGAAACATCAAGTGATACCTGTGGATTCCCCTAGTTTTACTCATTTCGTACATTTTTATGGGCACACGAGGTTCCGGGGAAACTACAAGAGTAAAATGGAAAAATATTGATCCCCTATAAAATCGCCCTTCGGGTTTATTGCTGTAGTTTTTTTATTTATCCTTGTTCGTGACCTTCTTAAGTCGCTGGATTCATTACGAAGTGATTTCAAATTTCCTCGTCGAATCTTCCAACCTGTGATTGCTGGTTGCGTTGTGGCATACGGTAATAGTCGGTGTGCTAGCGTTTCAAGTTTTCTCCTACTTATGCCGTTGATACCTTAAACTGAAATACCGACTGAATGCCATTTACTTTTAAATTTTGCATAATATTATTGAGAAATTTAAAGATATCGTCAAATTCAATTCAAATTTAATAGATGAACAGTACTTCCACTTCGTGCTATCCAGTTTCCTTTTAATTTTCTTTGGAATTCAGAAGAATTAAAAAACTATTTGCCAGAATGAACTAAAAACTCAAGAGGGCCCTCTGAGACGGCATTTGAATCTAATCTAGTTTTAAAATTAACCAAATAGAGGGCTGAATTAGGACCAAATCCATTGAATAAAAACGAAAGTAGGTGAAAATAGAACTTTACAAAGGATCAGGAGAATATCTACGAGAATCTTTGGACTAAAAACATTAATTTTGGATTAAACCTTCCGGATAAATGAGATAAATAGATTCAAGAACTGACAAATATGTTTACTAATACTATGCACTGTAAAATGACAAATATTTTCACTATTCACCAAAGAAACAACGCGAAGTTCAAGCGGTTAGGTCTAAACAATTTTCTCGCGAAAATGTTTTTTCAGCTTTTCTCCTTCATCACTTCCATTACAACTTCAATTTTAGCCAATAAAACATAATTTAAGGCTGGTGCAAAAACTTGAGTCACCCAATCTTGTGGCAGATCACGGAGTAAGGCCTGGAAGAAGATCGATATTTTCGGTTTGCGAGATAATTATGAGGAGCAACATTGTAACAAGTGTATCGATTAGCTTCGGAAGAACTAGGTTCAAATGCATGTGACCGTAGATATTTCCACCTTTATGCATAAAGGGTGATTTTTCAGGCAAAGGGAACTGGCCCTGCTACTTGAATCTATGAATTTCCAACACTGCATAGTGCTAGTGGAGGCAAATTTTCTTGGAATACTGATCTCCAAATATTGTTGTTTAGTTAGGTTGGTTTAATTTTACATGCCTTTACCTTGAACTAGCAATATACGATTTAACCGCAGCGTAAGAGACAATCGTAGAATCAAAATATAGATAGCAATAAAATTAAGCTTTATAAACATCGTGTTTTTGCAAGTATGATAAAGCAATTGGATAGTGAGATAATGCTCTAACCTCTCCGAAATTAGGTAAACCAGGAGCTGATTTTAACACCGAGTGGAGTTCTTTGATTTTTTCATAAATGCTTCCTTCTTTCTCAGTACTTGATATTTATGCTAGGTAAGGGTGTCATTAGAAAACGGACGTTTTTTAATGCGGCAAAAAAAGAAAAAATAAGGTTTTTGTTAAGGTGACAAACTAATCCTGTTATACTTCATTAAAGCTAATCCATAATTTTTATAACGTTTTATTGCTTCTACTATTTATGATATGAATGTACTTGAGTGATTTTTGAGCATAAATATATATTTATTTTTGGACAGACAAACGCTTTATTAGTAAATTCTATTGCGAAAAATTGTGTTCTCAGCGGTGCATAGCCCGTAGAAGTTTATGTAAAGTAATGGAAGGTCATGGGTTCAAACATCAACACATACCTGTGGATTCCCCTAGTTTCGCTCATATTGTTTTCGGCACACGAGGTTCCGGTGAAACTACAAGAGTAGAATGGAAAAATATTGATCCCCTATCAAATCGCCCTTCGGGTTTATTGCTGTGAGCATAGGTGAATTTCATAAAAGTACGTTGTACTCTTTCTAAAATATCTTTTTTTCCTTCTTCCTAATTAAGAGGACTTCAAAATAATAAGTTCAATTTCGCCAGCAGCTAAAGCGGTTCTCAGGAACATTTACAAAAGGATATAGCGTAGGACAAATGATTACTTACGGGGTGATCAATTTGGGTTCAGGAATGGGAAAGGCACGCAACATGCCAAATGAGGTCTCTAATAGCATGTAATATCGAATACAAACAGAATATACTGTCGGTTTCTTAGATTTCAAAAGGTTGTTTCATGGAGTTAATTGCGTAGAATTGATGAATGTGTTACAGAACATAGGAGTAGATTGAAGGAATACGAAGACAGCCGCTCCCTGTTAATGTCACAGACTGCACAAGCATGTGGGCAGTGTTTCAAAGTAAGACATTGGTTAAGAAATAGGTAAGACCTTTGCTATTCAACGTATAAGTGGAGGAAATGGTAAACAAAGATATGGAAAAAACTGGAGGAAGGAGTACAAATCGGCGGGGAAGTCATACAATCATTTATGCTTGCGGATGATCAAGCTTTTTAGTTTATCAGTCAACCAAGTGGTTTCAAATTGCTTGAGGGAATTGGAAATTCAGTGTGATAGATATGAGGTGAGAATAAATGTAAGTAAAACAAATATTATGCGGTTTTTCGGAAAAGGAAACCTAAACAAAATGATAAAATAGAAGTTTATTAATTAGAGCAGGAGGAGCAGTTCACCTATATCGGATGTGCTTTTGACCCAAACGGTCAAAGTAGGAGGGAAATAAGCCGAAGAATTGCCTTAGGCAAAGAAGATTCCAGATTGAGGGGGCACTTCAACCTCTTGTCAATGTGGCTTTTCTCCTTCAGAGCGACGAAGAGGACCATCTTGTCGTCGAAATACGTGTATCCGCTTTTCACATCATCGCATTTTCTTAGCTAGTACGCATTATTATGGCATTCACCTTTGTTTTCCATTTGCCTCTTTCTTTTGACCGATGGGCTTATTTCCCTACCATTATCGGTTTTGACAAAGCCATAAGGCCATCAATGTTTTGTCCACTTTGTATTCCCAAGTATTGGAATTGCTTTCCTGTAATAACTGAGTGAGTGCGAGTGAAGGGGTGCGTGTGTGTGTGTGTACTATTCCCGAGAAGTAGTTCCTTGGCGTCTAGATTTATTTCATTGCAAACCCATTCGGTCTCTTCCTAGTTAACCTGCAAGTAGTTAAGGTAGCCAAGAGCCGTTCCCAGGCGAGGGAAGAACTTCGCCGTAAACCGCTTTAGGCTAACCAGTGTGACTAGATGTGTATTTATAAGTTCCTGAACACAGTTACTGGCAATAGGATGAATTTCCTGGAAAACCTATTCCGGAAACTACCCCACCCCTGAGTAAATACGAACGCCTTAGTAATTTGAATGCCTGTTGACGCACTGGCGAGGAATTAACTTTCCCCGTAAATCTCCCCACCAATATCAACATTTCCCTCCTTTTTTCCTTTTACACTGGGGTAAAAAACTTTTTACGGCTTAAAGAAATATTATTTAATAAAGTCAGTCTTAACATAGGTCGTAGGAAGCTCAATATATCCGTTCCAAAGAGGAGTGAATTAATGGCAGGGATGTTGAGGAAGGATGTTCAGAAAATGTCCGTCGAAATCTTAATATGGAGCATGGCTTTGTACGGCGCGGAAACATGGCCCTTGCTGCTGGTCGATAGATATAATTTGGAGGTTTTTGAAAGGTAGGTGTAGAGAAGGATCGAAAGAGTGAGATGAAAAAGAATACATCTGAAAAGAAAACTTGCGAGGAAGTGATAGGCAGGATGAAGGAGGAAAGGGGATTGTTGGGAGAAATCTAAAGGAGGCAGGAAAGAATATAATATGCATACTTACATATACGTATATGTATATATATATATGTGTGTATGTGTATATATATATATGTGTGTATGTATATATATATATATATATATATATATATATATATATATATATATATTTATATATATGCTTTCATAGACGTAACACGGAAGTGCCGAATAGTACAATACACAGTAACACATAATATAGAAACACAAAAAAAGAGAACACTCACACGTATTTTCTTGATATTTCGACGGAAACAATCCGTCTTCCTCTGAAGATATAGAAGTAACCATTACTTCTATATCTTCAGAGGAAGACGGATTGTTTCCGTCGAAATATCAAGAAAATACGTGTGAGTGTTCTCTTTTTTTGTGTTTCTATATTATGTGTTACTGTATATATATATATATATATATATATATATACATACATATATATATATATATATATGTATGTATATATATATATATATGTACACGAGGGTGGTCTGAAAGGTTTCCGACCCAACAAAGATACAAGACATTATTTTCTGATTTATGAACTGCTTGAAAGTGTTCGTAATCGGCTCTCAGATGTCATTAGTTAAAAGAACAAAAATATAACCTTATAAAAGCTGCAGAATATTTTTTTTATTAATCTAAACGTGTATTTAAAATAAATTCTAATCCTTGCTAACGAATGCTCCAAAATTTAATAATCCAACAGAAAAAAACTTTGTTTCTACATCTATATATGCCTGAATTATAAGTATTATTTATGCTACCATATCTGAAAAATTGCGTGAAATTCTTCCACTAACTTTATGTGGAGAAAAAAGAATACATAGTAAAAACGATATTACCAATTCAATCGGAAGTATATTATTTTGTTTTATTATATTGGTTTGTTATAACGATAAAATTTCAGTCAAATAAGGGATTAATCATATGAATTTTCCCAGCTGTCTATTTTTCTTAACCTGTAAACCGAATCTTAACGTTTGACATAACGTGAGGGTTTAAGATTCTCTTTTCGATGCATTCTACCTAATCATGAATGAAAATCCTTGCTCTTGGAACCTTCTATACCAGGTAGTATGATAATCATTTAGTTTTCGCTGCTCCTTCATTGAAATTTAATCATTCATTGATTACTTTTTCTCCGAGCTATTGCTCGGGATACAAATGTCTTCCTTGACTTAATCCAAGAAATAAATATTCCTGCTTTCAATTCCACGTATTCTAACTGCATTTACTCAAGATTTACTCAAGCCACATGAAAAAATTCATTTTGATTAAAAGTACAGTAAATTGAAAATAAATTCATCTCTGCTTTTTATTCAAAAATTTGTTTCCTTGTTTTGAGAAACCGAGTGATTGGTTATATACATATTTTTTTATGCTGGACTTGCCCATCTGTCGTCAAAATAGAAGGTATCAATACCGATGTCACAGGCATTGAACAAACTATCTGTTAGCCTCACGTCACGCGCAGGCTCTAAAATCTATGATCAGTAAGTCAGGCAACGCTGCACAACGCCAGCGATGTGGATACACAGGCGAGAATACATCAAACACCTTCTGAATAGATAATGTATGAGACACGCAGTACCGTGTCATTATCTGCAGAAAACCACCAAATGTGGTCTGAGTGCCATAAAAATTTCAACATTTCGTGGCCATATACTTCTATAGAATCAGGTTTGATTCGCTTTTCTTGAGTTGAGGAAGAAAATTAATGATCTTAATCTTGTCCTGGTCCAAATATTATCTTATTATTAAAAAAAAGCTGCAAATGAAAATGAAAAATCATATGATTTTCTGAAAGAGAGTGTGAGCATTTGTAAGGCTCAATGCAAAGGAGAGGTTCTCTTGAACATTCGATAATTTATTTTAGGCATTCGTGGTGAAAGATTGAGAAAATATTTTCTACTTCTTTTGTTTGTCTTTTTGTTGTTTTTGTTTCTACACTTTTCGTTTTGAGTACCCTAAATACATATATAAATTATGTACGAAATGTCAGTAATACTTTCAGCGTTTTAGATTGTTGTTTCTTGTAACAGTAGCATGTAAGTTAAACCTTTATATATACACATAAATAATGTAGATTTTTGAAACATAGATACACCAAGAAAGGACACTCAAATATGTGGTTTTGAAGTGTCGACGGCAGGACCGTTGTCATCAGAATGTTTATGACTAGGGGGTTGGAGGGGATATGTAGCTATTGCATACATTAATTAGGCTTGGTTCAGCCCGGGGGGTTTAAATGACTGGAGCACCCAAGCATGTACCATCTCGCGGGTACATCTGTGAGCGTCCTTTGTTTGTTTTAAAAATATACGTCCGTGTTTTTATATGTTTATATAGATACACATATATATGTTTTAATATATAATTATTATTAAGAAATCTACTGGTAAAGGCAGGTTGTGGATGGACACAGCTACCAAATAATATTTTGCGACTCCTAGCAAAACATAATCCAGCAACCTATTCTACATCAAGTCCCTCTTCATCTCTGTGTACTTCCTTACTCTATTCCATCCAATATCCTTATGCTAATCCTGCCCTTTCCTTGTTTGCCAAAAACATCCTCCCCTGTTTTACACTATTCAACAGCCCACTACCGATCAATATGCTTTTAATCCATTTTTCCTGCCTTCTAATGATTTATCCCAAAAAAACCCTTTCCTCGCCCAGCATACGGCGCTCACTAGCACTTTCTCATTTGTTTTCCTTCCGGTCCATTTCACCTTCTCAATCCTTCTCCACACCCATTTTCGAAAACTTCTAACCTACTTCTATCATCCTACTTCTGTGACAACGTTTCCGCGCCGTACATAGCTACGCTCCATATCAAAGATTTGACGAGTCTTTTCTTAACATCCTTAATTTAAATCCCTCTCATCAACTCCCTCCTCCTTGCGAAAGCTTCTTTGCCTAGCGCAATTCTTCTCCTTACGTCCTTACTACTTTGACCGTGAAGGTCCAAAACACTACCGAGATACGTAAAATGTTCTGCCTGCTCTAGCTTTTGCCCTCATATTTTAATGTTAAGCTTAGCCTTTTTCTTTCTAGAAAATCGCATGACCTTTGTTTTATCAATATTGATCCTCATCTCATACCTGTCGCACTGAGTTTCCAATTCACTAATCAATGCTTGCAGCCCCTAGGCTGACTGACAAACTAAAGCTTGGTCATCAGCAAACCTAACTGATTTTACGAATTCCCCGCCCACTTTCATTCCTACCTCCAGTTCTTCCCATGCCTCTTTGATCATTTCATCTGCATACAGGTTGAACAGCAACGGTGACAACGGGCAACCCTGCCTTACACCCCTTCCTAACACTGCTCAACCGGACTCCTCGTTCCCCACTCGCACCTGAGCAGTCTGAGGCATGTACAGGTTGTGGATTAGCCTCCTTTCCCTCCAATCTATTCCTATTTTCTGCAATATACTCATTAGTTTTTCCCAATTCACTCTATCAAATGCTTTTTCTAAATCTACGAAACAGGCAAATACCTCCTGGTTGTACTCTATATTCCTCTCGATTAATAATCTCATTACTGCAATGGCATCACGCGTACCTCTCCCCTTCCTAAACCCAAACTGATCATCCACTAAGTAATCATTTATCAAAATTATTTTTCTTCAGTCCTCACATTTTGTAGCCTTTGCCTTTTTCGGAAAAGGAACTAAAACTGATCCTACAAAGTTCTCCGGCCAGATTCCTTCCTAATAGATACTACGAATCGAATACTCGTACGAATCTGCGAATATAGACTCTTCCTCCCACATTTTCCTAAACCTTTTAGTAGTTTTGCAGGAATTTGAACAACCCCCACGGCCTTTTTTGATTTCATCTTCCTTAATGCCCTTTCTATATCTTCCTTGAGCATGCCTGGACCCAATCTAGCCTCCTCTACGTCATGTTTCTTTTCTATTTTTAACCTTGTTGTCCTAAGTTTTTTCCCATACAGCTCTTCTATATATTCCTTCCATCTCTTTTGGATATTATCTCAGGCAACTATTTTCTCACCCGACTTATTCGTTATTGTTAGCACAAGTCTTCCCTTCTTACTTCCCGATTGTGACTTAACCTTGTTGTACAGCGCACCAATTTCACCCTTCTTCTTCAAACTTTCCATTACCTTACACTGCGTCTTCCACTATCCTTCTTTTGCTTTATACAAGTGATTCGGAGATTATTTCCTTTAAAACTTCATGAAATTCAATTTTTGTATGGACACATTATATATTATTATATGGACACTAGTATCGATATATTCTCTTCAATTCATTAAACTAGCATACAAGTCATACAGTTTCGCATAGATTTTGAAGAAAACATTTTATTACAGCAAACTGAAACCAAAAAATTGGCAATATACGTTTTTTTTATCTACCAAAATTGTTTTCATAGCAATTAGCGGGATTGATGGAGTAGGGTAAAAGAATAAGTAATGACCAAAATACATTCTTTTTGCCAGAGTAAAACTACGCCGTGGAGGTTAGAGATATATTAGATAGGACTTAATGTTATCTATGCAACGACTCAACAAACGATTGAGTGAATTGCATCAGTAATCAGGTATTATACTTCTTTAATGAATGGCTTCAAGACTTGCGTTCATTGTAAGATATCATTCTTCATATTTTAGAATTTTTCATGCCGTAAAGTTGTTGTCAAGTATCTATATCAAATTAATTTTGTCCTTTCCCCTTCAGTTACCACCTGTTATTCTCTCCAAATCCGCTTGGACATCTAGTTTCTAGCTTTTCTTACACCCTATATACTTAATTATCCGCCTTGTAAAACCTCCAAATCATAAACGGCAACACGATCAATCCCTTTAACTTCCCCTTTGAGAATTAAGCGAATATTCCCTTGAAATTTTGTTTCAGATTTGAAATTGTGGTTGACTGTTCTCCGCTCTGCCATGAGCGGAAGAGGAGGTCGTGGGTGCGATGGAAGTGGAGCATAATGTTGGCAGAAAGAGACGAAGTCAGAACTGGATGTAATTTTACGCCTATAGTTTTCATTACCTCTGGATTGCGTTTGCAAAATGGCGAGTCACTGCATGGAAGCGACATCATACATTTCTGCTGTCTGCTGGATTTGAATATGTGAGTGTCGCACATATAATGCATGCACATGTATCTGGACAGGGTTCACTCGCCAGGCACCCTCAGAATTATCATCGGGTCTTTCATTGAAATGCTTTAAAATACGACACGCTAATGCTCCCTCCGTGGTTTTCTTTCTTTGGATATTTTTTCCCCTCCAGCAAAACTTTTCGAAAGGGTATTAAAAAAAGCTTTCGGAGGATCGCAGACAGGAGTTTTCAGATTCATCCGTCACAGTTTGGTGCCATGTGATTTCTCTGCATTTGAGACTTTAGAGAGAATTTCTTATTCGTTAAATGAACAATGTAAGTAATTGTACCGCGATAATCACATAATACTTCGAGGAAAATAAAACTGAAAATTTTAAATGCAAGGAGTAGTCCGTTAAAACCATTGAACAATTCCCCCTTACTTAGTTCATCAGGCTAGCTGAATAGTTTAATAAGTTATCGTTGATTAACTAAAATATCTTAAAAACTAAAGTAATACGATGATATAATGTTATTATATTCATATCTTATTACTTTGCATGGATTGCTTTGACACACAAAATGTATATATATGATATTAAATATTTCATTTCCAATGGAAGAATTTCCCTTTTGCTTTTTGTGGCAAATAATACACATAACGGGGATGTAACTCTCAATTTTAAGAAAGAGTTTCAAATGCTATGCATTCAAGTTTTTTATGCGAAACGAAATATCCTTCAAGTGTCATTAAATAAGTTTGCTTTCTTTTTTATAGTTAATAAGACGTGACCAGACCACAATAAGTTCAATACGGCGCAATGAATACAAAATAGAAAATGGGTAACAGTTACGATGGACTTTATATTTTGGATTCCTGTTGATTGCAGTCGTATTCCAGTAGCTTCGTTGGTCATTTAAAAAATTGTTTTTACTCTTACTGTAAAATAATGAGTTAACTTTCCTAATAGACCACATTTTATCCTGTATTTCCTTCACAGGCAGTTTGTAACCCTTACGAAAGAATGTATTTGTTGCCACGAAACAATATTTCTTTTATTGCGCACACGGCATCATTAGCTCCATAGGGCCCCAGCCAACTATGAAATGCTGTTGTGTCGACATTATAATCAATTTATTTTCCTTTTCTATTCTACGTTAGAGAAAACAATATATATTTGGCGCTCTACCTGTTTAGTTCTTTTGTATTGCGATTAAATCGACATGAAATAACACCTTCAATTGACTGGTTATAAGTATAAGCGGTATTACATTGCTTTTTGTATAAATAACGTCTCTCAATCAACCTAACAACTTTTATTTCATCGACTTACTTTCTTTTACATCCTTTTATTTACTTATGTTTGACATTAACAAAATAATGAGGGCTATGAGAAATGTAAGGGAAGCCCATCAGTAAACCTAAAAGCTTTTCAAAATTTTAGAAAGAACGCATTTCAATTTCACCTCGGTTACAATGGTTAAGCTAATCATACGAAAAAGAAAAATGTTAAAAATAAATTTTCGCGAGATTATGGGACATTTGCAACGCCGACTCGCCCGTCGCACCGAGGTCATAATTCAAGCGCTCTGAGTGACGTTAATCCTCAGATATAAAAAAGAGGATCACGGCGGATGTTATCCAGCAATATATTTGCCTACATCCGCCTAACCCTTAGCCTGAGCCACTCGTGCATAAGCTCTGACACCTTTTACATCCCTGCAACATTTTCTCATTCTCCCTCTTGATCAGTACAAGAGGTCAATTGATGTGGATGAAGAAGAAAACCATGAGTACCCATTCCTTATTCCTGCTATCACCGTATTTACGGAAAAATGTAGCTTCCAATGTACCCAGAGAATATGTTTTTTCGTCAGGGGCAATGGGGAAACTTTTTAAAGTTTAAAAAATCTGTGATAACAAGAGATGGTAGATTTTGCCTATGGCTATAAGTATTACCAGCTAATAATGCATTATTATTATTATCCTCAGTAATATAGCGGTGTAGGTAGGTATTTAATGAATAAAATCTACTAAACAGCACAACGACAATTCTCTCGTATCTCAAGAAAACTTGACGATACTAATGTAGAACGCATATATATTTGAAACTGTATTTGTGCTTAGGTATCGAGTTTCTTTTAATTATACTAAAGATAAAATTAAATAGAGAATGAAACCTTAAGAGATGTTTTTTATTTTATTAAAGAAAAATTGTGATGAATAATAGCCTTTGAAAAAATATCCTCACGTTCTATTTAAAAGTATTTATTTATCCTTCGGTGGAATTTAAATTTGTATTCACGTTGGATGAACTTAACGATTTTCAACAGCAACAACCCCCATGGTTACATTCATCCCCGTAATTCGCTGGATTTATGTGAGCAAACAGTTTTTAATCCTACACAAGGCAAAAATACCCCGAGGAAGCACAAATCTTGAACCGAAAGATGATATCACATTGCATTTAAATAAACTCGGGGACGAAAAAAAAAATCGCTGCGAGGTTGGAGAGAATTATTTTATAACTAAGTTTTACCGAGAAGCGCGGGAAGCGACAAGGCGAGGGGAAGAAAGAGGGAGGGGGAGAGAAAGGAAATTTAGACAAGGATGCGAAGGAGAGGCTATTAGTGCAAGGCTATGGGGCCGCAGAGATCGGGGCTGAGAGGGTGAGGGGGGTTTGCAAAGGCGTCTTACTACATCCCGAGGGTGGGGCAACGGGGAAAGGGGGTTGGAAGGGCCTCCTTTCTCTGGGAGGAAGAAAGGGGAAGGCTTGGGGAGTGAGAGGCAATGCTGTGCAGGGTCAGGAGGGCGAAGTATTAGAATGGAAAGCGGTGGGTGGGCGGGGAGGGAGAGATTGAGGAGATCGCAATGTGGACTGGGTCGTTTGCCGGGAACCGAGGGGAGAAATACGAAGTCAAGTGAGGCAAGTCAGAGGGGAAGGATGTGGGGGGTGGGTTTACCTCTAGAGGTCTCGCACGGGAGGAGGGGGAGAGAGGCAGGAAGGTGAATTTGAGGCAGAGATAAGTGGCGGGGAGGAAAGGAAAGAGAAAGAGAGGGAGAGAGAGAGAGAGTGAGAGTTGGGAGAGGTTTAAGACTGGTGGAAGGCGAAGAAGAAGAGAAAGAAGGGGAGGGAGCAAATAGAGATTCTCCTTAATGAGATCCCCAGACGTCCGCCGAGTGAAAGCCAGCATAGGGAACGCCTGAGACAGAGTAATAATGAATACGACCGGGAGATGGGGCGAAGGTGGGTGGTGGGGAGAAGGAAGCGGGGATGGTGGATGGAAGACTAGAAGGGAGAAGAGCAAGGAAAGGAAAGAAAGATTGGAAGGAATAAGGAAATAGACGGGTGGGGGATGGTTATGCCTCCAACCTCCTTGCTCAGAACGTTGTTTTTGGGAAACAAAAGGAGGAAATAACAAGGAATATTTTTTCCCTGGCCTCATGGGAAAGAATTTTACGGTCCCATATCCAATTATAAAAAAGGGATGGTGTAAGGTTGGAGACCAAAGGTCAGAATTTGTTTCGCTTGCGGTATCATGAACATTATGCAATCAGTAAAATGGCAATAATATAGTTATAATGAGTCTTTTCATAAGCACGAAATCCTTGGGTACTCATACTAAAAAATATACATAAGGTATATATTGCGTAATGATTTTCATATAATATATCAGTAGCTGAAGAAGTTATGCAGTCTGGCATTGAATGGGACAAATTTTGGACATATTTTAAAAGGATCATGGGGAATGATTCAACTGAATTAAAATTGGAAATCTTTTACTTACAGGTAAATGTCTGAGACAAATCATCATTGCAATAAAAGAATTACATTTTAAAAATGTAGTAAAATAAAACATACATATATTAATTATTAATAATTCATCGACAGATAACATAACACTAAATTACCCTAACTTCCGCGATTGGAAGAAAACTTTTAAAATATGTAATGTGATATATGATAAAACAAGACGGCTGTGGTTAAATGCTGGTTTTATTTTCACTTGCTCTTATTAATTCAATGACATAGTGAACCTAGTATTTAGCCCACACACCAGGAGAAATCCCTGATAACGGTTCCATTCAACTGGTTTTATGCCAGTGGATTTATACGAGGATGTATCTGTAAGGAACACGGTGTGAAAAAGTGTTTCTATCATTTTTATGTGAAATTCTAGTATCATAGATTGCATTATTACCCAGTAGTTTTTCTCCTACTGTAGAACTGATAAATGGCTATTCAAACACTAACATGGGTTTAGGACGGGATGCTCGTGTGAAACGCAGCTTTGGGGATTAAGCCAATACGAGGGTCATCCGGAAAGTAGTACCCGTTCGTGAAATAAAGACACAAAAGTAAATATTAACAAACATAAAAAATTTTATTTGAAAGAGGATCTTGTCTGCCTTCTCTGAGCCAAGTTGCGTGACGCTAGCATTGCCTGTGTTGTTTCTGTGATTGTTTACAATGTTTAAAAAAATTGAGAACGCCGCCAGTTGTGAAGTGAGGGCAGTGATTAAATTCCTCAATGCAAGAAACGTTCGCCCATGTGATATTCATCGCCAATTAAAGGAGGTGTATGGAGACAATGTAATGGACGAGTCGTCTGTTCGGCGGTGTTGTCGCAACTTCAACATGGGGAGGGGGAACACACACGACGATGAGCGTTTGGGGAGACCGTCTGTCATTACAGACCAACTGGTGAGCTCAGTTGACGAATTCGTGAGGAACGATCGGCGCGTCACAATTGATGACATCTGTGAGCATTTTCCCAATGTTTCTCGAACAATTGTTCATGAAATTGTTAAACACCATCTGCATTATGCAAAAATTTGTGCAAGATGGGTCCCTCGCGTATCTCAATGAGCTGGCGGCGAAGGACTATGCAGCAGGAATACAGAAACTTGTCACACGTTATGACAAATGCCTTAATTTGCTTGGAGATTATGTTGAGAAGTAGTTTAAAGTATCCTCTTTCAAATAAAATTTTTTATGTTTGTTAATATTTACTTTTGTGTCTTTATTTCACGAACGGGTACTACTTTCCGGATGACCCTCGTATATCGGCGACGCAATAGGTGAAGGAAAGGATGTTGATGCGGTAATCGTTGATTTTTCGGTGGATTTCACCCAAGTGTCTCACAATAGATTATTGTTAAAGTTGGAGTCGTTACCATTGGGTTTGAGAGTAAAGCAAATGATAAAAAAATTGCTTACAGGCAGAATTAAAAAAGTAAAAATAGGGGAAGCATTTTCAAATGAGGCGAGCGTTTTAGCAGGAGTTCTACTAGGCAGGGTTCTAATTCCACTACTTTTCCTAATTTACGTTAACGATCTATCAAATAATTTACATTCCCGAGTAAGACTCCTTGCAGATGATTACATTATATACAGACGGGTAGAGCATGTAAATGACCGCATAATACTTCAAAATGACATCGATCTCGTCGGTGACTGGGTTGCAAATAATAATATTGGCACTAATGTAAGTAAGAGTAAGTATACACATTTTTCAAATAAAAAGAATGCACAAAAGGATATCTACGGCCTCTTTGGGGAAAGAATCCCATGTAGCAGTCATTGTCAATATTTAGGCTTTGACATTAGTAGTGATCTTGGGTGGGGAGTCCAAGTGGATAATGTGACACGGAAGGCATTTTAAGTACTTCATTGGGTAATGAGAAATTTAAAACGAAATAGCGTAGCTGCAAAAGAAAAAGCATATAAGATACTAGTTTGCCCAATCCTAGAATGCTCGTCCATAGAATGGGATCCATATGAGGTGGGGCATAACATAATTATAGAAAAAGTTCAAAGAAAGGCAGTAAGAATGTACTCGGAAGGTACAAAACAACAGATAGTGTCACAGAAATGTTAGATATACTGAAATGGGAGAGTTTGAATAATAGAAGAAAAAGGGGTAGGTAGGGCGGTATATATATATATATATATATATATATATATATATATATATATATATATATATATATATATATATATATATATATATACATATATATATATGTATATATATGTATATATATGTGTATATATATGTATATATATATGTGTATATATATATATGTATATATATATGTATATATATATGTATATATATATATATTTGTATATGTATGTATATATATATATATATATATATATATATATATATATATATATATACAACCAACATTTTCAAATTTATGTTAAAAAATTATTTCAATCTCAAGACTGCATGGCAAAGCTATTATAAATTCAAATATAAGCAGTGCTAAGTAAATAGCCATCGGGGTCTCAATGCTAAAATTTTTTAATATGCCTTCATTATATTTAGGTAAATTGATTTAATTTGCTCCCAAAAAGTAGTTTAATAAGGAATAGGGAATCAATGTAAACGGTAAGAAAAAATAAACTTTGTTTTCAAGGAGTCTTAGCTTGTGTTTGCTCTGATTAACTACATTTTCACTCTGTCTTTACAAATCGTTCTGTTCCACAACGGTCGGAGGAAATGGAGAAAAATATAACGGCGAACGTGATATATTTCCCATAATTACAACACAATTGGGGAGAATGGAATGAGGAAAGACGTTGGAAAAGAAAAACTATCAGAAAAGTCGGGCGATAGCAACGACATATATAAAAATAAATCGCTGCGATGTCACGACGCAGGGAGACATTTCTCATACATCCGTCGTACGCTCCACTTAAAGCACGAGCAATTCTTTGGATCTGTGGTGAGGCCCTCAGTAAATAAACCTTTCTTTGCCTCATAAGCGATGACCATTATTCCATTCCCTATCTTTTGACGGAGGCGTATTTGATGTTTCATATAAAACGTGATCTAATACAACCTCTACGAAAGATTTCTTCGGTAATGGGGTCAAAAAGAAACTGTGATCTCCATTTGTTTAACGCGTTTGGAAAAAAATGACAGCATGGGACTTGGGTTGAGACAATAAAAATTTCTGACAAAAAAACTGATAACAAAGTTACGCAGTGACACAAATCCAAAATAGTTTCGTCTCAAAAGAACATATTTATTCACCAAATTCCAATTGAAAAATTCATTTTTATGAGCCTAAATGGCTTACAAACAAGACTTCCTCATTACATAGTACCTGATGATGACGCTTGAGCGTTGAAACTGGTTGTACGTGAATAAAAGACAGTGGAAAGATACATCGTATTCTTCATTTAATTAAGAATTTTCCTTTTTTACGGAAAACGGATAAAGCACTGCCTCTTTTAATTACATTTTTTTTCAGTTTTGAAATATCAGAGCAGAATTTAGCGAAATAAATAGAAATTCCCATAGAGCAAACCAATAAAAAATACGATCGCATCCAAACAGGAGCTGGTAAGGATCTACATGCAATAATGACACTGCATTATCAAATTACACCTATCTAGTTTGTTCTTGTTGGAACACCTATATTTGTTGATACTCAATAGGTGATTTAATTGTCATGCTAAATTAAACATCATTTCCCTCCACAAAACTAAAAAAGAAATCCACACATCACTCGCACAGTTAATTTCAATTTAAAAAGAGAGCATATCAAAATGAGAATAGCCACCAAACGTAAACGCACACCCACAACTGTGCGCACGTACCCATATAATGGGTAAATTATGATTTTGTTTCGCATATATATATATATATATATATATATATATATATATATATATATATATATATATATATATATATATATATATTCAAACACGAAATCCCGCCAAACGGCGAATAAATACTCATATATACAGAAACATATATAAGGAAAAGGGATAGGAACACGTATAAAGGACGAACACAATAGAGGTGGGGAAGGCGGAATCGAACGGATCACAAGAGTAAAAATATTCCTCAACCGGGACTCGAACACCGGATCTTTCCACTTATATATATATATATATATATATATATATATATATATATATATATATATATATATATATATATATCAACCGGGACTCGAACACCGGATCTTTCCACTTATATATATATATATATATATATATATATATATATATATATATATATATATATATATATATGTAACCCATGTGGAGAATAGAAAACGTTAATCGACCGTACATAATTTCGGGTCAAGAATGTGGGGCATGCGATGGTTGGATTCATGGTCATGCTTAGCACGACCAGAATTTCATCACATTTCCCTCGACCCTTTTCAGTTCCCTCACCTTACTCGCAAAGCCCATGATTGCTATTTCGCGCAGGAGGCCTCAGGTGCGGCGGCGGTCCTGGCGGGCGTGAATCGCGCCAGAACCTCCGGTTGGAGGGGAGAGGGGGAGGACATTGGGAAAGGGGGGGTAGAGTCCGCGAGCAACGAGCGACTTCCCCACGGCAGCCCCGGAGACTCGAGCGCGAAGCCCAAAGCCCCGCCTCACCTCTCGGCACCCACTCACCAGCCGTTCGGCAGCGGACGGGGGCGAGGCTGCGGGGAGAGACGATGTTGGTGGTGGGGGAGGGGGGCAAACGAACCTGCCACATCGCGCGGGGGGCCGTGTTAATGCTGATCGGTGTCAACGGCAAAAGCCCTGGGCTGCGGGGAACGCGAAGGAAGGGATCCCACTCCTTGATTTATGGTCGGGGGAGGATATCCGGGCGGGGAGAAGGGTCTGGCGGGTGGGAATGAATGTCTGAGGTGGGTGTGCATGCGTTAGGGAGGGAGGGGGAGAGGTTTAGGGGTGGTTTTGAGGCAGGGTGAGGAAAGGATGGAGAGGCGGGGGGTGCTGTCGTCGTCGGAGGGGGAAGGATCGCGTGAAGGAGGCTGAGGTCGCGCCGAGATGGGGGAGAGTATGGAATGGGAAGACGGCCAACGGAGACGGGGACCGTAATTAATTGCCAAGGAGGACACCAATGAGACATTTCTTGAAGCGTTCCTGAAATCATTCCATCGAGGGCGTTCCTCGGGCGAGTCGTGGCCTTTCTGAAATCTCGATAGCTTCCTAAAATATGACCAAATGGCAAAAGGTGTTTAAAGGGAATTGTCTCTGCGGAGGGTTGCTTCTGATGACAGGTACGGGAGAATGTGTCAGTGTTAATCACGTAACTGATAGAATTCAGAGAGAATTCTAACAGTGCCTCCAATGGATATTGCTGCCTTCGCATTCCCGAAAAATTCCGAATTTGTGAATCGGTGTTCAATGAATGACAAAGAATAAATGTGAGAAAAAGAGGATTTACGTCTGTAATGCTCATCGAATCCGCAATGAAAGAGCACGAAATTTGTGCAAAATAAGCACGAAGGTGAGCCTATATTCAAAGGTTTCGAAATTTTGAATACAGAAAAAACAATCATTTGTCCATTTAGTGGACCAAGTCTTGGCAAACCTTTCGTGAGATATATTAAACTGAAAAAAACTATTACATATATAAATAAGTATTTTCGCCTTCATATAAATCATGACTAGCTCTTTAGGGTAAGCTATTAAGAATGGTTTAATTAAAGATTGAAACGTGTTCCCGTTGAAAATTGAAATATTGAAAAATACACCATATTCTTCAAAAATCGGTGCATAGGACTACGGTTATCGACGTATCCACACATTGAGTTACAATCGCACTCATATGCCATATTGATTTGTTTCTGAAATAAATCAGCTTTAACAAAATAAAGTATTAAAAGTGAGTAAGTAATATGTAAAAAATTTTCGCTTTCAGCATCAACATGTGCATACTTGTACTGCTCTCCTAAGAAAAGAAGGTTAAGTATGTCACAGAGATCATAGCTGTAGAGCGATGTAATCAAAGTATTTGCAACTCTTTTCACAAAAAAAATAAGTGTCGCAAACTGGATATGTTAATAAAGCATGCTACAGAAAATGTGAGTGAGAGAGAAGAGCAGGATGAGAATTAATTCCAAATTAAATTAAATAATATCGCGAACACAATATAGGTTTTGCTAACTTCTATTTAAACATTTGTTGACTTACATAGTACTAATCGGGAGTAAAGCATATTTTTCTATTGGATGCATATGGAATAAATTTTGTCCTGATAGCAAGACAAATGGCTAATTATTAGAAATTTTATGCGATATTGGCTGGCAAAGAATATAAATTTTAGTTTTTTGACAAATACGAGGAAACCAACTGCACCGAAATGGCTGTAAAAATGAAAAATAAATTCCAAAGAAACTGCGGGAGATGCCGCAACAGTAACCTTTAACGGAGTCATCCGCTAATGTGCATTTCAATGCAACAATTTCAGAGTGTAAAAATCATTCGCCTTGACTGGGATCCCAGTCAAGGCGAATGATTTTTACACTCTGAAATTGTTGCATTGAAAAATAAATGTTTGGAACCATGATGCATCGAATGACAATACCATGTCATTTAAATGAGAATGATTTCAGAAACTAGTCCCTAGTGTTGGAGTTCAATGCTATCCATGCCAATATGAAGAACAGCTTGTGCTCAAAAAAACAGAAACGATTCACAGTAGGAACATTAGTGAGAGATAGATAGGGGAGTAGCATACATTTTCACGGCGCCCTGGATGATGGGGAACGCGGAGGATGGAAGGTGAGCTAGACAAAGAAAACGGGGAAGAGGGAGTATGTACCTCCGTCGTGTGGGGGGGCGGAATCAGATTGAAGTAAAGCGCGAGGGGGGGGATTGGGTTGGGAAGATTTTTTACTTCGTCTTGAGACGAGGAGGATGCTCGTGGGAGAGGGAACGTCGCCACGTAGTCGGGCGGTGTTCAGAGGGGCGTCTCTTGACAGGCGTCTCGCGGGGCGGAGGACAGGGATGGGGAATGCAGAGGAGTGACGGTAGCGAGGCGGGAGAGGGAGGAGGAGGTGATGGCAAGGGGAAGAGTGGAGGGAGCGAGAACGAAAGAGGGTGAAAGGAGAGAGTGGAGAGGTGGAGACGGAGGAGTGGGCGTAAGGATAAGTGGTGCAAAGAATACTGGTACGAACGAGAGGATGGAAAGTGAAAGAGGTGGGAGGTCCGGAGGAGAGCGCACAAGAGGGGTTAAAGTTGAAATGGACAAGGATCAAAGCACCCAGGGTTCAGTGCATTTCATTAGGACCACCACACCTCCATGAATTCGTGGGCGGAATGAGAGAAATAGCTGTACGTGACCGAGGTGACCATGGATTAAGGCGATAGCATCGCCACTGGGATACACAATGGAACGGGGACCTTCATGCTGCCCCCTACCCAGGACCTAAACACGTTATGAAGAACATTATAAAATATAAGAGTACTTTTCGAATGTAAACCATTTAAGGGAAAGTTCGGTGATAAAATAGCTTTGTTTTTCCCGCTCTAAAGAATTATGGTTCTTCAATTCGTAAGATATAAAGAAAGAAAGATTATTATGTCTCTTCGATATGTCCACTCTTGATTCATTACCTCTCTGATACCATTGGGTCTGACGGAGATGTTACTTGGCAGAATTCAATAAAAAGTACTTTGCTGTCGAAGTCTACAACAAATATTATCGTTATTATAAACGAAAGGTATGTGGTTACGCCAATGATATAGATTTCATGTTTCCTAAGGTGATTTTTATTGAGGAATACAATCTAAGTACCGCACGGAGTATCATCTACAAAAATTAAGTCTCCGGCCACGAGTAGAATTAAACCCAATGGGGAAGAAAATGGTGGAAGTGGAATTGGTTGCTGCAGGGAATAAAGGGAATAAGAACGTGAATGGGATAGAAATGAAAGGAAAGGGAGAGAGAGAAAAAAGCGTAAGAAACAGGAGACTTAGGGCGGATGAAGAAAATAAGCGGTGAGTGTGTTAAAGTAGTCACATTCCTATTTCCTAGGTTATCTTTCCTCAGTTACATTCACATCCAAAATGTAAGGACAGTCGTGCGCAACTTGTAACACCTTTTAATCCGCCTACTCCATGGCTGAATTAAAAATCCTTCTCTAGATAAGAATAACTCAAGAGGCAGCCAAAGGGAGGATTTGAATTTACCTCTATTAAGGGGGGGGGGTGAATTGAAAATGTGGTTCTTTATTCGAAGTAATGCACATATTGCATTAGAAGACTTTACGGATCGTTTTGAATAAGAGGACTAGAAAATGTAAAATCCTGTACTATAAAACAAAGGTTTACGGAAGATGTGAAAAACCATGGATCCATTGCTCGTGATTCTATGCTTCCCAATAAAGCTCAATGATTGCAGTGAACACCTAATCCAGCTTGGTATTTAGACCGATTCTTCTCCTACTCGATTACTCTAAGCTCTTTGATATAACGATTACACACTTTTACATCGCTGCAATCATTTCATGCAATAAAATAACCATTCGCGTGGACAGAGGATTTAAAAAAAGTAACTAAATATCTTATATTCTCGCAAAAACAAAAAGAAAACACAATATGCCTATGTACATGAAATATGGATAGAGAAGCACTTTAGCTTTTTATCTCTTCGTCACTATGCAATCTCTTTTGCTCCTCTTTCACACTATGTACTTTTATAGCTCATATTTTTTGTGGTTATTTCCATTTTTATATTTGGCCCAGCGCACCATTGCGGTGGTAGGAATGTAGGGATACCTTGGAAACTGTCCAAACGAATAACGGAATAAATGACACAACAGCGCTCAACAGGGCTATTTACACGAAAGTGAGAAAAGCTACTTAAGGTAATAAAAAATATAGTTTTAGCGATTCATTTATAAAAAACTATAATGTTGGAGCCTTAAATTATTTGCCAGATTACAAATTCGTCATATCTATACAAATTTAAATTGATTAAGCTTATTATAGAAGCATTGTTTGCAGCTTTTCATGCTTAGTTAAAAAGCAAGTAATGAATATAATCCATTTTAACATATTGTTTTCGACTTAAACAATGGAAAAGTACCAGTGGATACATTAAAGAACTAATTACATTAATTGTAAAAGTTATATTAGGGGAATTGCGAAATAATTCAATAAAGCTTAGAATGCACCTACATATCATTTTTAATTTCATCTGGATGACAAATTAGAAAGAAAAACTGTTGATGAAATTGAGATTGTTGTACGTGTAATATGGTTGAAAATTCAAATCTTGTACATTGTAATATAAACTACGAAGTCTGTCCAGAAAGTTACCTAGGTTATGCTATAAAAATGTGCTGGAATAGATACAGAATAATTCATAATTTTTTTCTCAAAACTGCGTACCTCTACTATCTTATACACATTCACCAAAGAAGCAAAAACATTTGCCATGCCTCTGGATTAGCATTCAAATTCTTTCAGCATAAAATTCTGCGGCCGGAGATTGCAGCCAGCTGATGACGGCATCTTGATGTTTCTCGTCAAGACGAGCACAAAACATGCAATAACCTAATCCTTCAGTCGTGCTTCCATTTTAAAAATTTGCAGAAATCTGTGGAAAATTTATAAAAATTTTGATATCGTAAAACGCCGGTTTTTACAAATTTTTCAATTACCAAGAATAGTTCATTGCTCACAACAGACGGGTGGCCACTTCCGTCATCATCATGGAGATTTGTGTTGGCCCACATTTAAGAATGACAGCACTCACGCATTAGTCTAATTCCACCATACCGACTCCTTCGCAACATATAACCAACGAATTCCCATGGTCTCTCCACGGAATACTCGAAGAGTTGCTGATTTCCTTTAGAACAGAATAAAATAATAACAATTGAAACCAGGCGTGCTTCACGCAGTGATCCTTTGGCCAACCTTCATTTCAACCAATTATTCTACTTATGTACATGCATATACTTCCTCATGGAAGGTTCTCCAATGGCTGGATATTGTAAAATTTGCTTTTAAAGGTCTGTGTGGGGTTTTTGTCAATTTCCAGCACCCCTTGGCCGAATGTCAGGCCGTACTAGTCCCCGACAGGTGTCAATGAGGTAAAAATGTTCATTGAGATAATGGCAGATCGCAGCTTGCTTAAACTTTAATAATTGCACTTCCCAGCCCGAAGAAGCTATGGCCTAGAATGGGTTTTATTTTCCTTCAACATTTATGTTCACAGCGAAGAAAACAAGGTCCTTTCTGATAAGCAATTAAAACTTTTTTAATCGCACCTAAAATATTAGAATGGTAACCGTAATCGAAAACAGATGGAATGAAATGAACGTTTCATATACAACCGTATATTTACAAGACATTCGTATAAAGTTCTTTCTTTTCCGATGGGGACGCATTAAAGGCACAATTACGGTATCCCATGACAGGCCCAAGTAAAAAGGTCAAACATTTCCGCAGCTGAGTCTACCGCAGCGAATTCAGCATTTGACAAAGCCGACCAATAGACCAGGTCCTTCGAACGCGGCGTGTCTAGAGTTTCCATTGAAAGGAGAGTGTGCACTTTAGTTCCTTAGCTGGGTTCACTTGAAATACAATAAAAAGCTAGATACAATAGCACAGAATCCAGGAAACTTAAACATTTTCTTCTCTTTTGAAATCTGGTTTGTTTCTCCGGGTGAAAGGCATTCCCACCCTCGAGATTAAAAACAAAGTGGCGAAAATTATACTTACTATTCATGAAAAAATTTTAAGCGTATTTTTTATGATTACAAAAAATCTCCGTTACGTTCCCCAAAGTGAAAGAAGTTAAATCAAATAATTATATAGCTAATATGAAAATCCCAATATATATATTTCACATATTTTTTTGAATTGCAAACCAAAACTTATCGATTTCACAAGATAGTAAAAATAGTAACCAGGTGTTTAAAGGATATTTAAATGCATTTAAAAATACTAGAAACGAACATAACTATGCACAGTTGACTCAACCACTCAACCACTGAAGAAATTTTTTATACGGTAATTTTTAAAAAATAAACTTGCAAACCAAAGAAGTCTATTATTCCACGTTACAAGGAAGAGGAAATATCTTGAGGCGTATCAGTTAAATGGAGATCACAAATGAAGGATACATGGAGGAAAAGAAACATAAAAGAAGGCCTAGGATTAACTATTAGAAACAGATGATGGAAAAGTGCTAAAAAGCTATGGGGAAATGGACAAATTGGTAGAAACAGGATAGTTTGGAGAGCTGTGACGAACCATTAAACCCATTTTAATAAAATATATCAATGAAGAATTTAAAAAGTTGGAAGGCTAAGTTGAAAACTACTGGTGGAGAGTATCAATTCAAGTACGGGAAACGGTTCAGATATGTGCGTAGTACGTGACTTATTCAATATATTGACCATTAAATTTAATTCACATTTTTTATAGCGCTAAAATTCGATTTTATTTTATAATACCTACTTATTGTACGATTGGAAACATTGACATCATTTATGTCCCCAGGAGTTGGTTTTCGGCATCCTTAGCTATCGAAAACATATTCTATCAACCTGCGACAAAGGTAGAGGTACAACGCTACGGGAAACACTATCGTGCTTTGCATTAATATACGGATTAGTTGAGAGATTATTCTTGGAAAAAGACCCGTTTGCAAAGAGAAAGAGGTTAAACCATGGGAAATGCAAGGATATTTAAAAGTATTAGAGTTGAATATCCATATATGCGATACCTCCTTTCCTTTTAGCCTGAGCATATGAACGCAGATTGGTAATGTTGATAAGGAGAGAACTTGCCAGGACAAGTAATAGAGGGGAAGATAAATAATTAGAAAACAATGATGAAGTTGAAGATTATATTTTTTATACAATTGAACGAAAAAATACAGACAATACAAAAAGGAGATATTGAGAGGGAAAAGGATTCTAAAAGTTGTAGGATCTCATAGAATGCCGTGTAAATGGAAAAGAAAAATGCCTAGCTGCTTAAAACTGCATGAAAAGTCGTAAAAAGTAAAAAGGAGAAGTATCAAATGTATGCAGAAAATAAATAGGCAATGTTATACTGAATCCCTTAATATCTCGTAATATGAAATAGGTATCGAGGACTGTCGAAAACATAACTTATTATGTATATTCGGGCATAATATTGAGCATTATTCTCCAAAAAGTCATTAGAAAATAATTAATCATTACGTTGCGTCAAATGCAACTTCAAATATCAGAGTTAGCTTAAAGCTAAAATATTTTCAAACATACTTTTCTTTTTATACACCCAAGCATTATTATCTGCTGCATGGTAAAAATTAGTAAGATACACGTAATTATTCTCTGTTCTCATGGAAGAAAAACCTCTACCAAGGAGTACTTGACCAGTAATAAGAAACTCGTATTTAAATGAGTTTTAAATAATTATAAATAATATTTTCATTATAAAAACGATTAAAAATGATATTCTTATTTTTTTATGAATGATAATAATGATTGATAAAATAATTTTAATCATTATAAAGAAATGTAGACTAAATCAGTTCGCATTTTATTTTAAAACATAATGACAGAAGTTAGATGCTATTCTATCTCAAATTTAACAATAACTACTCTGATTTATACTTTTATCCGTAAATACCACCCAACGCGAAGATATGTTAAATGGCACCGGAATAAAGGGACAGATTAAAATTTGAGGTAAACATTTTTTTGTTATAAAATGCAATGAATGCTTGCGTGATCTTTGCGGATTATTACGACTTTTCATGCTCATGGATAAGCTCATGAAGGGATTGTAAAAGGTCAACAATTTTTATAGAAGTTGCTCTACATCATGCGCCTTCTAAGACGTTTTTCCAGGATTAGGTGACAACGATTTACCAATTGTGTTCACCATCAATCCTTAACTGACCTACCTGAATTCAATTCTTTCCTGATGTAGATTTCTTAGAATAGATTAGGAATAATATTGGAAAACATGTTATATATTTATGCTCATCATAATTCGGACTCCTGACATGTTTCATTCACCAAAATTCAATCATTTCAGACTTGCCACCTAAGTTACCCATAATTTATTATCCACAAATGAACGCAAAAAACAATAAATGATCAACTGAAAGTAAAGTTATATGGTCAAGCTATCAGTTACGTTTAATATCAATTACAATGATAATCATGTATGGAAAAACATATACGACTCATTTCATTTATTGCCACATAACCTAATAAAGCGTACACTCCATCGAGTTCAATCAAATTGTTGTGGGTAGAAACGATAATTGTAACACAGCTCCATTATTAATTCGCGGCCTTTAATCTCCGAGAAATTAAATTACATTATTCCTATACCTACATATGAATATAAATAGGCTCATATGGTGGATAATCTAGGAAAAATCTTCGTAAATAACTCAGGTGCTGCATTACATATACTCGGACTGAGAACCCTTGAATTACTTGATACCAAAACGAGTAAATGAGGGAAATAAACTGTTAATTTCTTCTCTTAGGAAAAATAGTTTTACCCTCAAGCTTTTTTTACTACAACAGTATAAAGTTTACATATATTCTATCCTTAAATTTACTCAAGTGATATTTCCCTCTCAAGTTAGATGAGACCCGCCTCGAAAAATTCTCGCTGTTCACCAAATGGCCGAGTTTCGGATAACGCCCACAACTTATGCGGTTTGAAGTGATGTACAGGAATTCAGATACGGACGCCGATAACAGATTTGGACGCACATAGATAACGTCGATATAGTTAGATTAAGCATAATAAAATATAGTTATGAACAATTGAATATAGTTGTACGCATTATGCAGCATGTATATGCTGATTGGATAGTTCCCCTGAGTGATATAGTGAAAAAAATTTTTTAGTCTTGAGCACTGCATATTAGTTAGTACCCAGAGCTCAGATTGGTGTCTTTGGGGATTGAATAATACTAATATAACCTTTTAATTTCCTTAAAATTGATACCTTTGAACTTCTTTTAGCGTAGGTGACAGATTTGTACACAAAACTGAAGTCCTAAACTTTTAAAATCGTAAATGAATAGTTTACGCATAAACTGGTGTGGACGCGTGAGGAGAGAGAAAAGACTCAAAGTTGTCACTTTGTAGTGAGCGTCCTCATCCATGAGGATTCTCACTGAAAGTCGAAGGAAAGGTTTAGTAGCACTATGCTCGCTATGAAGTCACACTCGAAACGCACATTAAAATTATTGAATCTCTGCAAAATTCAAAGATACACGCTTAGAATTTCATTCATTTTTAACACTCAACCATGCCTTGATCTGCAGATACGTTTTTAATATTGCAATGGTCCTTGGTACATTTCATCAATATGCAGACGTTGAATAAAGGTCAGTGTAAAGAATGATAACTGCCAACATTAATCGATTATTTGAAACATCGAAATATTCGGAAATTAAAATAAAGGAAGTGCAATTCGATGTTAAAGTTTAATTCAAAGTGGGCTGTATAAACCTCAAAAGGTAATTTCTGGCTACATTGGACGTTCTAAGTTGCTTCATTTCTCTCGTTGATTATTAGCTTCAGGAAAAGAGTGCATTTCCAACGTGTATAAGAGATTCCCTTTGGTCCACCGAGAATATTTTACCCTCGTCACATTACCCTCACCCATTCCTCTAAAAAATTACTTTCCTCACATTCGGCGTTCACCGGCAATTCATCACAGCTCGAATACAGTTCTGACCCATTTCCTTTGACCCAAAAGGAGATGTACCTATTAAATAAAAGAACTTCTGATACCCCAAATCTTTTCAGTCCCATTCGTTCCTCTCGAACACAAAATGAAAATCTGGAGCAAAGAGGCGGAACTTTATTGAACCTATCACAACAAATTAGAGGAAGGGCACTCGGTTTCGACTCTGGTTTAGATTGAACCCCCCTCAACTTTGTCGTTGCCTCTTATATTGGTATACGGGCACAGTCATTGAAACGAATTCAGTCCCAATATACGATGTCAGTATTCACTTCCAGCAAGTACTAGTTTTTTTAATGCTCAGTGTAGAAACATTATCTGTGCTGCCGTTGGAGAGAAGTTATTTTCAACCAGTGCACAGGGCACATTATCAGGAAGATTCATTTCTGATTGCAGATAATTGTAAATCCATTTTTATATACCAATAACGTATTCCATCAATGTTACCATCTACGTTCTGCATTATGTTGAATGGTTCAAGATATTAGCCACATTTAGATTTTGTCAACACTAAACCCAAATCATTGATGAGTTCTAATAAAAGTGATATTACGACATTAATAACTAGCTTGGAATTCATAGAATTAGAATGAAAAGCAGGAAATCACGACATTTAGCATAAAAAAGATATTGCATATTTAAAATGATAACGTATCTGAATAAAGCGGCCTCTATAACTTCCATATGCATGAATTACCAGTACAGAAGTGTTTCATTTCAGGAAAATGGAAATTTTTGCCTGTTGGAAACATTTTTTAGCGTTTTTAAAAAATGGCAGGAAGACCGTATGAAAACGATGTAAAATTACGTCATTCTTTTCCACTGATATTACCAAGTGGAGCATATATTATTGCAAGTAATTAAATTTTTTACACTCGTACCTTTTTCTCAATTATTCGTATAATTTATAAATTCTCCACTCGACACTTCCCAAATATTTTTTCCCGCAATCTATATTCCCTCGAAGCGTCGAGAGGAAAAATATTTAGTCCCATTGACCATGATGAGGGCCTTCATCTCACTCCGACGTAACGTATTTCTTCCCATACGTTTCTAAGGGTCCTTCATCGGGGATTCCTCTCGCGCAACTCAACTCCGCCCAGGGCATTCCAGGGACGAGGGTTGGTTTAGGCATGATTGAGGGGATCTCGGAGAAAGCTACTGCACATATACAGGGAGAAACAAACACATACATACCCATAGATATGTATATATATATATATATATATATATAGTACCATATGTTGTGTTTGGACATAGGTGACCATTTCCGAGACAGGTCGACGGTACCTTCTCGAGTTCTTGACGTCTAAGGTTCCTTTGCCTCGTCATTTTTTTCCGGAAATAGCGATATCTCCGGGAAAAAACCCCACCATGGTGTGGGGTAAAAATGAAATGTGGAGAATATTCTGAGAATGTACCCAGCGTTTGGAAGCCTAAGAATAATACATTTAACAAGCTGTTTGAGTTCTTTTCAGACCTGCCATAGTCACAGGTGACATAAAACACTTCCTCGCTCCTCAAAGCACAATGATAAATTGTAAATACATGGACCTAGGTCACCTATGGAGAAAGGGTTTTAACGAAGGAATTTTTCCGTATTTTTGGTTGAATACATTCATAAATTTTCAATATGAATCTACATAATTAAATTATAATTAGCGTATAATAATTAATTCGAGGTTGAATTATTTACAGAAAAGCGGGCATAAAAATTGAATAAAATGCTTTTCCGTCTCTTAGCAACGGACTGGGGCACGAGGGAAAGGTCAACTGAAATATAAAATAAAATAGGTAAAATATGAGATTGTCCCGACTCATTAATATAAATGGTCCATATTATTTCCTTATTTTAATTTCCCATAACGTGTAATGTATATAACAACAGCCAAAATACTAGCTCTGACTTCGTCACTGTTGACATCCTGATTAGTTAAGGAGTGCAATTTACATAGTCAAAATAATATTTGTGATTGTATGGGTTCAAGATATTTATCCAGGAATGTTTTGACACATGTTTTTCGAACGTTTTCCTTCCTCCAAGTATAAATGTAAACCAGCAACTGGGTAATAAACTTCATTGTAGTTATTAAAATATTGTTTGTATGTGATGTGGAAGTTATTTTGCGTGTGATGTGCAGTGTCATTGATGTAAGAATATTTTGTCTCTTATCTGTTTTTATAGTGCGTGTATGTACGTAATTTTCGTTGTAAGAGTTATTTTTGACCAAACTTGACCGTTGCCACCCCAAAATCGCCTAATTTCAACGTAATTATAAATAAATAAATATCATACTAATTGATATTTTCTTTTAGCCCAGAACTTGGACCATATCAAATTCATAGTTAAGCAGTAAATAGTTACGTCATAAACCAGTTAGTAATCGTTAGGAAATATTTTTAAAAAATGAATATTTTTATTAATTCCTGAAATACTATTGATACATGAAAAATCAAAGCTTTCATATTGTAAATCAGGTAGATGAATTAAATTAAATTAAACTTTCTAACAATAGATATGTCCCAGCTTATTACTCTAAATCACGTGATCCACTGAGGGAGGGTCACAAAAATTGGGTTGCATATAAATGTAAAGGAATTTCATGAACATTTCTGGTTATGTACTAAAGAAAAGGACATTTATGCCTCCGCGGGGTATAACAAAGAACAAAGTCTTTTGCCCTTAAAGAATAAATTCCGGCATTTATAAGCCCCTGGAGGATGTTTAAATTTGAATACCCGGAAATGGCTATTTAACAAGTATGAAGTGGATTCCAAGTTCCTGAATTTTTAAATGAATGACGGAAGAAGTTCAAGGAATAAAGGTCCTTCAAATTTGCACAATTACTCCGCAAAAATTTCCGAAACGTAGGAAGAAACTATAGTTTCATATTTAATGTGTGAGAAGAAATACTGGATGTGAGTTATTTGCCATTAAATTTATTTATAAAACCATCAGATTGTTTTGAAAATAAATTTTCGAATAGATGAAATCGTTCTCGTTTGTTTGGTGTGACCTACACTAAAGTCATTGCTGACTTAGTACTCCTTGAATAATCGGGGGAAATGAGCATTTTAATACGAAGAATGAAAACACTTAAATGCCTAGACAGCATTGACACAAGAAATAGAATTCACTATTTAAAAATTACATCTTCAACGCAGCCAACGCTTCCGCCAGTAGGGAGTATACTTCTAGGTTCCTTCGCTGGTGCAAAGAAGAGTACAGCTCACATGAGTGAGATTCTTATGTAGAAAGATGAGGAGTTCATATTTCAGCGTTCATCCAAAGCCAGCCTTGATGCTACCTTTGATTTAACTATTCTACAACTACTTGTGGTTTAATTTTATTATCTTTGCCCGTGTACGACGCGCCATTGTAAACTGAAAATCAAAATTGGTAGCAAAAAGTTTGTTTCTAAGAGTGCACCAGTGTCATCAACTCCCACTAGAGTTTGATTGAATATTCTCCTTACTTGCAAATATTAGTACGGATCAAATATGGGTCTTTTACTTCATACTCAAAGGTCACATAAATTCCATTTATATAAAAACATGCTGCTTGAAATTATTCAATTTGATTTTTATTATTATGCTGAAAATATTAGGCAAATAAATGTGGCAATCGCTGGCTTCCTCCTTACTAGATGACAATATAATGCTTACAATAATTTCTATTCGACCAAGCATAATTTAAAAAAATGAAAAAGTGCTCAAAAAGTCAAACAACATAATATATTAAATAGGATAATAAATCGCACCCTACACCACTCTTGGGCCACTGATAACATCACTAATGGACTTAATATCACCCAAATCCATCATGAATTGAGGTATTATAATAAAAATTACGAGAGTAAGCAATACCTTCATAGTGTAACATTTGAAATTCCAAGTATTCCCACATTCTCAGGATTCTCTAATATCCATGTACATCTATCGAATACCCCACAAGCCGCCGCAAGGGCGTGTGACGGGGGGCGTTAGAACACCACCCATAAAAGAGAAAATATACCGTTAGCAAAAACAATTCGCATAGAATATCTTATTTGATTGTAGTTAGCATTTGCATCTACTATCAAGGTCCTTCTTAGCTCAGGGAACTGGAAATAATTTGTTGAAACACGCACGACGCGAAAGCAGAAAACGATCCCTTCAACAATTACCGCACCTGTCGAACTGTGACGCGTGTGACGGAATCATTACGCACAAGGCACGCAGTCACCGCCGGCGTGATTAGTACCCATAAATAATAGAAAATAATGGAAACTGTACGCCGGACATCGCGCTACGAGCAATCGTATCTGTAAATTCTCAAGTCGTTTATTTGATCCAAAAGTGCATCAACGAGCTTCGACTACTTTCACCTCCATTTCCGGCTCCTCGCCTCCTTCACTCGCAGTTTTTTATTTATTCGGAACAAAACTAAACGGTCGTCCCCTCCGATCGATTTGAAAAAGCAAACAAAATGTAAAAAGGAGCGTTGCGAAAAAAAAAGGTAAAGCGAATTGCGGTGCTACCTCTGAAGTCCACCAGAGGTTGTTTGCATGCCACTTCATTTCAAGCCGTAGTACGGAGAATTCAGTCGATAAAAAGGCGCCGCGCCGAAGAGTTTACCCTATTCCCACCCTATCCGTCCTGACTAGACATCCATTCCCCTTCGCACACAGGCTCGTCCACCCATCAAGTTGGCCGGCACATGGGCATCGTAAATACGCGCGAGCTCCCACCACCGAGCCCCTCGCTCTGCAAGTCAAACCCAGCCGCGCGCCCCCTTCCCCCCTGGAGGGCGACCCGCCGAGAGCGCCAAACCGTTTCGTCATTCATTTATTTCCGGTTTCATTCTGGAGTGCGCCATAGCTCCCTTCCGACGCCAGAGTAGAGCAGTATGTTTATTCTTTTTTTTTCTTTTGGTGCGCGTCGCGAAATGGATCAAATGCTGTGATCCGTGAGGTGGAGGGATCTTCCTCGGCTGAAAGGTTTGTCGACCACTCCAAAACCATGCGGGCACAAATACGTGACACGGAAGAGGAATGAAATTTTCAATTCCGCATCACCACACCGCGGGCAATTACGCCATGTTATCCCTTTCAAATCCACTTGCATCATATTCTGGGGCTCTTAATATTTGCCGCTTCTACGAAACACTCTTTGCCACACATAACAAAATGGTGAAGGACATAAGCTCGGAGGGTTTAAATAAAATATTTCCTTCCCAACGCGTCCAAAAGTTATTAATAAAAACTGAAAAGAATGTGAAGCTAAACAGCCTCCAAGCAGTCGGAATACAAATAAAAAGCTTTTGGATCAGGATTGTTTGGAGCTGTGATGCTAAAATTGTGGCTTTTAATCTGAAATTCTTAAAGAGGTATTGCAATTTCAATGGCTCTCAAAGATACATATTACTCTCCGATATAAGAGAATAATATTAGATGAAGAAGTTTACTTCATTTTATTCATAGTATGTTCAGGTTCATATTTTATGCGTAGGAGGTAAAAAATGCTAAGTGGGTTTTAGTTTTTTGTTTAATTGTGCACGAAAAATACAGAAATTCGATGTTATTTTTTTCAAATGTACATTCGAGGTTTACCTTTAAGGAATTAGTTATATCTGTAATGCCTAAGGACTATTTTTGATCTTTTCCTTTACTCTATAATCCTTTCTTAATTGAGTACATTTTTAATTTTCCTTCATACATATTTTACAAGAAGTATTTTATAGAAACGAGTGATGAATGGCGGGCGAAATAAATATGAATAACTAAATTATATCATAAATGAATGAATAACTAAATTGTGTCTGTAAACTTTCATCTAAAAATTATACTGAATAAAAATAACAATTTAAAAAAGCTTAGCCACTTGTATTCACATTTATATAGTTATATTTCCTGCAACACAATTTAACATTAACATTTTTGTTTCATTATTCAAGGGAAAGTTACACTGAAGTATTTCGACTGATACACACTTATCTTTGAGGGAATCAAACTGAAACATTTTCACGTCCTACACACAGATATATATCCTTTCACTTTGAGTTTCAGGCAAAAAGAAAATTCATACCGAATTCATCGATGCGAAACTTATTATACATGGTCCTTACAAATGCAACTACGATTGCTGAACGTCATTTTTGCTTTAAGCACCAACTGCTCGACCTCACAGAATTTTCATTCGGCATTGCCTCTTCCTATTTGTATTTATCTCAAATTGCCATCTCAAAACCAGAAAAACATCCTTATATATATAATTCGTACTTTTTCCGGGCGCGGAGGTGAATTTTGGTCCGGAACTATAACTCCCCCCATCGCCGCATCCTCCCTTTATTTCTCTCCTCGCTATTCGCAGTCATCTCGTTCCACATCATATTCTTTGTGAGGGAAATCCCGAGGGACCCTTGAAACAACCGTCTCACCTCCGTCCCCCCTGTCTCCGTTCTACCACCCCGAAGTCAACCTTGTAGACTTCTCTCTTTTTTAATTGCCCCGTGCATAATTAACGACACCCTTAATGTATCCAGCGGGTAAATAGTTTTAAAAAATACGGAATGCGCGGGGTGATAGAAATATATAAATACAAATCCGAATACGAAAGAGAGGTGGATATGGGGAGAGGATTGTAAGGTAAAATGTAATGAAGTATTTAAAAGTAAAGCGGAAAGAATACCACCATTTCCGAGCGTTGAAAGTTTGATCAGTTCACTGGGAATAAAAAGGAGGGAGGAAAGGAGAAGTAGCACGGTGGAGGGTTAGTAAGTAGGTGGGTGTTTGGTAGACGGAAGAGAAATGATTATTTGGACTTTACGACGAATTAGGAGAGGGTCATGAAAAGAGATGCGGCTGGTAGACTACTCCTTTCAGGATGGAAGTCGTCCTCGCGACTCACGTGATAAAATTACTTTTTCATAACACTGTCAGGTTTCAAGATAGGAACTCTTTATGGGCCTATCACAGGACTATGATTCGGTGCGAGCTACTGGATTTAACGGTCGACCTAATCATACTTTAGGAGTACATATAATGCAGAGGGGATTATTAAACGAGAGAAATACACCTTATAACTCATAATTTTATACATGAATGCATGAACATCTTGTACATGAAATCGCCTCAACCGTGCCTACCCTTAAAGAGTTCTTTGGCAACAGGTCACTTAGATTTTTTTATCCATTTTATATTTTATGGACCTAATCAATTCAATTTTAATTAACTCCAATGTAAGCAACTCCAGCCACTGGCCATTATTGTCCCTAGAGTAGTCATTACTTACGAAAGCCAAGATCCTAGTTCGCATGAATGTTCAGTCCTTACCTGTAAAATAGAACAGGATACGCATTAATAAGCTGTACAAAAGGGAAGATTTTAAAATGGCAATAGCATTTTTAAAATAATAAAATATTAGCACGAAAAATATTCTCTTAAATAATGGTAAATTAACAATTGAGAGAGTTCTACAATACATGTATTATACGTTTCGTGAATTCGCAAGACATTTACTCCTGAAACTCAAGAATGAATGGTTAAATTATTTCCCTCTTTATTTCACTGATAACAAAAATACAAATGGAAAAATTAATTTTTCAAAAGATTCAAGAAATTTTATTAAGAAATATTTTGCATTTCTCAACAGTTCATAATACCAGTAACTGAGTCCTTTAATTTATAATTAATTAAAATTTTGGTCATCTAATCCATCCAAGTAATAAGTTTTTAATAAATTTTTAAGGTAAACACCATCCAAAGAGTGAATACTTAAATATTTGAAAGGAAGAGAACGTGGAATAATACTTGCAAAAGGAATTATCTGAAGAAATAAATAGGTAGGTTACACATACTCTGGCACTTACATGGCCCCTGTTCAATCGGGATGAAGATAGAAAGATTTGTTTTCCACATATAGCCGTGAGATTAGAGTAAAAAATAATGCATTAATAATCTGTTAATGCAATAATCAGCGTATTAATAATTATACATCGAATTGGTGTAATGAAGAATGTATCGTATAGATTAAAGGGAGCAGTTAAGTTATTCACCATTAATGTTGAATTTTACATGAAATAATTCACTACAGTTAATAATAAAATACATCACTTTTATATGAATTTCATTTGAGGAGGAATAAATAATTAATCAATGAGAAAAATTAGGAAAAACAGCGGTTTTGAGAAACTTTGTGGAAATTCTATTATTACATACTAACACTAACATATAAAAAATATACATAATACTTATATAAAATAATTAAGTATTAATAATTTGCACTATTTGTATAAATTCAATTGATTCCGTTTAGAGTTTCCTACGGATACCCCTTCTCTTTTTTGCTCAGTAAGTCTCAAATTCGCTCCTCTGTGGTAGCGCACCCGTTACACAATCATTACTGCATCGATTTAATACATCCTGGGGACTAATACGAACGATTATAATTCAATTTATCGTCATTCTACATAGTCGGTAACGAGAATACATTTGGGAACTCTATTTGGCGATTTTTTCGTAGGAAAATGCTCGGTAGTTCGAAAGCAGAGGAAAATAAGGTAAAAAGTTATATTTACAGCATATTATTGTAACTTGGATGATTTGTTACAATACACCTGCAACCGTGGTACGCATTTAGCCCTAAAATTAAAAACCCCTAAAAAACAAAACGGTCAATGAAAGTGAAAGAAGTAAAGAAGATAACATTAAACAAGAAATAATATTAAAGCTTGTTTAATGTTCCAAAGAAACTGCGGGAGATGCCGCAACAGTAACTTTTAACGGAGTCATCCGCTAATGTGCATTTTAATGCAACAATTTCAGAGCGTAAAAATCATTCGCCTTGACTGGGACTCACTCGACCGGATATTGAGGGATCTGGGTTCGAGTCCCAGTCAAGGCGAATGATTTTTACGCTTGAAATTCTTGTTTAATGTTATTTATTTCAGTAATATTCTCTCTATGCCTATACTAAAAAAGGTAGGAAATTTAAATAGTAAAAGTCATATTAAAGTGTCAGTAAATAGTAATTGAAATAAGCAACATAGGGGAGGTTCAGAGTTAAAATGTGAGGGATAATAGATGTTGTAATTGAAAGAGCTTTTTTTCCCTCAATGACATGCCCAAAACTCCTCCGTTGAGAGTATTTGGAAATGAACTTGGAAACGAACAAATTGAATTAAGTAAGATTCAGTAGAAACCAATAAAATGCTTAGTTTTTTTCCCAAGAACGTGAGGATTAAAGAATTGAATGTGCATGTGTGCGTTGAGTAAACATACTCAATGCTGGAAATAACTTTTGAGGTTGAAACTGAAACTATTTGAAATTCCTTCAATACATTTTATATCACATATTTTTAAATCTTATTTACACGAAGGAGTACTTCCCTCAATTATTGCTCTGAAAATGAATTTAATTTCACACGTAACCAATTGCATTGAATTTTTGGTTCACGAGATACACGTAGATATGAAAATTTGCTTAACGACATCGAATACGTTTGTCCATTATTATCAACGTAAAACAGAATTGCTCAAGTTTTTGAATTGCCCCCGCCACACTCCCTTACGGCGGCTTGCGGGGTATTGTGTAAATGTAGATAAAGTCGAAACCAAAACTGGATTTATAGAATTATTTATTCAGACATTATTTCTTTCCGACCATTGCTTAAACCGCATACGGTAGAAAAATTCCTTTTGTTGGACTTTTGTCCGCCATCTTTTTAAAATGCATGACCATGTCTTCTTTTTAAACGTAGTTTTGCAAAATGCCAGAGGCTCTGTGAAGAAAGAGTTTCAGAGTAAACAACATCATCCCCTATCGAGCCAATCGATCGGGAAAAAACAAACAGAAGTTGCTTTTTCCCAGACTGGTCACTTCTCGCTTCGCGCTCGTGCTTATCTTTAAGGTCTAGTATAATAAAGTTACTTTTCTCTCTGTATGTATTTCTGACCACTAAAATAACGTGTTTATAAAGTAAATTAGGGATGAATATATTCAATGTCTCGAGGAAAAATAATTTAGGCCATGGAGAGAACAAATTATTTGTGACCTTTTTGTGTTAACAATTAGAATGGATTAGAAATTGGATCCACCAGATAATGATAATAATAGTTTGTCTTACTTTTGTTAGTTCAAAATTCCTTGGGAATCACTTGTTTATTAGTTGTTTGGGCTACATTTTAATTTCATTTGACTGATAAATAAAGATAAATTCGAAGCTTTGAATAAAGCCTTAAAAAGTTTATCTCGTACATGGTGGAATAAAGCCGTCAACAGGGTTTTCCAATTTTTAATTATATAGGCATTCAGACGAGAGGCAAGGCAACTGAAAAGTGTTAAGCAAGGTTAATAAATAAGAATGTAGAATGCAAGAGTTAAGTCTTTTCACTTCTCGGAAAAGATCAAGGAAGTTTTTAAAGCTATAAAGGCCACCATGATAGGGTTGACAAGTTAATAGAGGCGGATCAATAATAGTCAGGTTGGAAGGCCCAAGCAACTAAGGTGGGGAGAATATGATAAAAGATTTGCGGATTGGCTTTTGCTTCAAAACCAGGACGCTAGTACTTCAAAAACAAGAAGAGTGGGATAAAAGAAGGAGTGGAGTTCTTTCCATCGTTTTTTCTCCCGTGGATGATAAGGAAAAGTTAAGTATTTTAAGATGAGCAGCATTCTTCCCTTAATTACCATTAAATACAAAAAGATATTTTGCGATTGAATAACATTTTATCACTACGGATTGCAACCTAAACGGTAATAAATGGTTTATCGTGTCATATAAACTATTGATGTAATTTATAGCCATATATGTTGTAGCTGTCATAGTTTCTGTAATTTTTTAAAATGAATTTAGATTTAAACTAAAATAATAATTCATGGAAAACAATTTATCACGGAGTGACCTTTACAAATGACAGATATATTTACTGTGAAGTTTCATCAAATGAACCTTGCAGCTATAGGAATTTTTGATCGTGTTATGTGTCGCCATAAAGTTTTTCGGAATATAAGCCTACTTAAAACGATGGAAATTTTAAGTCACCACCATGATCTCTTCGTTTACTCACATGATTTCATTTGTTGCATTACGCATTTGAAGGACAAACTAAAAAACTTCTAAAAATCTCAATATTTCCCTCAAAAATGGTGAGCCTCAGGATTGCATCCCACATCATTAAAAAAACCCGCCGTGCATGGATGGACATTTCAATCGCAGCATGAACCGATGCGACATTTTTTCCGCAATCCATCGAGACCGCATGCCAGGGATTATATTCATAAGCGGATTTAAATAGCTTGATCCTCGAATACGGCACCGGAATTTAAGTAGGCCACCCGTCATCTCCATGCGGCCTCGTTCTCTTTCCCCGCCACCCCCGCTATATCCCCTAGAAGCCTTGGGATGCCCAAACCCCCTTATGGCTACCAAAACCAACTATCCCTCACCGATGCCATAAACCCCTGGAATAAACGGACTCCGATAGTCTCCCGAACTTGGTCTTCTTCGGCTCCTTCTTTTCTGCTTAAATTCCCCGGCTAACTCCCTCCCTTGTTCTCTCTCCACATATCCCCTTCCTTCCCATGCCCCCATCTCTCAGGGGGGGCAGCGGTGGCATCCCGCTACTTCAACGCCCCTCTCAGCACACACTCATCCATCCTTTTGGAAAGTGGCTCCGAGTCCATCTTCGCCCGAGTCCTCTCTTCCTCCCCTCCCGCCCCTCCGTCTCTCCCCCCCTCTCTCTCTCTTCATCCCCGCCCGCCACAGTGCCGCACATTCGTTTTATCCCTCTCGCACCGTCCGCTCCACAAATATTCCCTCCCGCCTTCTGTATCTTACACATTCCATCTCCGGATTATATGTCTTATCTCTTGCTTCCTCCCCATTGGCTGTTTCCCGTGCCACCATGTGGACTTTTCGGCGGGAAGCTTATTATTTCGCCGCCCAGGAGCGGGGAGCTGTTCTGTAAATATTGATCGTTACTGTTATTCTGTTATTCACTCCGTGGCGCGAAAGAAAGACTTTTCAGACCTCATCCACCTGGCAAAGGTAGATACGGGATGGGAGTTGAAAACTAACTCCAAGTGATGCGCATTTAATTTCAACGTGCTGAATTAGGACAGCGTAGTGGGGAAGGTACCACAAATGGGATTGTTACTGCTTGTGCGTGTGCATGGGAAACAGAATTTGTCTGGATACACCTTAAGTAGCACATCCAGGCTAATCATTCAGTTTTAATGCTACACAGCATGAGCGTCATAGTACAAATATCAATTTCGGAAAAAAAGGGATATTATTTTAATGTCATTAATAAGGTTTTACAGGTTATAAATAAGGTTCATAATTAATTTTTTTCACTGAAAGTTTTGCCAGATAAAATCAATAAAATAAGTTCATCTTCGCGTAAACTGATTGAACGACGATTCAACTTGGTAAAAATGCAATCAAAATATAGCCCCTTTTTTAAAAACTATGAGATTAATAATTTCGCATTTGCTAATATTGTTATTCATTTATTTTTCGCCTCCAAAAAATCTCAATCACGTGCCCAAGCACGCAAATACGAGTACATGTACCGGACCGGAGAGATGATATGGATAAAATCCTTATCTCTCGTTCAGGGGGCCTGATAACGCGAATATCCGTCAAAATCCCGAAGTTTGTGTTTTCGTCAACACGTTAATATCCCAAACACTGAAGGTAAAGTATAGCAGTAGAATCTCTGTTTATGCTGCGTTCTTATAAAAGTTTTCCATCTAGAGTTTTAAGTGATTAATATTCACAATCATTTGCCTAAACACAGAAAGGTAGGAAGAATTTGGACTGCCTAGGACTGCCACGACAGCTTTTCATGTATACATGGATTAGAATTCCTTTTAAAGAAATGAAAACACATCAATCTGTACTACATGAAAAACAGTGATGAAATGAATGAATAGTGTGAATTTATGGTAAGGAATTTAGTCCCTCTGCTATCCCGCGCCATGAATTTCATGTGACATTTAAAAGCGCCACCTCCCTATCCCTAAACCGTGCGTGACTTTCCCTTCTTCCCTCACGTATCTGCTTTATCGCTTTTATTCTCGTCTTCAGCATCTCCCTCGCAATTGTCGGGCTCTCCTTTTCACTACGCTATCCTAATCCTTCCTCGCCCGCACTTCCCGCACGATGTCTCCCTCTATCCTCACTTCATTCTTTCTTATTTTCTATGAAAAAAAAATCCCTGACGAAGAATCCCGCCAGGCCCTCTGTCTCACCGACGAAAATAAAAAGAGGAGAAAGAAAAGGAGGGGGAGAAAAAAAATTAGACGACAGAAAAGAGAAACTTTTTTGGTCCAACACACTTGAGAAGTATCCGGCACGGTGGGTTGTTGAGGTGTGAGGGAGGGGACAGCTCAAAGCACACTTATTTCTCTGAACCCTTGCCACACCTCATCCCACCACTATCCCGCTCGTACCCTTGCCTTCCCCTCTCACCTCACCCTCCCCCTCTTCTTACTCCCTTGTGTTCTTCTCGGGTCAGGCACCTTTTCTTCTCCTCGCCCTTTAGTCCAAACCATGTATCAACCGCAGCTTCTTGACTCACTCGCAATCCCTCTACACTCGAGGGCGACATGTTCTCCCCTCTCCCTCTCATCAGCGTAAACCGAAGCTTCGTGATCGCGAAGCACAGCCTTGTCAAACTTAAAGCAGTGGGCCACACGGCCTTCACCGCACCGTGACTCTGAAGCTATAAGAGGAGTATATATCAATCTAGTACAAACTGATGAATAATGCTTGAAAATGAAGTCCGCACTGTTTAAATGAGTTGATAAGGAATATTATTCAATCAAATATGCAGGATTATTAGGGTGTAAAATTATTATTTTACCAAGAAACGCAATGAGAATGCCGTGCACCGCACGATTTTTTACCTCGAGTAACATTAAAGTCACTAACTTGGCATCTCACGAATATATAACAAATAACAATTGTCAAGGTGATTTTAGAATTCATTCACAATCTTTGCAACACGTTTGGATACGTTACGTCATTGCATGGAATTCTACTTCCATTTTATAGTAATTTTTAGTCATTATAATAAATATGTACAAAAAAGAATAGCAAAATTTTTCGTATTAGAATAGAGATAATTGATCTCAATATATTCTTGTACCATTTTTTCACGTTTAGAAAAATATTTACTTTGAATTTCACATTTGATGAGTAGCAATGCCACCACTTCATTGTTCGATTGATTATTTATTTTATTCTGCAGTTTTCTTCGCCATACTTTTTCATTTTAGTGACTAAAAATATAATATTCTGCTGACTGGAAAATATTAAACCTCATTAAAATCCTTCATTGAAGATTTACCCGCCGAATTTCGTTTCTTTTTTCTCTGAACAACAAAAAAAGAATTGTGTCGGTCAACTACACCATGCCAAGCAAAGTATAACATGGTGTTTATAAAGATTGTGGTCAAAGCATTTTTATTAAAATTGGTAAATACATTGATTGCTTCATATTATTTCATTTCCTATTTTCTTTCTTCTAATATTCTAGATAAACAATTTTTTACTCTCACTCGACGCTAGCATAGTATCAGAACATTAGAGGAAGTTAGCTATAGTAATTTTGGGGAAATTTCAGTACCGCATTTCATAGAAGGATTTCTGATCATCTATCGTTAATCTCATCAATTCCTTACGGGTTTTTTCGTATGAATTTACCGTAGCCTAGATGTATCTGTGTACATTTTGTAAATACTTAAATTAACAATAAACCGCCCACAACTTTATCCGCAGAAGAGAATACCGTTTCAGCATATGTTAAGTCAGTGGCGGAAGAATGTACAGGTGTAATGAATAAGTTTCCATCGGTGGCTACGACCGAAAACAAGCGGATATCCGAGCCGACGCCTTCCCGCCGCCACCCCGGGGCGACTAGTCCAATTAAATAACTCTTCTTTCTGGACGTAAGAGAAGAATGATAATCAAGCTGGCTGGAGTGGAAGGAGCAGGCGGAATTAAGATGTCTAAGGGTGGAAAAGGAATCGGAAGACCAAGAGATGGAACTAAGGAAAGAGTTGAGATATTCCATGGGGACAGTGAAAAAGAACGAAACCAAAGAAAGTTGGTTTAAAATGTCGGAGACAATAAGGTGGCGTGAAGCGACGCAGAAGTTTGTTGGCGGGAGCAACAATATCAAGTTTCTAGGAAGAGATCTTGTTTGTCGCTGGAACTTTTACAAAGAAAATATAAAACGGCATTTCATTAAAAGAGTTGCGAGAGGGGAAAAGTTTTGACATAATTTAGAAAAAAGTCTCAAAAAATGATATCGTGGTAACGTTTCTGATATCGATCGGCACATTACCAACTAAATAGAACGCAAGTTGGGATCCATCGTAAATACGTTTTGAAGCGACACCGACAGTAGTGTAAAAACATATTAACGCGTTTTCAATGCAACAAAAGTCACAATTCCCGAGAAAACTTAAATGATTGAATCCAAAATCAACTTATTAAGAAATAAGAATAGTGCAAAACTACTGTACCAATGCAGTTAAGGGATCAATTAAAGTTACCAAGGAGTCGAGCTGAGATACCCGAGGACTAAAACTTAACTAATTAGACCGAACGAGCATTTTTTGAGTGGAATATTCAACAAAAGCCAGTTGTAAATGAGTAGCAGATTGATGGATAAATCTCGACAATCACTAGGCACAAAAGTTTCACCATTACTAGACGTAGTTTGACGAGGTGGAACTTCAATATAAAAAAACTCATTGATCGATTGTTTTATCCAAGTTTTTACTGGTATGCTTTCGAGTCGGGGTGTGTCATCAGGTAATCCCGAATTAGTATGCAGAGATAAAGAATCTTCCCATTTTTGAAGAACCATATCCTAATTGTACTCACACATCATTATTAGATGTTTCAATGAAACGAAGACGGAGCGGTATGAAAACATCTATCGAAATAGAATTATGAAATGTTGTCCTTCTTTGGACAACAAATACAAATATACATTCTATGTCTTATTGAAACACCTGCATTATTCTAGTAAATGATAACGCAATAACTCAATGAGCTGGGGTACATGTTAGAATACTGGATATAACTGATAGAAAACGGGAGTGCTCAGTGCCTTAATAGATTTTGTTCCACACACTGGATATTCTCTGTAATCTTGTAGTGTTAACGGTGAATGCAAAAAATACATAAACGGGAGATATCATGATGAGATACTACATTAGTTTCGATTGAGAGATAAAAATAGTCAATCAATATTATGCATCATATTTTCTGGCACGTTTGCAAAACAAGTGTCGAGGAATTCATAAATCCTTGACGAAAATTACTTCTGCCTTTAAAACGAAAGAAAAAATTTGGCAATTTATTGCACCTCATTTATTCTTATTGGACGAAATTAAGTTGTATTGAAAGTAGAACAATTACAACCTATACAGCATACTGTCAAAAAGTATGAGTAAAAATTTGGCCCGGGCCAGGTAATAACAATTAAGGAAACGATATTTTTTCCCAATTTACGTTCAACGCCGGTAAGGGAAAAAATTAAATTTCACGAAATTAATTTTTCCAATCAGGTAAATTTTCAAATTGATGAAAACACTGCATCATTGGAATTGCAAAACGGGAATCGAATGATTAATTCCGTAACGCACAGATGAGGGAGAGGCGCTTGGGGAGACGATTTATCGATCGTGAGAATATCATACCCACTCATCTTTTCAAATATCTGCCATTTATGGAGGAGGTGAACTGTTCACCATATTTTCTCTGCCTGCCGTATGATTTCAATCATTTCTCAGAAATGTATATTATTCGCTCACCTTCAAAAAAATAGCGTGACGAATTATCCGTTACTTTTGAAATGTCGACATCCGTTGAGCTGCTCTTTGACAGATCTTCCCCCTTTTCATGAATTTTCAATGAGTAGAAGTTAATTCCGTGGAGAATCTCCACTTCCAGGTGTGTCTGTTGAGGTGAGTGACTGTGTTTCCGTTGACTCATCAGTCTAGGGTCTGATTTTTGCGTCCTGGTGTAGAGGGACCAGAGGCAGAGAGACGGGAATGGAGCAGAAAAGGGTGAAACGAGACGGAATGAAGGGCAAAGCTGATGGATTTTGATGGGGTTATACAGCGTGGACGGATGTCATAAAAGGACAAACCTGCGTAAAAATTAGTGAGAAGCGATGAAACGTGGAAGATAAGTAATCATCGCTAAAAAGGCGAAAAAGGATAAACAATTCTGTTATTAGTGGCAACGTTCAATCTGAAGATCTAGATTGTTTTGGCCTGATGGATGCCACAAAGTTAGTTGAAGTTTTGTCGTTAGATCCATACAGGTCTAATGATGCATGAGCACACATACCCACAATCTCATATATATAGCAATAGTTGCGGTGAGCATGTTGTTCTATTTTCCGATTTTGTGTCAATTCCACCCCCTCCCACTCCCTTTCCTCTCCCCAAACATTCCTCTCACCCCTCCTTCGCCTCCCGTTCTCCCCTTCCCCTGGCCCCCTTCCCTTTCTCTCGCACCCCTCACCTCAACAATTCCAGCAGTCATTACTTCTATATCTTCAGATGAAGACGGATTGTTTCCGTCGAAATATCAAGAAAATACGTGTGAGTGTTCTTTTTTTGTGTTTCTATATTGTGTGTTACTGTGTATTGTACTATTCGGCACTTCCGTGTTACGTCTACGAAAGCATATATATATATATATATATATATATATATATATATATATATGCTTTCGTGTGAATATATATATATATATATATGAAATGGATAGAGAAGAAAAAAAATGAGGAAGTACTTGGTATGGTGGGCGAAGAGACGGGTTTGTTGGGAGAAATCCTATGGAGGCGGGAAAAGTGGATGAAGGGGGTGTTGACCGGCAGTGGGATGTTGAAGACTGTGATAGAGGGTAGAATGTTGGGCAAAAGAGGAAAGGGAAGGAACAGGATAGGGATGTTGGACGGGATGAAGGGAGGAAGAAATTACTCAGAGATGAAGAGTGACCTGATTTAGAGTAGGATGATGGATTTTGTGTTTTGTTAGGAGTAATAAAATGTTTGTTTGGTAGTTGTGTCCACCAAAAAACCTACCTTAACCGGTAGATTACCTTAAAAAAAAAAAAAAATATATATATATATATATATATATATATATGTGTAACCATAAACACAGTAATCAACCCGAAGGTCGGTTTAGTAGGTGATGGTAAAGATCACCCAGTACTAAGCCCTGTACGGCGTGTGAAATTCACACATCAGGGTAGGGGGGCCAGTTCCTTTCCCTGTGCCGGTTATGGTTTCCCAGGAAGACTTAAGTGGATCTGCAGGTGCCCAGAGAGCCTCGCCCGGGAGTCGAAACCGGAACCCTCCGGTCAAAAGTCCAACGCTCTACCCCCTGGACTACCGCGACCCGATATAAAGAGAAGTATATATATGTATAATTTTTATATTATGTATATTTTACTTATTGATTATTTTAATATTATTCCCGTTATAATTTTTCTGATTTACTATCTCTTCTTGGTCACTTTATCTTTTATAAACTGTGACTTATAAACTAAGTACTCAATGGGTGCTGTACTTCAAGACAGTCACCCGAGCTACAATAATATGCATTGCGTATAATGCCCATTTACAAAAAAATGAAAGTATGCATCACGACGAGCTAGTCCCTCAAAATTTGCGGTGCAGTCGTGTTAAAACCAGGGGTGAGGATACATTCACCCTTTACTTGCTCAAACGATGTACTTCAACCTTATTTGGTACATAAAAAAGTAAAGAAATACCTCAATCTCATTGGCTACTGAAATTTTAATCGAGTGTTGTTTTCCATCAGCTGGGTGTGAGAATATTTTTCGAAAAGTTAAGATAATTTACGTTATCACAACTTCAAAGTTGAACAGATAGAGTGCAAATATGCAAAGAATACATGGTGATCAACCATCGTACTTTAAGGAAACCAAAAAAAAAGTTTTAATTTAATTATTAATATTCTTCAGAGATCGTAAAAAAGTTTCCGTTTGCTTTCAAAATTCATTTTCTTATGGTAAGCGTTTAAAATAATTTTTACTTGTACTATAATACCTACTCTTCTTAAAATAAATGAAATATGACTATTTCTACGTATTTATTTTTTGGCAAGATACATTATGCTTAAGACCCGTAGAACTGATAGCTCTAAACCTATTATATGGTTTATTTCCAGGATATAAGAAGACAAATTTTCATGAGAAAATGAAGTGGTTGAAACATCTTTTACCAAATGAAACATTTTTCAATATTTAGACAAATATGAGTGAATTTAAAATTTTTTGAACACCGACATTTAATTAAATTTACCAGCATTATGGTAAATTAAGATACTACATTACGATTTGAGGATAGGTTCGTGTAAAATTGAATAACACCCTATTATAATACATTATTCTACTATCTTTAGTGATAAAAATAAAAAAATTTTTCGAAAAGACGAAGAACATCCTAATACCAAATGATCTTTTTATCTCAAGTCCATCAAAAAATATAAGGGATAAAGAACAGAGAGGCCGATACAACAGGGAGTCTCAGTTTTCTTAGAATAGGGAATCTTTTTGTAATGCACCCTTCTCTCTATATCACATCCACTTTTCAAATGTATATCTCCCTTCTGAAGATTTTTCAAAAGAGTCAATTCAGATTTTTTGCAACAAAAGAGTGAATCAATTTTTTATGCTAAAAATCCACCCGTTAAATTTTAATCATCAACTCTCTTTGACGAATTCTCTTTGATTTAGTGATACCCTCTCTCATGAAAAAAATATTCCTCTTCTTTTGAACTCAAGTTAACTGATGAAGACTCCCTTGTGAAAGAGGTTTTCCACTTTTGTCTCCAATCTAATTTACTAAGTAATTAATTAATAATCATCCATGAGAAGCCGACTTAGTAACTTTTATTTCTTTCGTAAGTTATGGATTTGGTATCGACGCTCTTAATTGGAGGTTCTTACGGCTTTATGGCTGTTTAGAGTATAATATTTTCTTAACGTAAACCTCCAGTTGAGCGATTTTCAGAAAAATTCAACAAATACGTCCTTCAATAGACACCGCATTGTCATAGACAACATGTCATTGTACACCAATTAATTTCAATGACCTTAAAGTTTTTATGAGGTATTGCCGGTAGTGGTTATTTTCAGAACACCTTTTTATGGCATGAAAAGAGTTAAAAATTGCTCCAATTTGGTATAATCGTAAGTCACAGGTTCACCCTAGAGTTATACTGTCTATTTCCGATATTATATGCACTTACACGGTTTAGTCTATTGCTTTAAAAATTTCCTCAAGGATACTTGACCATTTCAAAAGTCAAGTACAATTTATAGAACCGAAAAATGCCGTTTAAATGAGAGAGAGGTTTGAAAAATGATTTCGTGATTTTTCACGATCGAAATTTAATGATGCCGCTGGTATAAAACAAGCACATTCGTTTAAGTTTTCCAGAACTAATTAGATGTAAACTTCAGAACAGTTCGAAATGCAAAATACTTCATCTCTGTGGAACAGGGATGAAGCGTGTTATGTTATGTGTTATGAGGTTGTTATGTGTTTTATCCAGGAACTATATGACTGTATCGTATTCGAATTTTTAACATTTTGCCTAAATTAACGTCGCTCTTACAAAAAATGGAATACATGGCATGGGATCTCGATCCATACGGATGCTCTGCTTTATTTCCTCCCTTATGGGTGGGACGTACTCTCTCTCTCTCTGTCTCCCTCCCTCTGGTGGGACGGGAAGTAGGAAGGAAGCAGAGAGGAGGCACGCGACGTGACCGAAACGAGGATGAACGGAGGAAGGTGTGGGAGGCCGGAAGAAAGATTACAAGCCTGTCCCTTAATTGCCATCTCAGTGTGAGATAATGAGGGGGATATGCACGGCGGATGCGGCGGGACCACGAATGGCTATTCGACGAATATATTTCGAGAGGGCCGGAAGGCATTCGATGCCTCGGAGAACGGTTTGGAAGGGCGGTTGACCGCATCGTTAAGGCAGCAAAGATAAGGCTAACCGCGAGCAGCGGCGCTCGGAGGGGGAGGTTTCTGGGTGAGATTCGGCCGAGTGCGCTGCCCTCTCGGACGGAGGAGTGTGGTGTGTGTGTGGGGGGGGGGATGGGATGGCAAGTCAAAATGGCGCCGGTCGTACACTCGGGTGTGGGAAAATGGGGTGTGCGGAAAAAACACAGAGGGGGTTGGAAATTTTGGCAGGCTGGGAGCCGCAGATGTGATTTCCTCTTTTAAAGGCCCGTGTAGTGTGATGGAAAGTTTCAAGGAATGCGCCGAATACCACCATATAGAAAACATTCCAAAAAGGATTTACGTAAGTATCCAGGGCATTTCAAATAACAAATCCTCTTCATTATAATTGAAATTCCGTAAATGATACATTCAGAATAATTTGAACATGTTTAATATGATTAAAAAAACTTCATTGATTAATTTAATTCAATTATGCAAATGCATTTTGTTAAAATGCATTTTACGCATACAAATAACAATATTATGCATTACAATATTTAGTTTTAAATGGGCAAAAATTTTAAAATAGAGATACAGCCCAAGTGACTTATCTTTAAACTATGGATCGGTGATTTAAATGTGAACAATTCATCTTTATACCCTTTTTTACTACACATGATTTTTTTTTAGTTTTCAAGCAGTAATTTCCAAGTGCTGACAGAAGAAAGAAAGGAACTGGCTCTTCTAAATTCTGTGGGACTATGAACTGCCTGTAACTTCGGTTATCGATATATATATAGATATATATGTATGTATATATATATATATATATATATATATATATATATATATATATATATATATATATATATATCAGTCTCTCTTGAAGAAAGCCTCTGAGAGGGCCGAAAGCTCGAACAATTTACCGTGTGAGTGTGCTTTTAAATGTGTCTTTTCTTTTCTATTTGTGTTATATTGTGTCAGCCCATTATATATATATATATATATATATATATATATATATATATATATATATGTATATGTATATGCATGTGTGTGTGTGCATGTTTTCTCATAATGTATAAATAAAATTATAATTCAATTCATTATTTTTATTACACCCTTTAAATTTTTTCATACGGATAATTTTTGTAATTTGCATTGTATTTACATCTAAATATCCAGCTATCAAATGAGCGAAAAAACACACAATGGAAGATATTAAATAAACCATTGAAAATTTATATTTTACCGATCATACCCTTAAAGAGAGCAACATTTGGCGTGACACACCTTTAAATTTATGTTGATTCATCCAACGACAAAACTGCTCTGTCCTTGCACTTTGTACATAGATAGATAGATAGATAGTGGTCTTTATTTGGGCGAAATTGAGACCATACGGGGAATCGAATGCTGCGGAGATATTAATTTGCAAAAATTAAAATATAATGTGGGAATTTTAACAATCAACATATTTTTGCAATGGATATGACTGGAGAAGTTTTTCTAAAATGGGCATGGTTCATAACGCGTTGGTTTCGGGCACCATAAAGATATGATTATTAAGGGTAGTAAACCGGATAAGGGTAGGTTTTTGATGAATCCAGATTTATTTTATTTCGCTTTTAAGCCATAACTGACACGACATAAAATATACTAAAATCCCCAATCGCATTACTAATTCTTCAGCTTTGAATACTTTTTACTCCCTGCATTCCATACGAAATACCTGTTTCATTCCTTCCTCTATGTCACAGCCCCCAAAATATCTCCACTACCACTTTCAGCGTCCCATTGCCCTACCTACGTCAAATTTCTCCCAATTTTGCAAAATGATGAAATGGAGACAAAATAAATATTAATGATGATGACGCCAAAGCGTTGGAACTAGTTGTACGAAAACAAAGATCAGTGGAATGGTCATTTAATGATCATCAAAATTATGTTGAAGTTTGAATGACTGAACTTCGCTTATTGACTCCAATATTCAAAGTACATTCTTCAACTGTATAGCTTTTAACTATGCACATTAAAAAATGAGAATATACAGATATGTATTCCCATCTACAGGAAGGGAGAGATTTTTCAGCTTTTATATTGAGCAATGACAACCCGTTTACAAGCATGCGCCTTTTGTAAAAAATAATGTACCGACATCGATATTCGGTAGATAAACAAAAGTTGATGGGAATTTTTTCCACGGGATTTTAATTACCTTATTTACTATTAAATATTAAACAATAAATTTGAAAAAGACCCTTTTTCTTTTTCGAAAACGGGAAAATATACCATTTACGTTGATTTATCTCTTGTATGATTAATTAATCACTTAATTCAATTGATTAGCTTCGTAGTCATAAAATTAAATTGTAATACGATAAATTTGAAATGGCAAGCCAAAGCATTGCTTAGTTTCAGCTGTTATCATGCCAACCATGAAATTTGGCAAAGAGAAAGGTCAAATAATACCAAAAAACTTAAGCAAAAGTTCAACAGTGAAAATAATAGCAGAAAACCAACTGCACCAATGTATGCATTGCATAACAATACCAAAATTATTATTGAAACTAAACTCATCTGGCATTGAGGATCGTGTTTTATTTTGAGACGCACTCCATGAACACTATTTTATTATTCTTTTCGCCGACAACTTGTCACCGTTCAAATATATATTCACAATAACAGCAAATTGTCCATCTTGGTGCAGGAGTTGGTCAGTGTGCAACCCAAAGGCCACAAAGCACACAAAGGAAATGTTTCTAAGCAGAAGGGATATGTTTATGGAACTAATGATGGATATTATACCTCATAATTCTGGATTAGAGCAATTCGTTTAATGCACATTAATAAAATCATTTCGCTCATTAGTAAAATTGCATTCTATGTGCTAATATTAATGAGGTTTTATGCCTTTACCTTCTTGTACGAATGCCGTGAAGTCAAGCATGCTTGAATCATGCGTGGAGTCAAAGTGAGGGGTAAAAGTCGAGTGTTAAGAAAAAGCGACGAGTGATGGAACAAGGATAAAAGCAAGGAAAAAAAGGGTAAGGGAAGAATAAAAAAGAAGAAAGGTGACAAAGACCTCTGGAAAGAAACAAAGGAGGAGGCGCTGGGGAACAATGACTTCTGCTACTGCCTACCACTACACTCGGTCGCGCCCTGGAAGCAAAAGGAGGACGGTTGGGCCTCTCTTATTAAACGTGAAGGAGAAGGAGAGAAAATATGCGAGGATGTAAAAAGTGGTGCTTCAAACGGAGAGTTGAGGCGGAGGAGGACGGCACGGCGTTCGGGGGAGAATATCGGCTGCTGAACCGAGGTGAGCGATGGGGGCAAGCAAGAGGAAAGACGTCCATTTGAATGGAAGAACACATGTATTTCAGATTAAACAAATATCGGTTTAAATATTGGCACTATTGGGAATTATCAGCATGATGAATGCTATTTTTTAAACTTACATGCATTGGTGATGGTGGAGTACAGGGTCTAGACAGGCTTTTCTCCATTGGAAAAGGACATTCGTGATTATTCCCATTACTGTTGTGGCTCAGATGAAACTTTATTAAATTGACCTTAATTGGTTTCTTAAATTTTTGTGCGATAAATAATACATCATTATAATTATAATATTTTACGTAAAGGAGGAGGTATTTAATGCCTACTATTACTTTTTTACAATAGTCCTTAAAGATATTTGGCGAGAACCGTTATGTTGAAACTCTAGCCAAAAATGAGAAGTTGAATACTTACATATTCTAGGCTGAACGACTATTACTCGCATCATCGCAAAAGCTGGAAAGGGTCCAAATGAATGCTAAAATAGGAAATTCTTTAACTAAAGAGAAATTTCAACGAAAAGTATTGCATAGGTAATAATAATAATAATGATATTTTTCGATCATTTCAACTTATATCCTTCACGAACAGTACGTGCCATCAACATCAAATTATTCGAAACGAGTGGAGTCATTAAAACATGCTTTAACCGAATAAATTTGTTTGGAAGTAAATATTATTTCATGTGAGTTTATTTTCAATTGTTTATTAAAAACGCCTTATGAATAGGCTTACAGGAAGTATGCAAGGAATTAAGTAGTAAAAATGTTCACCAGCGGTAAAAATGGTGGCTGGCATCAAAAATCTTTGAAATGTTCCAATGATGAAACAAACGTACCAACAAAAAGATAATTTTATTTTGACAGGTCTATTATCTCAAGGGAACCTGGAGACCGAGGTGTCAAAATTCTCGAATACCAACGCCCTAACTGTGCAGTGCTAATTGATTATATTACAACTATGTAAGAATATTAAGATGACGCATTAAAGCAATGTGTTCAAATACTTGAGAGAGGGATGGAGCAGTAAAATGAAAATGGTAGTATGAAAAATAATGAGAGCCGAGACCGAGCAGTTTATGCGCGAATATCTGATGCGCATTCATTCCCAGATAATTTTGACTAACATTTTTCTCAGAATACGCATGCAGCCTAATGCTACAATATAATTTTACATTATGCTTAATTAGAAATGCACTATACATTAACTAAAGAAAAGAGGACATTGGAGGTTGGATGGTCCCTTTAAAGACTACATATAGTTGGCTGTGAACGAGATAATACTAAAAAATAAAATTTAGTACACAGATTAAAGGAGGCTGCAGGAGCACATTACAGCTTGCAGACTGCAAGTCCTACTCACAGAAATGAAAGACCGGTCGAATGGGACCGTGGAAAATAGTTACGTAAAGATACGACTCCGAAATAATTATATTTAGGTAAACAAGCATATTTATTGTAGCCAACACATGAAAGAATATCGGAAAATGGTAGGAAATAGTAATTGAAGTAAAATTATTTCATTAATTAAAGGGTTTGGATAAGTCAGGTATCATGATCTTCTTTGACGAAATTAGTCAAATGGAATTTACCATTCAGGAAGGAAATTGATTGATTACCGCAGGTATGAAATGAAACATCACCCTAAAATTTATGACAAAATTTACTTCTAGAAAATAACAGAAAATGTAGGACAGCTAGCTTTATGATTCACGCATATACTTTCCTACTCCTATGAATGATTATTATCTTTAAAAAAAGATATAATCAACAGATATAGATTTAATCAACAGTTTAAATTGAGGAAAGAGTTGACCAACTTCTTAAAGAGCCGTTATGAATGCAAATGTGATTAATTATATTGTGAAACTAAGCATATCCCATAGCTCTTAGAGTCGTTCATAAAATTTAAGATATTGCATGAGTTCACCAGATTTCAGTAGTAAGAAAATACTGACGAAAACATCGATTTCTAAAGCGATTGCAATGGGTCCTTCGAGAATATAGCTTTTACATTTGATAAAATTTAATGACGGTGACTTGCATTAACGAATGACCTCCACCAATTCATACCAGACCAACCAGTAAACCCGCAAAAGGTACCGAATTATATCTCGATCTGCTATGTATCAGCATTAGAGTACCACATATGGCAAGTTAACTATTAGCAGCATCTGCAATAAAGGGGTTTTGATTAAGATCCGAAATTATAGATCGCTGATTTGCAGTAGATGTCCAGAATAAGTGAAAAAAATCACTTTTTGGACGGGATAATTTGAAAATCATAGAACTGAAATTGGCTGGAAGAATATGAATATTGATATTAAAACCATAGGGTCATGCACACAAGGAATGCAAAATGTCAGATGAAGTGCTTGAGTGTGAATAACCCAAAAGACATTTCTGATAAGATATGCATGTTCCAACGACAGACGGCGATAATGAGAAGCAAAAAAGGATCTCGGGTTATTATTTTCTACGGGTAAATGTAGGAATAGTTTGATGACAAGAAAAATATAAAGGTTAACATGTAATCAGCAATGAGAGTTGTATCGTTAGGGTATAAAAATCCATCAATGATTTAATGAAGGTAATGAACCAATGCCAATGCTGTGGTTTTCCTCAGATCCATGCAGTAAACCAGAGATATTGAGTTGCATTAAAATGTAAGAAATTTTGTAGATCAAACAAGATAAGCTAGAGGAAAGAAGCTATTAAAATTACTATGACAGGTTTCAATCAATGCTCCCAATACAGTAGGAGCATTGATAAGTATACGTAGCTGAAAATTAAAATTATTCACTTAGAAAAGAAAGAAGGAGGTTTAAATAAGTCTGCCTGGACATAAATCAGCTCTGGTAAACAACTCAATTATAAACTACTTTCAATGCTAACAAAGTTGGAAAACGCCAAAGAGGATCCGCCAATCGAATATTCTTACGAAACTTTTGCCAAGTTAAAGGCGATAGAAGATACTAGGTTGATGACGCACACGTTAAAAACAGGTTTTTTTATCAATGGTTAAGTGATGATATGCTTAAAGAAACTATGTAAAGAAACATATGGATAGGATTGGAAAAAAATCACGCACTTTAAAACAACAATGGCTAATTTTTCAAAAGGTACTGAAAAATGTATGGGAAAAGTAAAAGAAATTGAGAAACATTTTTTGTGTAGTAAAATCTGCTAGGTTGCAATAAAAAGGTTGAGAGAACGTATAAATCACTCAATCTGATTAAAGAGAATGTACTTTGAAATTGACTTTAAAATTGGGATTAGTAATTCCAACTGCATGACAAGCTGCACGACCGAGAAAACTTCTCTGTACAAAGCAGCCAAATTGAGGAGAGCTGCGCTATTAACAAAGGAGAGATTAATGAAAGCTGAATCCGATTCTGGGAAGCAAAGCCACGGGAATCAATTATATTGCTTCTGATAAGATCAAATGCAATGAGAAAACTTTTATTCGTGCAACTAGGACATTTCTTGGTGGACAAAATACTGATAATCTTCAAAAGAGCTTAAAAGTTCGAATTCCTAAAAACAATATTCCAGATAATGGTGAAATATTGCGAAAATGTTCCGCTACGACGCATGGTTTGATAAGAATCATCTACTGGAGAATCGATACCGAAACTGGTTTATTATATAAAAGCCAATGCAACAAGCATGGAAACGAAAATATTACAGGCATTAAGTATTTTTACTAATAGTAGAATAGTAATATGCGTAAAAACATTCATTGAATTTATGAGACTGGAGATGGTTTTCAACAATCTAGTAGGCTCGTGGATAATATTTCACCCTAGTGAAAAAAATCCATTGAACACAGACTGTACTTATTGGATGGTCCTTCAAGGGCAGACAAATAATATACACTAAACAGATTCAGGCGAGAAGTATTAAAAATTCGTCATTAGGAGATAAATAAATTTGCACTTTTCCTCAGATTTATTTGTAACGTTCAATGCGTTTGAGTTCATCGAACCATCTTCAGATACAAGACCTGGAAATGGTTAGATGAGCTGAAACGCGCCGTACCTTAAAAATAAATCTGCCAAAAAGTGCACATTTGTTTTTCTCACAAATAATACACAGCCTACATGCAAGACAAGGGTGTAATTTATACCTGACTCAGTATTAAATAGGTAAAAGCAAAGAACCAGTGCTAAAACCATCATTATCTCAAAGAAAAAAACTGAAATTCATCATAAAACAAAAAATGTTCTCGAAAAATTGGAAAAGGAATCATTGGGCTATTAATAGGCTAAGGTACGTGTGAGCATCCTTTTTAAGCAATTATATCTAAGAAATAACTAAGGTATCTAGATGAATTGAATTCTGCATATTAATTGATTTCATGTTTTTAAATTCAAAGTATTAAATTCAAGTAAAGTAAACAGCTATTGATGTTGATTTATTTCGTTTCAGGAAGCCGTGCATCTCTTTGTAACTCGCAGTATGGAGAAGATACAGGCTCGTAGTAGGATTCAGTGCCATCATTCCAAAGGTTACAGTGCCTGGAAAATGGACAATGAAATGATGGCTGTTTATGGGCTGTCACACAAAAGATTGATTTAATCGCGATAAAATTGAAGATTATTTTTGATGTTCAATTGATAAATAAGGAAATTGAATAAAATGAATATTGTAAGTAAAGGGAATTGGTTTGTTGATAGGTAACAGTTCAGCTCATTAAATAATAAGCTCAAGGGCCTGAAAAATTCTTCAAGAAGTTTACGAAGGACCCCGGAATGAAGTCTGAGTCCTAATCAGAAGTAGAGACGCCCACACGTTATGGAATTGAACCATGTCACTGCAAAAATATTCTCTGACCATTTGCTTTCTTGTTCCACGTCCAATGAACTGTGTCAATTCATAAACATTAAACTCCATGATGAGTGCTTGACTACATAAATGCTTAGCACATGGTTTTGCTATAGGCAAATTTATATATAGTTTGAGGACAAATAAAATATAAACGTGTATATGTAATCTGCAATGAGAATTGTAGAGAAATCATCAAAGAATAAAAAAGCATCAACGATTCGTTAGAGTTAATTAATAATTAAAATGGTGCTGCTTTTCTTGAATCTATGAAGTAAATCAAAAAAAAAGAAGTAAACCTCGTGATGCATTTTCTTTGAACGATACGTGTATTATCTCAAATGAATTTTCGGTACAACACTGCTGACAAAATAGAAAACGTTTTATATTCCATATGAATTTCCTGCTTATATCATATTTATCATCACTACCCGCAAAGAAAGATGTCAGCTAAGTACTAAAAAATTTATTTTGTTCTGAATTCGAATTATTATACCAACCGCTGATTCCCGATCCCGGTGATTGATGAAAGCAGATTCAAAAATAATTATATTCAAATATATCCAAAGACGAATTAGATCCATTCAACCCAAATTGGTTAGAAATTGAAAGTAGTCATCAATTCATAAAAAATTTATCGATTAATTTTCTCTCCAAGAATGTCAAAATTTAATCATATCTATCCTTTGGCTCGGGGGAAAAACAATTTCATTACAGGTAATAGACTTTCAAATTCTGAATTTAATGGGTTTTATGACGACTTATACAAAAAGGAGACCATTATCATCAATAAGCCTATTATTTAGATTAAAAAAGTAAATGTAATTAAGATGGTATGCTGCTCGCTTGGAGGATTACTGCCATAATCAACAAAATTTGTACTGAGGCAAGTGAAAGCTCGTTCGATTATTAGCTATGGGAATGGAATGTAAAAGACACTGGAGACTTGAAAACTATTTATTGAAAGAGAAGGAGAGAAAATGAGAAATCTTGTTATCTCTTTTAACGATAATGATGAGAGATAGATGATAAATTGAAGGATTGGAATGAAAGATAAAGGCCGCTAACAATAATAACCCCGTCCACTAATAGTATACACGTATATGTATAGAGATAGGTGGGTCCAGACAAAATTCTCCTGGCATATTACAATGCGCCATGTAGATAAATAAAAAAAATCTTCTTTCTAAGTGTGCAATATAATGTACTGTGAGGAATTTTATCCATGGAATCATATAGATAAATGTTTCGATAAATGGTAACTGCAGCACTAATCCATTGGAATAGAATTCATTGGTTTCTTATGAAGCCTCAATTACATGGCAAATTGGAGGCATAAAAAAGTTTCAGCTATATTATTTAAGATCCATTATTTGATAAATTTTTTAGAGAAACTAACAGGATAAAAAATCAACACAATACTCTGCAGGAAGAGGATACCACGTAAGAAGTTATCTGAAAATAATTTTATGGACACATTTGTCAAAACTAGCCTATATTTGGGATTTAATGAAATATACGAAATATCGTAATAACTTAAAAATCTTTCTCTTTGGAAAATAAAACGTGTGAACTCCCAAAAAGGCGTACATTATAATGTTCTTTAAATCTGGTATTTTCGTAAACATTTTACATGAATTATTCACTTAAAAACATGTCATATAATAAAAATTGCTATTTCCACAGGTTTAGTAGCAGCGTAAAAACGCATTTCGGTCCACAGAACCATCCTCAAGTATAAGACAAGACATCCTCTCGTACCTGAGGATGGTTCTGTGAACCAAAACGCGTTGTACGCTACCGACAAACCTGTGGAAAAGTGCAAATTTGCTGTTTATCATAATGATGAACTTCCATTACATCTCACCTGAATCTTTTGAACATATCATAATTGTCGAATTTTAAGGAATAAGTAAGTGTTGGACGTAGATGAGGGAGGCATGAATGGATTCACATATTTCTAAGAGCCAAAGATACTCGAGGCAGAACCAACGGATTTTAACGAGTTTTCACGTCTGTGTTTATAATCTTATCGTTATTTTCTAGCATTAATCCTTTATTTATACAAGAATTATTTTTTTAATATGCATCAAAGGGAATTGTACGATCCCTCGAATGAAAGCACTGTCTTATATCCCTGGTACTGTAGTCCAGAAAGGCAATAATCCGAAAATAATGAACCTATTTTAATTCACATTCTATTACCGGCCCTTGAACTTTGGTAAAAGCAGCGAAAGGCAAAACACTTCCTAATCTCCTTCCCCAGCCACGTTTCCTCTCCAGCAGCCCTCTTAGGGTCTTATATATCCTTCTTATGGCAGGGGTGTGTAAATCCTCATGGGGATTTCGGCTACATCAGGGGCAATAATTTTCTCGGTAAGCTGGACAGTAAGCCACAGGCAACATCTTTCACTTTCACTTGTTATCCTAGTTAGGGTGGGATTTCAGCTCTTCGGCGGCGTTTGCGTGATAGCTGAATCATCAGCGTTGCGTCTACGAGTAGGCTCTTTACGAGGAGACGATTCCACCTTTCCTGCTTTCGTGGTCTCTCCACATTTTCCGTTTCCCACTGCGGTTTAGTTGGAACACGCCTTTCTTCCGTAATGCAAGGGAAAGATAGGCTAGACTTGCCACGATCCTAATCTCAATTGAACTCATGGCATCGATAAATTTCCCTAAAAGCATCGAAGACACATAGGAACTACAACTGCTGCGTTATGAGCATGGAAATAATTTTTTCTCTCTCGAGGAAAGTTTGCAAACTGATTTTCTAATATCCAGGTATGAACAAAAAGATATTGGTCACAATGATATGGTGATACTTGCAGGGGACTTTAGTGGTACCAGTAATGAACAGAATTCATGGTGGACGTGATAAACTTGTGGATTTGTATGTCAATAAATAAAATAAACTTTAATATCCCAAAAAATTATTTAAATTTTTCAAATAATTAGAACTTTAAGAAATCAGATTCAAGCGACTTCAATGACATAGTTTTTCGCAACGCCTTGTGTAAATATGTCGAGATGGTTTTTAGGTTAGAGAAGAATGGTTTTGTAGGGATTCAGAAGGTGGGTTAATCCTTTACATAGGCGAGAAAGTTTTTAAGATTATGTTAATTTTATTAAAGTTAAGATTAGATTAAAAGATATGGAGCCGAAGGCCATTCGGAATATCCGACCTCACTCATACTGTTCTCTTTAAATAGTACGTCCCAAAATCCTGTTCCATTCAACCGCAAGTAGGTGAGACATTACTCTTAAAATCGTCCGTTAAATTATATTAAATTGTGTGGAATAGTCTAAATGGATTTACTTGTTGATTTTCGCAGCAACAAAAACATAGTCATTTTAAAAATATGCGTTTGCATTGTATCGCCGGGGAAAGTTGAATTCCATATGGTGAATTAAAACTATCACTCAAGCATTTTCTTCCTTATTTTGGATATATTACAGGAATACTCAACACGAAAAAGGTCAACTTATGGTAAATTTTAATCGAATTAAATCCACCCGGACGAAAAATCTGCGTGATTTTTAGAAGCCCATGACAGCTAAATCTTTTTCAAGTTAAAAATTATCTCACCCTTCATTCCTGAAAGATATCTCAAATATGATGCATACATCGCCAGCTGCGAAGCACGAATCCATCCAGATTTGCATAAATTGGCTTATGGCATCTAAAAAAAAAACGCGAGAGGAGAGGGCCCTAGTCATTTTCACGATACGTCAAGTATAAAGTCTGCGATTGGTAACGATAAAATGACTAAAGTTGAAGGGAAAGTCGAGAAGAGAGAGGAATAATTTCAGAGGACCGAGAGGTTAACTGCGAGCTAAACCAGTCCCGAAGTAGGGTTTCCAGTAGAGAGGAGGAATTTCGGGCCGAGAGCGGATGCGAGGGCCGAGGGGAAGTGGCAGTGGTACGGGAGAGGGATAATGCACAGAGATGGAGGTTATGCACGGGAGAATGAGGGCAAGAGTGAGGGAGAGAGAGAGAGAGGGAAAGAGAGAGTGAGCGGTTTTGATTATAAGGATAAGTCAAGACAAAAGAACTGGAGCGAAAACCCATTTTTTTTACACCGCCCGCCCTCATTTTTCTTTTTGTGGTATTTTTATTTTCATTATTTCATCTTTTTATGCTCCAGAAAAATGGCGTTAGGATGAAAAGAATTCAAAATGGATGGAGAAAGATAGATTGCACGAAAAAAATAAATGCTGTGATTAAGGATTACGAGTTGCTATTATTTTTTTTTAATTTCATTCTCGTTGCGAGGTCTCTGGGAAGAATGGAGTTTCATTACACGATGCAGAAAGCCATCCAAGCCGAGTTCGCAAGCTTAGATCTTTCGCTGAAGTTCGTCGCAGCTAGATGGAGCTTTAAAGAATGTTTAAACCATTGCCGCGGGGAATGTAAACCAAAGGCAAGAAAATATATGTGGTGAGAATTTACACAATTTTTGAGGCTGAAGACGGATTGATACAATGGCGAGCCTGCTTACTAAATGTACTTAATAGTTTTGATGCATGACTCCCACGACTAGTAAAAAGTCTGCTCATTTCTAAAAGTCTAAAAATGTTTCAACATAATTTTCAAACATGAATAACCTTGAATAAAAAATGGCCTATGCAGGGTGAAATATTCACAGCATAGATCATAAAATTATTTAAAACCAATTCCGATAAACTCTAGCTATTTTCTGAAGCAGCGTTTCCTTTCAGGTCTAATGACCTCGACTATTACTTTTTAAAACCAACGTTTAAAAACAACTTATTTATTTCTAAATCATAAAAATATTTCAATTTTGTACAAGAGAATTATTTCGGCAGATTAAAATTAAATAGCTAGGCTCTTAAAAATAGCTCAAGGAAGAGCGAATTCTATTCATGGGAAATTCCAATTGTCGAGAGAGTATTATTTCTCTAGAACCAATACGACAAATAGCATTGCTCTCCGATGTTTTTTGTCTCGCCCGGATGAAAACGAATGGTCCCCTGCCGTAGATGCAATAAAACACGTCTTTCGCTTAATTTTTCATTTTAAGCCGGTTATTTCACCGAGGCAAGTAGCAGGTGTTTAACTTCCTGCAAAACAAGAATGCTCTGGAAAATATGGCAAGTTAATAAACTGGAACACTTAAAATGCTGTGGCGCAAAAGATATTTTATTTCCGTAGCCGGAGTAGCAGCAGCAGCGGTGCGATGACATGCTCAATGAGCGTGAATCATTTCCTTTGTATTGCCCCGCCATCTCTCACGCACGAGGAACCACCATGCTGTATTTAGTCGTACTTAATTTTTTTATTTGAGTGTGTTTTCCAGAAATATCCCGGTCGATTATTGATTCTCCAACCGCAAGCCAAAAAAAACGAAGAAATACAAGTAAACTAGTTTCATCACAATTTTTACCAGAGTAACACAAGAAAGGGGCTTTCCGATGCTTACCTGATCAATCACATCTGAGCAGGAATATTGTCATTTCCTTCGGTATTATATGTCTTTCCAATTTCACAAGATAGTTTCAACCGTATCCCTCCAACGTTAATATTTCGCAAAACTACAACGCACCCACCGTGCATAAACTTCGCTCCCTCCCACGCAAGTCATCGGGGTACGCACCAACCCGGTTAAATTTCTACCAAAATAATGCAAGCTTAGTCATTGACACTACGTTTCCTAAAATATAGATCTAATGATATATGGTAATAAGATACTGATAATATTTAGTTAAAGGATAGATGTGCTCTATTTTCATTGCACAATGGTAACGCACAGCAAATCAGTTCCTGCAACATAAGAGTTTCAACTGCCATTACTATAAAAAAATCTAAAATATTAATAATGGCATTCTGCAAACAATAGCTCGGCAATATAGTTAGTTTCAGTTCGCAGCACATTAATTAAAAAACCGTCGTCGAATAAATCGGTGAATATTGGTTTCCAAAAATATATATTTGGCATATCACCTTTAACTATGTCATTACAAGTTACTCAGAATTCTGAGAGGATTAAAATATTTTAATTATAATCCATAGCTACGAGTACCATCAGAAATTTTATAAAAACAAAATTTTTCCGTAAATTAAGGCCCGATAAAAGTTTTCATGGAAATATAGCAGGGAATGTAGCCTCAAGTCGATCGAACTTCTTGAGTATCCCATTCTTAATTAATTATTATTATGTAGGGAAACTATCGATGGGCTTCGATAGTTGGTAAATCATATCATTCACAAAGCTCTGGCTTGTAAATAGGTGTTTTTGAGAATAAATCGCAAAAAGTGTACTTCGAGTATGTTTACCGCAAAATTACATTTAACTTTCGCTGACGTAAAATTATAAGTAATTTTATCAACTTTTCTGAAGTATTAAAAGCTCAACGAAGTTTTCTTCTTGTCCGTCAACATTCAAATGATGTTCTAAGTACCTGGCGTAACACATCCTTCTGAGCTCTGAATAAGTTTCCACTTCATCGCAAAACAAATATTAATAGTGATTCACATATAAAATTACTTTTAAATATGGAAGTAGTTTATTCCATTTGGCTCCTTTATATTGAATTTATACTTAATTTCAAGGACATACTAATGTCAACCCTTTATTTACACACCCCTTGTCTCAGTCAATTATTGGTTGTGTGACAAGAAGTTTATGATTAAGAAAGTACGACTTATTAAATTCAATTATGTAATATTCTTCTGTAGCTTTTAATTCTCACTTTTAAGGCCTACAGGTAGCCTGTAGCTTAGAGCTTCGTAAATTTCAAGCGATTGTATGAAGAAACCGAAGGACGATTACGTTGACCAATTTGAACAGTATCTTTAACAATTTTGCAAAACTTCTGAACGTAGGCAAAAATTTAATTTTTCATCTAATATCTACGTATGAGGGTACTCGGGAATACAGGTTTGCAAATTCAAAATTCAAACTCATCTCCATGTTTCCTGTTTCACTTCGTCGATTTGTCAAACCCGAGGAAAAAACGGTAGGTATGAACAACCTCACTAATGGTTTTAACCTCTATCGATAATGTGGGACCTTAAATTGACCGTAGTATATTCGGAAAATATGAAGAATTTTCGTTCCACTATATCTTTTATTCTTTTAAGTGAAACGAATACTTAAATTTATCCAACTTATTATTTTAGGAAATATATTTAAACTCCTCATTTTCAACTAGACAGACTTCAAATTAGTTTTCCAGGAAAAGAGTCGTTGCTATATGCCAGATTATTACATTATTAAAAAATGGTTTTAGAAAAATATTTTTATTAACACTATTCCATGTAAATTCCTCTATTCCCTATTCCTCCGAAATATTTTACTCTCTATAAAAATATAACACTATTCAAAGAACAATCTAAAATCTTTCAATTTTCATTCTATTTTTCATCCCGTTTCCTTATTTGCTGAGTCTATCCGTGTGAGATAATGTTATTACCTCGACCCTTTTCAATCGTTTAATCAGCCCTTTCCCTTCCCTCCTCCATACCCTGAACCCTGCGAAACCAACTCCTCTCCCTTTCTCTATAAATATTCCTCTGATCTCACCCAGTATTCCCTTTCCCATAATGCCTCCTACCCTCTTACAATTTCTCTTCCCAACCTCCCGCCATTACTATTCCCTTTCGACCAACCTTTCTTCATTTCCATTACCGTCCACCACTTTCCCCTTTTATCCCCGACTTAGTCTCATTGAACCGAGAGCATTACACGAGACCCTCTACCCTTGCATTCATTTAAACCATTTCTCCGATGTTCATGTCTCCACTGCCTTTCCTCTTGCCGCATATATGCCCCATCTAAGTCCCCTGAGTTCAAGCTTATATTCCGCACACGCTATTTCCCTCTCTTTCTCCCATCACTCCCCATTTTGCCTTTCCTTCCTTCTTACTTCATTCCTCTCTATATCTTATCATTTGCTCCTCATTCCTCGTTTTAATCCTCTCTCCCCACTGGCCTTTCTTTCGAGTTCCCGTCGATTTCACTCCTATTCATACGGTTTTGACGATGAAAAATTCCACCTCTCGACGTTCGGGATTTTGCCCCCCTTGTTCAGCCTTCAGCTTTTTGCCTACTATTAAAATACGTTTCAACTTTCATGAGATCTGCATGCCAAAAGATTACTGCTCAAACGAGAATGAAATTCAAAGAATGATATTTTAATAAAATGGATAATTTTCCAACATTAACTTATGTCTCATGAACTGCAATTCTTTTTTTAAAAAAATGCGTTCTGCTGCATGATACCATAATACTTAAATTTGAATCACAGCTTCTGTTGAGACGTTGTTCAAAAAGGTTTCATATGGAAATGTTCATTTCTAGCGACATTTGATTTAAGAATCCATTGGCTGATAGATAACTGAAGTCACCAGTTGGAAAAGGGATGTTAATTCGGTTTCGACAGTTACCGTTATTCATTTCAAGTAATTTACATAAGTGCCAAATATTTACAGGAGAGCAAAACAACGGTAAAAGGTCATTTTTAAAGTTATATATTAGTTTCGAATATCGCAAAACCTTCTACAGCGCATTTATCACTGGCCGTGAGAAAGTTATTACAGTAACAATAGTTGAGCCAAAATTCAGGGTTTACAATCAGTCACATTTATGTTAGTTATTTTAGGGGTACTTTATCCCTACTTCTCAGAAGGTGAGCACTGATCGATTCGCTAGCACCTAGACAGATCTCGTTTTTTTCACTAATAGGGTGTGCGTATATTTATAAATATTAGAAATAATCCTCTGATCTGTTCCAACGGCCCAGTGCCCCAACGATTTGAAATTAAGCGATTAGAAAGTCAACATATATGTAAATAATACTCGGTAAATAAATGAATTTAACGGTCACATCCCGTATATTCTAAAATTGATTCCTACTTGTGCTATTCATTGTGCTACGCTCTCATAACAAAATGTTTTCTCAAGAGGCTCAATTAGAGAGGTAATGCGTGAAGACTTGCAATCAGGCAAAAAAGTCCTATTTGCGGAGAAGCTATCGGGGGTTTTTTGAATTACCTTATTCATTACCTACATGTCTATGAGACAAATAAAACGAAACATTTTCAACGAGCGCATTGAATGGATAAACTTCAGTTTCTTCCAAAACAAATATGCATGTAGCAGAAAAACTACGATCTCTTTCTATGTGTCGCTCGAGTGAGATTGGCCAACTCCGTGTCATCGTCCTTGAATGTACATTCCTACTCCGTTCCATCTCATCCTTCCTCGCCCATGACCCATCGTCTCCGCAGCCCTTGCCACTCAGGTGCCCCGGGAAGCACGTCATCCCATCCAAGCACCTGTCCGTGGCGAATGCATTTTTCATACGCCGCCTAAATTTTTTTTTCCAGCGCCCGAACCTTTCCCTCGAAAAATACGCCCGCAGCGAGAAAACGTCGCATCGGAAGTGCCCTCCGTGATATATAAATCCAGAACTGATTCTACTACTTGCCAGGCAAGAGACGTGGTGGCATTTCCCTCTCGTACGAACAAACACAATTTCCTTCGTGCAATCCCATAAAGTACTCGTAAAAAACCAACTGTCTTTCTTTAACCGACTGCTAGATAGACATTTGTTCTTAGAATAGTGACATAATATGGGGAAAATTCCCTTATCGATCCATAATGGGGAGTGAAATAGGCAGGTATGCATAACATCTTTGAAATGAACTACATTTCTTCAATACTCGATTTGACTCGGAGTATGCCTAGTTAAAAAATACATAATGTTATAATTGAGTACATACATACGGTGCTACGAAATCATGTTTTCTACCATAAATTATTATTGAATGATCCTCAGGTCTTTTATAAAGGTTATTTTCAGAAAATAATGAATCAGTAAGATTCTCAGAGGTTTTAAACAAAAAATTCCATCTGAACGAAATGGGTTGAAAAAGTTTCAGCAAAGGGAGCACAATAAAAGGCTACCACTTTAAAGTAGAATATCCCACTAACATGTGATTGGGGAAAGAAATTCTTAGACCTTCTGATCCATCATCTATAATATATTATTAACTTAACAATATTTACGAGAGATATCCAATATAATGCGATAACCACATTCCCAGTTTGCACACTTGCCTGTTTTTCTGGTAATAGCCGATTTAATGCTAGAAACCTCATTATATCAAAGGCATTGGTTTGGATATGGTATACCTTGACAGAAACTAGGCTCTCCTTAAAAAAGTCTTTTCATTAACGTGAGCTCATACATCTGGTCAACAACAATCTGGTCGGAACAAAATAATGCCTGTCACAAAAAATCCTCATGTCATAGTGAAATTAATAAAGAAAAAGAATGAAGGCGTAGGAGCAATAACTTGGCATATTCTCTGGACAGGATTTACAGAAAACAACTTCCTATTCACCATTATGGTTTTCGGGTCCAAAAAAGGAAAATAAACTGAGATATAGACTCCAGGAGAACATATAAATAAGTTAAGATGTATCATTTCCTTTAAATTACTCATTCATTACCTCGGTACACTGGGGCATATTGATGCTCTGGAATCAACATGTATTGTATGCCTACTTTCCAACTAAGCAATAATGTTCTTACTCGATTTGCAACAGCATTCGGCGGAGGAAGTATTAATCAAGGAAAATTTTCATTTTTAATAAGGAAATTTAAAACAGATTTTTAGTTGCCCTTAAAATACGAATTGACCAAAGGCTAATGCATTAAAACTATTACATTGGCTATCACATTCCTTCGATGAGCCAGTCATTTTTTTATACTTGTTTGACTTTAACAATCACTTTGACGTACACAAGATTTTGTAGACGTTCATTCTCTGAAAAGGTATCCCCTAAAATATGATATGAAAAAATAAAATTTCATTACTTTATTTGCATAACAATTTTGCATCGGGATTGAAATTTTTCGTACTTCGCAAAGCATTGGAATCATTAATTATTTTTTCAAACGTTCGAGTTTAACCATAAAAAATAAAGTAACTTATGCGGGAAACCAATTTTTATCCATACGTGAAAAGAATTATGTTTTTGAGCGCTTACTTTCTTGCGATTATTTTACAAAATATGAACCCATAAACTTGTAACTTTCATCCCCTTTCTTCCGTGAGAATGATTTTGCCTCATCCGCTTCCTTTACCGGCACGTCAAGGCCGTCCGCCTATTTCCGCCATCATCTGTGTGCCCCATTGGCCGTACAGCACGACCGCTCTCCCGCCCTTCTTCTCCGTCCCATCCAATGCCTACACAACTCCTCCACCCACGCTCTTGTCGCACTCATTCATCCGACGTGAAATCGAATACCGAAATAATCCATAACTCCATACAGAAGACCAACCCCTCCGAGCACTGTGGGGGAGATAAAAATAGGATCCTCGGATTCCCCCGCTCCGCCTTCCAACTTCTTCTTACCATCCCTTTACTCGGAAAATAAAAAGTGTGTTCCATGATTTTCAAACAAAGCAGACCTTGCGAGATATGGAAATGTGCGAGAAATTGTCCCTGAGCCTAACGGGTTAGAAACAAAATTCTGATTTCTTCGACACACAGTCTCAAAGAGGAGAGAAAACGTAGGAGAACAGAGAAGGAGCGAGAGAAACAAAAAACGAAAAGTTTCGCGTAAATAATAATAACATTATATATTGGCAAAAAAATAAAATTGTTCATCATAAATTGAATGCACAAGAAATCTAAAAGGCGTTGTTGATTTTAAAATCTATATCAATTTTTCTGCTCAATCTACTCAATTATTTTCGGGAGAATAGAAAATAAAAACGTCCTGCCGAATTATTTAAACTCAATTCTACTTTACAAAAGACCATGAACACGAGATAAATACAAAATGTTCTCATTTCTAAAATTTCGTTAGTAATACACTTTATTTTGTTTACTCGCATATCAGAGTATACCTCCAATAATTTAGAAATCAGTATAAATTTCGTTATGCTTTGAAGAAAGATATTTTAGTGTAGCTTATCAAATTTCTGATGTTCATCGTATGCTATTTTTACGAGGGATTTTGAAAGCTGTTTCTTATATTTCTCTAATCATGACTTCATATTTTTAGGCCAAGTGCATGACTCCAGTAAAGTCATACTTTAACCCCAAATCAATGCTTTTGGAAATTTGGAAACAATGCCTACGGAAATTTGGTCTGGTATGACTGAAAAAAGTTCAAATGCATGCCGTGCATTACAATTTCTTAGCTTTTAAGTCATATCAAAAAAGAAATTGGTCCACTTCGTAAACCATAAAAAAGTAAGACAAAACGTATTCAAGCAAATAATGAATCTCTAAGCGTTAAGCGGGAAAACTTGGAGTGAGATCTTACGTATTTCACATTATACAGATAAAAATTTAACAAACACTCTACAAATTTTGGTGGGGTCACTTTCAATTCATGCTTGTAATATTCCGCCTTTTACGAAAATTGCACCTTAAATTTAAGTAACAATAAACTGCATGGATTGAAACTCTTATAATTGCGAATGTATTCAATAATATGTATTGCAAACTGTAATGTATGCTCTAGCAAACTCTTCCCAAAATGAATTAAAGACTCGTATCTCGGAAATCCCGAGAAATTGATAAGCAATGGTTTCACAGGGTTTGATGTAAAATTACTATCGATGCGCAGTACACTTTTCTATTTTTTTAAATACACATTCTACACAAAGATATAAATAGTCTATACGTTTGAAAAAATATCACGGTTTAGTTTTAGGTAATCTTAAAAATGGCACGTTTCGTGCGCAAAAGCGCTTTGGAATGAATATTGATTTTGTTATTACACATATAAAAATCCGTTCTCCCCTTATTACATGAATAGCAGAAGCATCTATTTTCTATTTTTAATTAAATCTACCCGTATGCCGATTGTCTTCTATATGTTATGTACACTTGGTGGATATCTCTTCCATTTATCTAGAATACCGATGAGATTACTTTTAAGCAAACTAAATAATGGGCATATAATAACAATTATGAAGTGATAAAGAGATGAACCAATTTTTTATTACTCAATTTTCATAAACTCATAATTGATAAAGTTAGTATCTTCAACTTTTCACATCATTAGGGTACCGTTTACATTAGGTTTTACTTCTCGTAACACTGATAATAAAAGTTATTTAGCGTAAAATGAAAATTTTTCTTTTATCCCTCAAAGCCATTATTGGGAAAACAAACATCCATCGCAGTTCAGTGTTCAAACATTTGATTTGGCCAATAATTAAAGGCAAATTTGAAATCCCTAAGGGAAAAATAGAGTGTTTTTACATGATAAAGGTATTTAAAAACGAAAATCTATCGTACTTTGCAGTCTATACTGTAACATGATTTAACGTCCACTCCATATTATTAGTCAATCAATGCATTGATCGGGTACATCCATTTTTTGAAATATGGACCGCGAAGTGCACTTCAATGTTAAAATGAATATATTACTGACATCATGGATACACCTTTTAAATAAATTACTCTTAAAGAATTAACTAATCTGCATCTCAGATGTCGATATTTAAGTTTAATAATAATGAAATAACGGCAATTTTAAACCGATCACTTATCTGAAAATTTCCTTTCTACTAATTTAACTCTATTATTTTTACGATATAGATACCTACAAGTATACTCCCGTAGTCTCCTTCAACAGGTTTCCAAATTCCTTTCGCCAATACCTAGAAGGAACTCTTAGAGTCTTTATTCTTCCTCAGCCTGGTGTAGGGTACAGTTGTTCTTTGAGCGCTCGTGCAAAGGGATAAATCGATGCGCGTAGCATTCCTCCATACCCCTGCCCGCATTTTCAAACTGCAACAGTTACCTTCGCGCTTCACACACATTCCTCTCTGGCCATCCTTTCTCAGCCACAGTACTCAATTCCTTCTTTTAACTCTCCAGCTGCCACTTTCACGTTAATTTATCGCTCCTCTCTTGGACCACCCGTTACATTCTTTTTGAATCCTTTTCCAGACAAATGGTTTCCAGACTCTTCGCATGCCTTACTTCCAGGAAATGGCAGACGAGCTTTATTTCTTTAAAATATACCTTTAGCACAATTTCGGAAACAGCTTCTTTTGGAATTTTACATAGGATTTCCCTAAGATGGAAAAATTAAAAAAAAAACAAAAATTAACACCCAACGCCTTGACCTCTGCCCAGGGTGGTGAGGACGTGAGGTGGCCGCTCCTCCACATGTGCATGGCTACATGGGACACGATAACTACGCGAATACAATTATATCTATTCAGGTGGTACCCTGCAAGCCACGGCTAAATACCTACAACTTGACCAGGATAGATCTACAACTTGAAAAGTCAGTGTTTCTTAATTTTTAGCTAGATTATATATTTTTAAGCTATCCAAATAATTTATATTATGATAACTACGGGTATGTGTACTACAATGTCTAAATTAGGTATACACGTACTTCTTCCACGTAAACGAAAGGAGTTAGTAGTAACAAGGACAATAACTAAGTGTAAAAAAGGTAATGACAACATACTAGGCCACTTAAAATGAAAAATAAAAAGGGAAAATACTTTTCTCACCTAGCATATTCGGTTGCATTTGTTCTGATCCATTATCGTTCTTGGGAAAAATGAATTATCAATCATTCCATGGTACGATGGGGCAAATAATTAAATTTCAACATTATTGCAAAGGAGACATCCTTTCAATTCATGCAAAACATTTAATCTGTAGTTTAAAGTTTGTTCCCTGAGTGATTACCAACCTAGCTCCTCTGATAATTTTAATACGCTACTCAGTTTGCCACAACACCATTTTACAAATGTAGCTCCTCTACGCTGCACGCGACGAAAAGGTTAAAGAACACTGATATATTTCGCTGGTTAAGCCCCATTTAGAATGCACCGCTAGTACGAGTGCTGCTCGTATATGGGATCCTCATGGAGTTGGATTGATTGCCGAATTAGATCGCGTGCAGCGTAGAGTAGACAGATTTATAAAACGTTGATATGGCAAACTGTGTAGCGTAACAAAATTAATAGAGGAACTCGGTTGGGAATCACTCACGGAGAAAAGGTTAAATTACAGATTAAATAGCTTGCATAAATCGGAAGATCTCATTAGCGACGATATAACATAGGTATTATTTGTCCCATCGTACTATGGTAGGAGATATTACGTAAATAAAATAGAAATATTAAGTGGAGAACAGATCGACTTAAGTAATCATTTTTTTCACACATGGTAAGGGGTCAGAATAACGGTGTTCGAACTCGCTAGAAGAGGAAAGTATTTTGGGCTAAAAATAGCTTCTTCTGTAATCACACCCTGCCATACACCCTAGTGGTGGCTTGCAGGCTACTATGAAAAATGTAATGTAAAGGATTAAAACGCCATAAAATTAATGTTGAAAGCACACAAGACATACTTCAGCTAAGAAGGTGGGTTTCAAAAGTCGGCGTGCAAAAGTCAACGAGGTCTTCGATCCGTCTTGCTCCCGCGCCTATAAAATATGTGGATACGTTTGAAGAAGAGTGGAAGGAGGGTTCATTCCCTTAAAAGGCATGTTATTTCACGAAGAGAGATAGGGATGGGAAGAGACGAATCAAGGTCAAATCCTAAGGCACGAGAAGTGGTAGCCCGAAAAAATAATCCGGGCAAAACATTTCCCTACCCAACATCACATGAACTGATATCTCACAACTTCTGCAACGAAAGAAATATCCTTCTTCCACCTCCCGTCCCATAAAAGAGGTCTCATATTCTTCCTGGCACCCCTCCGTCCCGTCACATAAAAGCGCTACCTATCCTGTATCCATTTCCGACCCCCAGAGGCGCGAGGAGCTCGGTAGGCGCCGATTCTCGGGGCCCCGCAGCAGTGGAGAGCGAGGAAACCGAAGATGCAGCGAGAAAGGGGATACGGTGGAAGCATCTCTCCCCACTCCCCGCTCACCCTGATAACCGACCTTAACCATTAAACAAGGCAAGCCTGCACACGGGCTTGGAGAGCAGCAAACCTTTCCTTATAGGCCGCCGCACGCTCCCAGACATCCAAACCCGCCTCTCCTAAACCTTTCCCCCGCCCCTTTCCACAGCGGTGGTACCCACCGTGGCAAATGCCGCTGCATTCAGCCGTTCAATGGATTCAAGTTTCAAGTGGCGTGGGGAGGGCGAGGAAGCTGCGAGGGAGGAAGGGCGTGATGGCGGCGGTGGGTTTGGTGGTGCGGAGTGAGATTTAGGGGGAGTACGGAGAGGAGGGAGGCGAAGTCGGGTATTGAGTGGCGCCCTGAATGGAAAGAAGCGGGGTTGAAGGGCGGGGGGAAACATAAATCCGCGTGCTAGGAAGGGAAAGAGGAAGCCAGCCGGAATGGATACTCGCGGACGGGGTTGAGAAAAATACGATTTCATCGGTGAAGAGGTGCTCTTGAAAGAATAGTTAAACATTTAATGATCTCCCGGCCTTATTCATTTATCTTCCGATGGCCATTCTCGTATAGGTCGGTAATTAAAATCACTTGATACTGCATATTTTGTAATATTAAATCCCAGAATTCATATATTGCAGCAAAATAATGAGTGAACCATCCAATTGTGGCATTCTTTTTTGTTTAAAAATTAGGTCAGAGTGAAATTTATGCAACTGACCTTTATCATTAGTTTTTCTAAGTAGTAATGTGCCATGGTATATTGTAACAGTTATACATATATTTTTATATTTATTTGACGAAAATACGTAATTGATAGCTCGCTACTTGTAATATATTGTATATTGTTCAAGATATTATTTTCAATTTAAATAATTTAACTATGTATACACAAATGCATTTGAAACTGAAAGTATAATACATGCATACTATTACTCTCATGATAGTATCATTTTGTTAATCCCAGTAATCATTCAATAAAGATTTTTTTGAAAAATAATTATTAACATCCTTATTGAAAACTTCACGTTCAAGGTAGATTGTTAGATTAATAGATGAACAATATCTATCAGCTACCTCCACAACTATATGTGGCTAATTTGCGGAAATTAACGATATCGCAATATTTGCAAAGAGGAAAAGGTTTTTGTTCAATTGTACAGGATGTGTAAAAATATAATTATTTTTTAAAATAATTTCTAAAAGTAACTGTCGAAAGATACCCTGCCCCCTTTAGAGGTAATGGCAGTATGAGGTAATTAAAATATTGTTGGTTATTTCGCAGCAATATGCAGTAACCTCATTGAGATACTACAAGAAGTTGGAGACGAATAAACTGAACTCGTACCAATGAATTTTCAATTGAAGTTTCTGGCTGAAACTGATAACTAAAGAAATCTCATGAAGTGAAGATCAAGTAGAAATGGCGAGTTAGGCAGTGACTAATATTGTATGAGTTTGCATTATATCAGTCTTAATAACGCTATATTACAGTAATAGAATCAGGTGAAAACATTTTAAAGATATGAATATTTCAAAAGGTTATAGTTTCCTATTTAGTCAACAATATTTCTTCCGTTTTATTTAGACTGAAATTTTATAAAACACTTTCTTATATTTGCTCACAGTTGAATTATATACGTGAATTTTAAAATACCATTAAAATTTTTTTTCCGTATTTAAATTTTTCCCTGAAAATTTCTTTACATATTTCTATAATCGCATTTTTCAAGAAAATAAGTAATCGCGTTGGAACATTTAATTATAATAATTATTGAAAATAAATTGCATGTCTTGGAGAATGTGGACCCCGAGTCAGACCTCAAAATATTCATTAAGTTACACAACCAATTCCAATTAAAAAAAACTCAATATGTCTTGCGAGAGGATCCCAAAAATCAAATTTGTGGCGTTCAGAATTTCAATATGATAGGGTATTTTCCAGGTATATTACTATAAATTATCTCAAGCGAGTTAATTAGAAAATAATGAGTGAAAATTAAAAAAATAGGCTGTTAGTAGCTTCCCGCTCTTAAAAATTACCAATTTAAGCCGCTAAGTACTATTATACCACCACCGGCCATGTCACAGCCAATATAATCACATCATGTAACGACTAAAAGATCGGTTTGTTACGAGTATAAGGGCACAGCTCACCTACTACTAAGACCAACAGCGTGAGAAATTTGACAACTCAGAGTATTACGGGTGCAGATCCTCATCCTTTGCCATGTATGGTTTCCCGGTAAGATCTTCTACACATATCTTCATATAGCTTGGGCGACGCCGGTGTCCAGAGGTGTCACCAGGATTCGTATCCGGGCCCTACGGTTCGTGTCCCAGCGCTCTACCCACTTGGTTACCACGTCCCATATAGTAAGTACATAATATTTCTTCACGAAATAAAACTTTTAAGGAAATTTAGCTCCATCTTATTGTACAAATTCAACCATATTGAGGGGTTGCGAGATCATTGCAATAATATCTGCCGGAGGAACGTGTTGTCTTACTCCGCTTTAGTTGGTTTTTGGGGTTTGGAGCTTAATTCCAAAGATAACTGCGCATCCAAAGCACTGGGTTTTAATGCGCGCGTTTCCAGTTCCTGAGAGTGTACAGGCCCTCACGACATCCACCCCAAGTAGCAAGAGGGGAAACAGGGATGCTTCACCAAGAGGCCCTCGCTTATTGAACTCTGCGCACGCCCGCTCCCATATGCCCCTGAGTACGTAGCGAAGCAAAGGAATTGCAAATAAACGTTTATGCAAAGGACATAAAGGTATTTTGAAGTGCGAGATTCGTTGAGCACTTCCTAACTCCTATTACAGAAATATGCCATCTGGAAAATTATAGGCAAGCGATCTATTTTAGAATATATTAACAAAATATACTGATTAACAGCCTTAATGGATCTATTTCTCGCACATTTCTTCGTAATTATTTTTTCATCTAGTTATAACCTCATAGTCATCATTGCACCAATTATTAAACCTCTGAAATGTAGACATCAAAAGTAGAAGATACACGTCTTTTCACAAATTTAAAGAAATTATAATTGTCTGTTATCATCTTCACACGAAATACGTTATATATTTAGGCACCTTTGAATCGAACGCCTATCAGACAATAAGGATTATGTGCTATGCATAGAATCATTATGGTCCTTAGGATAACTGCCTCTCTCATCGATGTATCAACCAGTATTTTAATTAATATGTGCAATATTTGAGCATTGTTCCACACAAACCTTATTTTTGTAACTTCGTTCGATAATGAACTACACAGAAACCTTTCAAACATCATACTGTACCGTAGAATATTGCCAGAAATTCCGAAAATTGTCCATCCTAATATAAAATAGTACGAATAAAACTAATTTTTACCCACTTATTTAACCAACCCTAAACATTAATGTAATATTCTAATCCAGAAAATTTTAAAAGATTCCACCATTTGAAAAAGGATATTACCAATTTGTTTCTGCAAAAATAATTTAAATTCAATGCGTGTGTGTATTAGAGTAATGATATGACACATGCATGTCGTGTAGTTGGCAAAGGTCTTCGATAGTTATTTGAAGAACGAAATGGATTGGACTATTTCGGGTTACGTCTGGGTTACTTCATTACCATTGCATGATACACTATGAATCATTCAGCAGCTATGACTCAGTCATTGTGACACGTGCATTAAATTTAAGATGCTCATAATACCTTTCATGCATCAGGAAATTTAATAAGTAGTATCAAATACACGAAACATTCCTTAAATTAAGTCAGCACCCTCATTCTTCACATCGTGGCAAAAGAGTACTTCTTCACTGATTTTCCCAAAAATATGTGCAAAAGTGCTACTGTGTCTGTTGCGCCGTTTGAAACCATTAAGAAAATTAAACTATAGCTCAATGTTAAATGTGAGGAAAAATAAAGTCACATTGAACATCATGCATTTAGAACAATTCCAATAATGCACTCCAATGGAAAAAGTCAGAATAAACAACGAAAGCACAAACAACTCGCGCCCGTAATACGTTATTGTCTCACGGAATACAAGCGCACAGAGGAGTTTCGAAAAAAGGCGATTTGACAGAGAGAGTGAAGGAGCAGGTAGAGAAGCGAAACACAAAAGAAACAACAGTGAAACGCAAAGGGGTCCCTCTCCTACAATGGGTGATTTCTTTCCTGAGTCATCCGCGACTATTATGCTGGTTATCTTTTAATTATTTCTCGTGTCCTCTTTCAGATGGATCGACGATGAAATGAGTCGAGAGATTGGACATCTAGATGATGACTCCGATGAGGATGATTATCCCAGCGAGCAGCGATTTAGCGGCGCTGTCGACGAGCCGAGCACACACAATGGCGCCGCCTTCAGGAGGATCCGCCAATTAAAATTGAAAAAAAAAGACGCAAGAGGAGCGAGGCCGGTAGCGAAATGCCGGAGTGAGAGACGCTTATTTATTTAGCCCAAAAAAAAGGAGGTCCTTAGAGTGAGACTAATTGGGTCTAACTGGTGATTACGGCAGAAAAATTCACGAGCAAAGGCAAATATCAGTGGCATTAATTTTCCCGTTTGTAATCAAACCAGTGACCTCATTGTTCAAAACAAGAACTACAGAGATGAGATGCACTTCAGAATGGTTAGAGGATGACGCACGGACATTAATGCGTTGATACGTCAGTGAGATTTGGGATAGTTTGCTTTTATGATACCGTTTCAATTCTATCGCCCCATTTATTTCTGTTTGCAGTACAATGGCAGCATGTGTAGGAATGCGTTATTCACGAAGAGGGAGATACCGACGGAAGCTATCTTGGCAAATGGGAGCAGAGTATTCTGTATCGAAAACAATAGAACGGAATCCAATGTCTGTATCGTTTTCCTTTTGAACCGACGACGCTGAAACACAAGGAGGGACAATATGATATCATATATTCACGCACCATAAATTCGTTTGATCAAGCAACGATGCCGTTTGAATTTGGGTACTTTCCTTCTTTATCACATTTCATTTGTCCAGAAATATTTACAGTAATGACTTGATTATTTATTTTTCATAATGTAATCGATCAATCAGGAAGATTAAACTGAATTAATTTTGATAGATTAAATACCTTCATAGTGGAACATGGTAACTTTATTATCAGAAAAAATAAATATGCAGTTTAATTTTGTAATCAAATGATGATTAATATTTCTAAAAAGGAAATTGTTTTCATTTTGGAGCAACTTCCATTAATAAATTACAAATACGGCGATTTTATGCTTTGCTGTTATTGAATGGGGTTTGCTTGGATAAGTTTGTTGTTGCGATATGACCCAATCAATCCAAATACCATTGCACCAGTGAATCTGTAATTGCAATTGCATAATTTAAACTCATGATCTTGATAATACATTAAGTTACCCTACATGCTTATTCCAACGATCCTATTTCACTTATGTAAATAAGCCTTTTGTTAAATTAGGAAAAAAACAGTAATGGGCACTAAATGCATTCAAAAATATTAATAAAAAGAGTAGGTTTTGATGAGAAGAATACGAGAAAATACAATTGAGTTACTTACGACAGCACGAATTAAAATCGTTTCTGAGATACAGGAGGTATACTTCTTGGCTACTGACAGCTTGTATAGATTGAAAGGGAAGCATATCATATTAAGATATGAATAAAACTACCACTAAATGGCGATGATGGCACTCTATTCTTTCGCTGTAAAGGTCGGGTTGAAATGAATGATACAATTATTGATCTTTTTATAGACACTACCTCTATAGAAAATGAGAAAAATATACCACAGCTGCTTAACTACAATAGATGCCCCCTCAATTTCATCCTCATGATTAATCTGAGGCTTCTCAACTGAATTATTATTTGTGTTGGGTAAAATGGCCTAATGATTATTTATACCTCAAAAGGGATATAAATTAAGAAGTTAACCCTTTTGCCACGTGTCGAAAATGTTTTCCTTTTTTATACGCTATTCCTGCGATGCTAAAAAATAGATTTCACCGCGTGGAAATGACGCCTTAAGAGCCTGAGGTTGAGACCATTGTTAAGCCTATGCTAAATGACTTTCTTCAGGTCACCCGATATGATTTCCGTTTCTTTTTCTACACAATCTTTTGCACGGAAGAAAATCTTCGTTAAATAGGTTCTTTACATTGCTCGCCAGCCATTACTTGTTATCCTGTATCTGGTCACTTATCAGTAACTCCGCCGCATATATATCAACCTATGGATAGTTGTTTAGCGTGTCTAAAGGTAAAACCTACATCCAGTTAATTGTGAATCGGAAGGAATTTTTTTCTTTGGAAGCGTCATAAAATAAAGACACAATGTGTTACTGCTTTTGTATTAAACTGCTGTTTAACTAAAACTAATAAATATGGACAAATTAAAACTGCTTTTTAAATATAAACACAACTTTACGCCTTAAATAGTCAAAATGAAAAATTTTGGTACCTATCATCATGTATTGAGGTATGCCAGGGGACACCTTAATTAAAATTCCCATGCACGAACTTGGACATGTATCTGAGCACGACTCCTGACAACTAAGCGATCCCATTCGCTGGGACGTGGCTCGTACCGCAGCAATGCAAGGTTTTTGCGGTGGTCATCTTACGACATTGAATTCAAGCGAAATCGATTTCCGTTAATAGGCACAGCATAGAAGGGAAAAAAATTAGAATAACTTAGAATGTTAGGACACTGTTGAAAATAGCGATTTCAGATAATATAAAGCGGAATATGGAGATATTGTATAATATTTTAGGACTGTGCGAGTTGAGCTGGAAGGACAGCGGAGATTAGTGGAGCGATAGTTATGGAGCGGGCGAGAAGGAAGCCAAGGAGGGAAAGCCGACAGATTTCGTCAAATCAATGTCAGTCCCCAATCCTTAAAAGGGAAACGTAGCCATATGTGAGCACTACAGAATAAGTTGATTTTGTACGCAGTAAAAATGGTACTTAGGATCATCAATAAGAGAATGGCGATGAGGGCAACTGATTCCATAGGATTTGATCATTTAAGGAAGCTCGTGCCAAAAAGCATGCTCGTGCCTGCCTCCTTCAGAAAGAAGACACGTTCGGGTAATGACACGGCAGTAATGAGGTCACCAATAGAGATAGGAAAATAGAATGCAATCAAAATGTATTTGTTTTTTTGGTGGGAGAAAGGGGAAGGAAAAGGATAAACATGTTGAACGGAATGATGTGAGATACGATGTACCCTGAGTTAAAAAACAGTTCAATATAGTTTGGGACCCAAGGGTGTATCTTACAGCGCGAGGCTAAGAAATACAGCAACCCCGATTTAAGACAAAACGCAAGACTTGTAACCTTTTTCATCGTTCACTTACGTTTGCGCAATTTAAAACTTATTTTAAACACTAGATTGCTCAGCAATAAGAGGACTGAAAGAATGGACCCGCTGTTTTTAATAGCAAGGAGGTAGCAAAGATGAAAGCAGTTATTTTTGATTGAAGATAGCACTTTAAAGACTTCAACAGAGGAGAGAACGTAAGGAAGACGTTGGAATAGGATAGCCATGTTGAACGGAAGGAAGGATGTGGAATTGAAGAGAGGCTTATTATTGCGTTGGATATCAGGCTGTGTTTTGTTAGAAGAGACAAAGAAATGAATGACTGTACCACTGTATAGTCAGTGTCTATCCAAAAGCCATTATCTTAAAGGAGGCATACCAATAATAATAATAATAATCACCGTGTACAGTAGACCAGCAATAGAGTGGTTATTTGAGGGTAAACAGAAATATTACTTTAATGTCGGGTAAAACCCATATATTATAAGATCTGATACTGAGTTACAGAAAAAATTGTCTCAGCACGTTGAAGCATATTGCTACTAAATTATCGAAACTAAATAAACCGAGTTTAAATAATTCGTATCAGTGTAAAATAGCTGAAGATACATTTTTGCTACCAGGTCATTTGTTCCAAAACATAGAGTTCCTAAAAAATAAAAAAGGCCTTGATCAATAACTATGCCATAGTTGTTTGAACGTGTGTAATGACTTTTTATTAGAAAACAGCTGGGCTAATTAATTCATATTTTCCTGTGAATATTTTGTCTGTTCTAGCAAAACATAAAGAACTGGAGCAAATAATTATTTTTAGTATTTCCGACCACAGTCTACCTTGCGGTGGTTTATCTTCATGCTTCGATGAATGCATGCGTTTTCATTCGGCACTAGATGGATGAATTATTTCCATAAATGTTTTCTGATGAATTTACGTTCATCAATCGAAGAAATAAAATTCATTAATTTTTTAATGGCATCACATACGCTTAATTAGAGGTCAAAAATTGGAAACGAGAACAAATGTTTGGGCACCGACATCAGTTGTGATTTTTGTTCAAGTTTTTTAGTGTTAGAATAATGAGAAATCTATTCTTTTTATTGTCAGTTGCCCTTATGTAAGGACTATTTACCTTTTTTATCGCTCACATAAATTTGTCAATGTGGACCATGGCCTTGAAAAAGGGTCTACCTTTTGTATCCAAAGAATATCTCTCGACACCCTACATTTTCTAGAAAGTGCTGATTTTTCATGAGCCCGATTCAACTTAAAACCGAGGTAGCCCAGGGAAAGGATCTGGCCCCTCTGCATTGAATAAATGTGTAATGTGTGTGTATATATATATATATATATATATATATATATATATTTATATTCCTTCATTAACCCTGCAAGCGGTGGGCTAAACCGACATCTGCCAAATCCTATCTTCAGATTTAATAGTCGTGAAAAATCAGTGATATCTGATGCAAAACTTAATAAGTAGTCAATTCGATAAATCCAGTTTTAATTCAGATGGTCTATTGCTAGACCCCAAGGGCGTAGAAGATAATTCCGAGATGTAAATTTCCAGACGTATCGCTGCCCGATGAGGAGTGAAAGCCTTTATATCTTGCATCTTGAAGATGCAAACCATTTCAGAATATTACTCGAGCATACATTTACGAACCTTTTAGAATCATAATGTAGCTGATATGCAGACAGATTCTCTGGATGTACTTCTAAAAGAATTGAATCTCTTCGTTAAAAAAACAAAAGTACCTTTTAAACCGAGCGAAGCTCAAAAATTGGGTGCGATCTTCACATCAAGTAAGCTTTGGCCTTGCCTTAGTTTTCGCGATACGTTAATAATATTCTTTCACTTGCAAACTAAATACTATAACAAAAAATTGGAGCTAGATCACAAAGTCCATAAAGGCACGTTGGTAAACTGTGACATAGAGGTGGAAATCGTATTGTGGGTACCGGTGGTAATGCCTCACAAATAAGTTTTATGACCTCGGATTGTCATTGAGCGTATTCAATATTAAGGACTATTTATTGGATCCTTATAACCAACATACATCCGGTAAAATGATGGATAAGGTCTTTAAGATGACCTCATCATAATGAAAATAAAATAACGTCTGCCCTTTATTCTCAAACTGGGCATGAAGGAATCAAAGGATCAGTATGCAATTCACACCGAAATTACTTAATTCGGGAGAAATAAAATTGACAGCTCGTGTACTAGGAATTCAGTTGAGACACAAGTAAATGTGTTACATAGTAGGCCAGGGATTAAAGCCCGTGAGGGTTTCTTAAACTATAACTTCGGAAGAGTTCTTCGAGGATTGATATTTCGAAAGGCATTTGAATAGTCAAGTCAGAGGAAACTGCTTTAGGATTATCACCAAAATCTTTTAAACTTTGAGAAAGAAATTCAGGCTTAAAAAGTATATGCTATGAAAAACAATTAACAGGTTTGTGAAATTCTTTACAACTAAAAAGTCCTTAAATGCAAACCGCCATTAAAAATTCCTGTATATTATTCAGCTTTGAGAGTGAAGTGTAACGAAGTGACAAGAACGATTAATAATTTAACAGCAGTAAACTATCTTCTTAGCTGACTATCAAGGAAATAAGAACACAATATTACATTCAGAGGACTGAGGAATAGTAAAAATCATCAAGTTAACCTCACTAAAATGAACTACACATACAGGTACATATTATGATATCTATCTATATATTTTTGCTAAAAATATTTTAAAAATTAATGCTTTTGTCAATAACAATAATTTCGTCCATCGCGATAAAATTGGATAATAAATTTTGAAATCAACACAAAAGGTTGTTTAAAAAACACCCAATAGGATACACATCGAAAGTAAACGTAATCATAATATCGATGATAAAACTTTGTCAGATAAGAGTTCAGCCCAGGCCATTTGACAGCATACGTCCAGATGAAAACAATTGTTTCGGGCTCATCTTAATGGAAGTTCTTGATCACTTAACCAAGAGAAGTTATTATTTCAAAGAAACTGGGGTATAAATTACATTACTGGCAGTTTCGACGCATAGATGGCATCATTAGATACGTTATGATGTAACACATGCGCCGAAACCGAAAGTACCATACTGAATAATTCATGAAAATATTTAACGTTCCACTCATTCGGTGATAGGTCTTGGATTAGAGTCATTGATTAAAATAACTGTTGGTACCAAATGTAATAAATGGAAAATTACCATTGGGAAACCCAGTAGTGCCGGTTAAATTTCATAGCTTAAGGCAGCATTATAATAAATTGAGGCCATTTTGATAATATAACAAAATATTAGCCTACCGCCGATTCTATTATCTCTTAATAATAGCCCTTAGTTTTAATACTATAAATGCTTCTCAGGTACGGAAGGATTAACTACCTAAATATATACTGTGCGGTAATTTTTAACAAAATAATATAGTATTCTGATGATTTTTTCCCAAGAAAATTTTAACATTTACACAAATTAGTTAATGTCTTCAACTAAACTATATTAGACACACCAAAGCTCAGAGCAAAATGTGTATATCTGAAACTCTTTTGCCATTACAAGTGCACAACTGCCATCTTAAGTCATTTGCGAAGAGATCGAAGCGAAGCGAAAAATCAGTATCATAACAATATTCAAAGATAAAATGGTAAAATAAGACAATGATAAGTAAAAATAATAGATAAAATCCATATCACTCATGATGTGACCAATCCAATACATTCTAACCTCATCGGCTAGCATATTCATACATGCCTGTTGAGGGAAGGCAGAACATTTAAATTGATTTGATTTCCAAAACTCTCACATATGCAAACTCCATAGGCAAACACGGATCGATCAAGTGCGTAAAATGATGCTTTTTTGCTTTAATGTACTGATAAAGCAGACGTGTTGTTATGATGGTATTGATTAAAATGATACTTAGACTAAAATAATTCTCACAAAAGAATACTCAAAAATTGCATTTTCGTGAAATCGCAAATTATTAATCTTAAGGAATAATATTCCCTACGCATTCCGATTTAAATGAAATGCGTTCTACACGGAGCTTGACAATTGTATCATAGTCCGCTGATCATAAACACCAACTGGGCAGTGGGTAGACTGAACCTGAAGAAAAGCGGCTTGAAGAAATAAATTGCCCACCCCCCCGCAACTTATACCGGTTCGCTGCAAGCAAACGCGGGCGTGAGGAGGGAATAAAATAAAAATCCACTGATCGCATATTTTTTTTCGCGCGCTGAAGGCGTCCAGGCGTGCTTGCGAATGTGCCGTAATTGTGCTCCAGACGTTTGCGAGGAGGAGGCAAAAAGAGTTCTCCCTCCCTGCTAAGAGCCCATTGAAGCATTCCCTCCTCTATGTCTCTCGAGGAACGTGTCCCATTGTTGTCGATCTATGCGGGGATTCGTGCGTTCTTCCCCCATCCCCCGTCATCCCTTCCGCCCCTTTCCACAATCCATCGCCTCCCACGCCACGCACGCCTTCTCCTTCCATGGCCGCCCCCCCAATCCTCCCAACCCTTCCGCCCCCACCCAGTCGACAATCGGCTTTCGGAAGCGGGAGGACGCGATTGCACACCCCCTCTCCCCAACCCATTCCACTCTGCCCGCCATTTATGTTAAAGAGACGAGGAATTCCAGGTAGCGGTGGAACGTAAGGGAAGAGTACGGCTGAGGAGATCCACTTTTGATGGTTCCCCCGGCAATGTCCGCCCGACTCCCCTCCGGCCATTGCCGTACTGGGAGCAATTCCCCACCACTTCCCCAAACCATACCTCCTCTCCGCCCGCCGCGTAATATCCCGTGCTTTCTGAGGAAGGGGAGGGGTAATGAGGTTTGGGAAAAGCAGAGGAGTGGGAAGTCAACTCCAAGATGGGATTACCTCATTCTGCAAATTCTGCCGTGTCTTTAAATCACTACCAAATGTGATTGGATTCGGAATAACGCTATTTTTATTCATTCGTACAGATAAAATGTTTTCTCTCCGTATGCTATCAACATGAATGCTTTGGATATCATGCATGCAAACATATTTATTACTCTCTTGGAAATTAATTAGCAAATTGTATCTATCAAATTGAATTGAAAAATTGAATGTCTGTCTGTTTTTGCTTCCATTTTTACGTGAACTATCGACGCCGATTGAATAGAAATGAGAAGTGCGCTTGAAACAATTTTGAGCTCAATAATATTTCTCTATAATATATCTAACCAAAGAAAAAAACATTTTTCTATTGTCAAAAGTATCATATTTTCCCAAACCAATGCCACAGCCAAGGACACCAGATAAACCAATTTTTTTATGTGCACTTAGAGTACCTAGGATTTTTCATTGCTGTATTGCATTATTGCATTATTTCATTGAAAGGGGAGCATACCTTAAAAACTCTAAACTCTAAAATTACAGGCAGAGCAAAACAGTTTTTTAACAAATAAAATCAAGTTGGCAAAATTAGTCCGCGAAATACGAAAAATGTAACAAAAACTGATGCATAATTTTCTCTGCACGAAGTATTAGAAAAATATCTACCAGGCCCGAGCGGGAACGTTAGGCCTAATTTGGACGTTAAACTTTATCACCGAATCAGAACAAAAATATTGATAACATTTTATTTTTTGTTTTGAAATCGGCATTTGCTATGCTAAAAAAATTGATGATATATTCTGAAAAAAAATTCTAAAAACGAACACAAAACCAATCAAATATTAAAATTTTACTTGTTTTTGGGCTAAATGAACATTGATATAAGTCATGAATATACCCAGTCTTAATTTATCTTTATTTATATTTGCGAGTTTCTTTGATTCGTTTTTAATTTTTATTTATGTACCGCATTTGAGTTTTTTAAATTTTTTATCAGTTAGGATAAATTTCTTTTGGAATTGGAGATTTTGAATTTAGGATCCGAGAATATCATAAAATATGGCAATTTATTTTCCTCTGAAAATTTTGATTATTATTGATTATTAGAGAAAAGAGATTCCTCGATTATTTTTTAATTTGTGGTGTTACACGCTAGAGACACGGACGCTTAAGTTTTCTGAAGTTAGCAATTGGACTGAATGGAAGTAATTCAGCAATCCTTAGGTGTGAATGTGAAGAAATAATAATAACTGACCTTATGCGGAGGTCGAAGTCCAGAGTGTACAGGGTTCGTCCGGAAAATAAGTGTACTGAGCTCAGGAAAAAAAATTCATTTCACTTTTACATATCTTAAGCTAATATTCCTCAAAATAGGACCCTTGTGAGTCGATACACTTGTTCCATCGGCGTTCCCATTCCTGGAACGCTCCCGCGAAGGTATCATCGGGAACCTCTCGAAGACTCGTCGTCGACCTCTTCTCTGCCCTCCACGAACATCTTGTGCCACCGAAAGATCATGTTTCTGGACATGGCTGACTCCCCGTAAGCCTGGTTAATCATACCGACAGTTTCGGTAGACGATTTCCCAAGCTTTACCGCAAATTTGATGGAATAACGCTGCTCCAAAAACTTCGGCATCGCGTTCCGTGACGTGGGTCGAGCGTGGAGGTTCGCGTTAACAGAGCTCCTCACTACACCACAGCTCAGAGCGGACTGCCTTTTTCAGCGTCGCTTGCCAATATACCCCCCTCCAATCGCAGCCCGTCAGAGTGGTGCTGGGCGCACCTGGAGCGGTGCGCCCAGCCCAGGAGTCAGTACACTTATTTTCCGGACGAACCCTGTATGTTGTCAAACTTTCAAAAACCTTCAGGTTTTCAAGGAAATATTTTCAGTTATTCAGGCCTTCGTCATTGAAAGTGTATGTATCTTGGTCAAATTTCGGGTCATGATCAAACTTTAAACTTTCTGAGCTTACGAGTTTTTCTCAAAATTGAAGAAGATGGGCTTACAAGGTGCTGCAAGAAAGGTGCGGTATCACGTGTTGGACTAGAAAGTGCTAACCATTTGGAGGTGTGGCATCGTGGGGTCATCCGTCGACAGTTGTAGAATAGGAGTTTCGGGAGATTTAATTTTGTTATTTAATTCACAATCCAATGTTCTTTATTATTCCACAGGGTAAACCAAACTGTGTAAGTTACACGACTTTACAGAACTACATGACAATGTAGTGCGATAAAATATATTCCATCTATATTAATTATTATCCTTTCCAGAATAATTTAAATGTGACACTAATATATAAACACCAATTGTTGGCAAGCCTGAAGAGCGTGAATCCAATTAAATTCCTAATTTTTCTTCCGCTATAACTGTGTCTATCATCCGGGGACATTGAATTGCAGAAAACTAGGACACTTCAATCGTTATACTCTTTCAAGTTTGCATAGCATAAGCACACTATGGTGAAACTCTAAAACAAACGTCTTCCCCTCCCTTCAATCACAGCCCATGCCCAATATCGCCCACACCTTCCATTCCCGATATTTGAATCACCTACTTCTCGGGACCACTTAAACTTAAGTCTACGCCAAAGCCGAACTGAAAAATTCAAGTGCCGATTCTTGAAAAATATTAAAATGTCTTCTTTCATCTCATTCCAATGCTCTGCTTTCAGCATAGTCCGTGTCAACCAAAGGGGCGTCATAAAACTCACCCAGAATTTGACACGCCTTTTAAACCTTACTCGTCATTCCTCGTCTTTTATACCCCTTACCACGACTGGGTTGCAAAACATGATTTCTTACCGGTTACGCCCCGGATTCTTTTAAGTAGAACCGCATTCCCGATTCATTCTCACGCTGCCTTTTCAAAAATACAAACAACCCAAAACAAGCTGAATTTGCAACTTCTATATTAGCGATTGCACAACTTTATTTTCCCTCCATATTACAAATCATCAAATTTATTTTTTCTGTCCAATCTACGTAAAACCTCTTCCGTCAACTGCTCTTCTGTGTCAATTCGAGAAATTTCCCCGAAGCCATCGCCAGCATTGTGTAGTGATTTGGTATCAAATTTGGGCATTCAGAGCGTACGAAATTTCCGGATTCAACACCGATGTCTGGCAAAAAAAAGTGTCCGCACACCCCGCCGCCTTCTCTTGCCCTTGACCTCATTCTGCTTTCCACGTCAATATTCTTTCGCTGAGGATGACGGATGGGCACGGACGTAATAGTTCAATGTTCAGTCGAATGTCCAAGTGTTTGTGGGAGACTCTGCCAGGACACTCATCAGGCCAATTTGAACGTCGGTTAAGTTTTTGGGGAAATGTTCTTGCGCTGGTCGTAGGTCGACGGTGAGTATTAGGGCGTGGTTACACGGAACATGTAGGCATGAGAAAAAGATGACGGAAATCGGGGGATAAGGGAAAGAGTACACAATCCTGCTCATAGTTTGAGCAACATGGAATTGTGGCATTCCAAACTTTTGGAAAGTACATTTCGGTGAAGTATTTGTTCAAACAAAGGCTTATAAATGCGGAACCTTTCTCTTGGATATTTCAGTTGCCACGAATCGTAAAAGTTAGGAACTATACGAAATACAGAGAATAAAAGTGCTTGGTTTTGTAGCGCTGTTGATTGAATCAACGAGCATAGTGTTTAAGCTAAGAAAATTTCTCATATGGACTAAACCGAGGTCCTTATCAGTCGGATTAGTGGCCTGCGTTTTTACGTTTCATTTTGTTGTTTCAGTTTACTTATAAACTATCTCTATTTGCTCCCATCCCTATCTCCGAGGTAAAACCGAATTATTTTTACAGATTATGACCAGCTGACAGGAAATTACGTCGAAGAAATGGGAATGGCTCAATGTTTCGGACTAGCTAAATGAAGTTTGGAATAATGACATTAAATTTAACTAAATTTTATGGCACGAATTCTCGAATGTACATACTCCAAAATAGTACGGCACACATTTAAACTGATCTTGAGTAAACATGATATGTTTTCTATTTTCTCACTATTTCAATGCTACTTTATCTTCACGTAGAGACATTCGGCAATACGTAGAATTCCGATAAAATTACTTATGCCTCGCGCTAAGAGATTCCATACAAAAATCTTTTATCCCAAACTTGATAGATAATCTGCATGGAGATAAAGTTTGAGATATAGTTGAGATCGATATTTTATAGAACTCCAATATAATGAAAGGGAAGTGATACACAAGACATTGAGTCTCAACGGAATATACTTTTATAGCCGATTAGTTCAATACACTATAGCCTCTGGCTCCGGTGATACTACGAGGACTGGCCCCGATGATACTATATTTTAGTGAAAATAATAGGTAATGAAAATAAGAACAAAAAATTATCCATCCTATTCCCTGCTTCCGCTCTGATATCAACTTCGACTATTTAAAACTTTAGTAAATAAACGCATTAGTTCCATCAAGATCCGATGAACATATTTAATCTGAAGATTTAATTTTGGCAACATACAGGAAGGAATTAATATGAAAATTTAAAAATGAAATTATTTAAAAATAGGAATAGAGTAAGGTTAAGTGTTTTACATAGGAATGTAATGGAATCAGAATTTATAAGGAATAAAAGGAAATAGCAGTCACAAAAGAAAGGAATTTTGAGTTTTTTGAATACCAAGGGAAGAGAAAGGACGACTTAAACCGGTGGGTTTGTTTCAGGATTAACGGAGGCTGTACAGTAAATCCATGTAACACTCTGTGGAAAGGAAATTAGGTCGAAAGCATTCATTTGTTTCAACCAGCTACTTGGCGAAGACGTCTGGTTGTAAAATTAGGCGTAGGTACTAAAATATTACCAGACAGAACTATTAGGGAAAATCATGTGAATCGAGGAACTAATCCGTTGTTCAACATATTTCGTGGCATCCTGAGGCATTGATGCTAATTTATACCTCTTTATACTTTAATTCCACATCCAGCCAACTCTTCATATAGTTAATTAAAGCTTAGAACGCGTAAAACCAAGGCAGTTGCCGGTAAATATTTTAATGAAAACTATACAAGGAAATACGAGATTATGCCTTAAAAATTGCCCTAGAAAAATATAAAAATATCCAAATCCATATTAGGGCTTTCAAAAAAAAAATTATCGTTACTTAAAATAGTCTTTGGCATGTCAAAGAAAGATCAGAAAGGTTATTTTTGAGAAAAAATATTCTTCAATTAAAGAATAATCGCGGAAAATTAAAACCTTGATGGGGATCTATGATGCGTGATGTAAATTTACGTAAAATAAAAAGATATATGTGTTGGCCACATGCTGGAATGAAATAAGCTAAAAAAAGTAACATTATGATATATTCCTGCTAAAGTTTCATAAATTAAGTAAGTTAAAGTTAATCAATAGTTAATAAACAAAAAAAGAAATCGTTATCTGCATTGCTCTAGATTTTATAATGAACATATAAGCATTGAATCTTTTAGTAAATATCTGTAAAACAATCAAGCCTCAGTTGACTAGATTCTCATATATCCTGTAAGTGGGACGCTTACAAATTTTTAGAAAATCCAAGAAAAGGAGATCGTAATGTTGGAAAAGGTTTGCTTTTAGTATGCCTCGTCTCTCATTAATCTGCTGTTGACGTTTCAGCTAACTTCATCGTAAAGTTTCCTTTTCGTAGTCAATTTGAGCAATAAGCTTTTGATTCTTTATAAAAATGTAAAAAATAGAATTTCGTGCGGCGATTGAAAACACTACTATTTACAAGACATAACACTGAAAGAGATCAAAAAGCAGGTGGATAAAGTTCAAGGAACCACTGCTCCTATATTTGCGACTTTTTTTACAATTGTTTAAATGAGTTCAAACGTGCCCGCACATCCGAAATTGATGAACATCGTTCAGGACGTCCAATGGAAGGGACTTCCTCCGAAAACATTGACAAAATCCACGATATGGTTTTGAGTGATCGATGAGTCAAATTTTGCGAAATAGCTGACGTAACAGGCACATCACAAGGTAGCGCAAGGTTTTCAATTTTCCACGACAAAATTAGTGGCGGAAAAAAATCTCGGCATGATGGATGCCGCGTTTGCTTTAAATTGAGAATAAATAGAATGGTGTGGTGGATTTTGAGGCTGATTTGGCGCTTTGCCGTCTCGATTCTGACGAGTTTATGCCTCAATGCATGACATTGTACAAAACATGGATACACTATAACACTCCAGAGACAAAGGAGCAGTCGAAAAAGTGGGTTTCTGAATACGATCTGGTTCCGAAGAAGGCAGAGGCGTAGAAAACGGCCAACGAGCTGAGGGACACGGTTTCTTGGGATACATACGGAATCATCAACATCGAAAACTTACAAAATAGAGGCAAAGTATAGATAATGGATAGTATTATGCGCTTTTATGGCACCGATTGAGTGAAGAAATTAAGAAAAAACGTCCTAATTTGGCAAAGATAAAAATTATCTCCCCTAAAGACAACGGGTGTACATTTCGCAGTTTTGATGGCAAAACTTATGAATTAAAGTTCGAATTATTACAACATCCACCATATTTACTCTACTAGTAACTTCTCTCCATTTCCAAATTTGAAAATATGGCTCGGAGGAAAACGATTCCGAATGTGCTAACACAAATGGCATTTCGAAATGCTTCTTGTTGGATGGCTAACAAAAAAAAGTTGGAGAAACGCTGAAAAAGACGTATATCGAGATAATTGAAGATTGTAGAAAACTAAAAAACAATTAATCAAAAATGATTTGATTATCTTTCTTTTTTATTGAAATATTGAATGAACTTAGTGATTTGACCGTCTGTTTGAGGCGACAAAATCTACCATAATGTTTGATAACTCTTGACTATGCGTAACATAGGATTAACTAAAATGATGAAGTTAGATATTAGACAAAAGCAAATAAAGCTAAAACCTATTCTCAACATTAAAAAGCAAACTGTTACGAAGTAATTGCGTACGAAATCAAAGGTTCAAATTGATACCGAATATACCATAGTGCAATTTGGCGAAATGATAGCGTTGCTTTTTAACTGCTGTTACGATACTTTAATTAAAATTCTCTGCAAGGTGGTGGATCAAAAGGAAACGCAATCAGCAAATTTCAGCACAATCCTGTGTGACATTTTCAATTTGACACCCTTATCTTTACGGCCCTGTTGTGAAAGTGCTTAATGGGCTACAAAAGATCTGTTAGGAAGGCTTTCGATGACCTTTTATGCAAAAAAAATAAACAAAGCCAGAAGAGTGTGTCATAAAACTATTTTTATCTCTTTTCTTCTTCGTGAACTATGTTACTTCAAAGTCCATTATTTCTTTCATTATAGATGGAAATACGAAAAAGTCGTTTTCAATTTGAAGAATGCACTTAAGTGAAAATCTAAGAGAAAATAACAGAAGTCTGTGCGAGTCATTTAAATTGCTAAGGAGCTTAATTCAAATACCTACAATAACTTTCAGGTTGCAGTATAAACTTCATTAGCAAATTTTATGTGATAGTCACACTGCGGACAGTTTGTTCCCCAGCCCAATGTTCTACGTTAGATACAGCCGAGAAATGAAAAATTGTCAATATTTTTACCGCGAGAAATAATGAAAGTAGACGGAGATCACTTTTATCCTTATAATGACCAAGAATTCATCAATAAAAATTAATCTTGAAATTATATTTCTGCAAAGATTGTAAATACGTTTAAGAAAAGCAAAAAAAATCTCAACAAAAATTAAAGAGAATACATTGGTAGTGAGGGTAGAGAAAATGAAAGTAAGGAATTGAGAAGAATAGGCCCTTTTTCCATCCCTTAGTCCTTAGGGGCTGACAGGCAATCTCGTCGAACATTCACATCTTTCTTGCTCCCGGCGAACAAATCTACAGTCTCGGCCGACATTCTAGTCTTAAATTTTCACCAGAACCTTCTCCGCAAATTCTACCTTTTCCCCGGTTGATTCTTCTATCCGACTTGCTTTATCCTCCCTGTCCATCAAACTTTAAAGGACTGTAACCAGTTACCCTAGGCACAATTATTGTGCGGAAAGTGATCGGGTAGTTTAATTTAAAATTCATTTCTATTTTTCATTTGTTTTCGATCGTAATAGCTGTACTGCTATAACTACTTAGGGTACTTGCAAGGGGCACAACACTTAGAAACTTCTATATCTATTGATTTCAGAAAAATGTGACGACAAAGTTTTGTTATGTAAGAAATTAAAAAAAAAAACAAAATGATTTTTTTGACTCAAGGGAATAAATTTAATTCCTCTTTTGTAAATAAATTGGAAAAAGGTATACGAGGAATGAAATCCGGTGACAAAGTAGTGTTGCATCAATTTGATCATACATAGGTGATTTCTATTTGAGTTTCTCAAAACAGCGTATTTCGTAAGACTTATCTACATGAAATGATATTTCTAATTTGAAGTGGATACGTATGGCGACCAAACGCTGAAATGATGTTATGTCTCTAATCTCTATGATCAAACTTGCAGCCTTTTCGGTCGGACGAGGAAAAGTTAAATATGCTACGAGAATACAAAAATCATTTGCTATAACGTGAAAATCAGGCATTCTATAATTTTATCAGCATTATAATTGATAAATAAAGCACGTTATTTACCGTATTTGAATAAGTAGTTAGTTTTTATATGAACATGAAATTTAATTTAATTGAACAATTAGTTAATTTTTTACTTTAAAGGCATTATGATTTCATATGAGATAATCTCCTACTGGATAGTGAAAATGGTTTCCGTTGCATAATTATTCCCTCTTTGCATAATTAATATTTATTTATTTAAATTCAAAGTTAACTCGTGGACCTGGAATAAGGGATCAATAATACCTTCAATTTGAAAGTTCTTAAGGGCAAATTTTTATTTACGATACATGTATAGGTAACACGACTTGTATGGGTAACCATACCAAATGATCAAATTGGCCGATTTTCTGCTCAATACCTTCGTTGAACGTAGTTCTAAGGACGTTGTAATCGATTCAATGCTTATGGGAATGTGACACCTCCAATTCTGATGTTAATTCACATTCTTCAGACTTATATTTGGAGTGAAATCTACAATCACCCATCAAAACCACATACAGATTTATTGCTCTGATCTTATTTCAGCAATGATTATCGAATGAGAACTCTATGCTCTAGAGATATTAGGTAATATTAGACCGCTCGAATACTAATTGATAAACTGTTATTCCTGTATTTAAGAAAATGTGAGGAACTGAAAAGAATGAGTCTCAGTTATAGTGACTTTTTGGAAACAATTTTTAATTCATATCATTTCTATTAACTTTCAAAATTATAACTATAAACTTTTAGCATTTTTCATTTTTCTAATAGGCAAATAATTGAATAAAAATCGTTAACTAAACGAAATTTCCCTTAATTAGAAACATCCGTACGTTATCTATCCGTAAGGCAAAACATACCAGAAAAACAAGCAAAATAATTTATTTCTGTTAGAACGCGGGAATCGTAAAAAAGCTTTTATTTTCTACCATTAACACGACATAGGTCAACCCCTGTTACACCTCAGACCACATTATTCAGTTATCCCACAGTTCATACGTGCAAGCACGTCTCACGATTTTGCACTAACTCGTGGCCTCTCCTTATATTCCGATTCCATAGCTTTTGAGATTTTCATTTATTTTTTTTTAACATTTTGCAATTATCTTTCAAATTTATGTCCCCATTTTCCCCTCTTTGCCCTCTTTCTCGCATTTTCCGCGACGCCCGCGCTACTCGCGCCCGCGCCAAACATATTAATTGTGCCCCTTCATCTCGGACCACCCCCGTCGCCCCTCGACCTCTAACCCGACATCGCTATTTTTTCCCTCCCGCCTCTCTTAAATCTCCCCGGAACCAGGAGAAAAAAATGTTTTACCCAGGACTTTAACCACGAGACGTGGAAACCCTTGGTGAAATAAAATTCGAGGGGAACGCTACCTGCTCGCGCGGTCTGATGAGTTGCACGTGCCCTCCTTTCATGGAGTCCGCTACAGGAAAAACAAGGCTAATTAAAATCAGAGAAAGATCATACTATCATTGCCTTCTCAAAAAAGGAATCCTGGATCATCTTCGAAGATGATATGCATGAGATGTCAACATATGAGATGAAACATGAACACCTTATTCTATGTCACCAAAAAAAGGGAAAATTATTAGGGACACAACTCAACGGCGTAAAATAAAAATGGTTGAGGAAGGAAATGAATACAAAACCTAAATAAAAGAAAAGATAGAAGTATAATATTATTCGTGCTTCTTTAAATCCACTTAACGAGTTGAAAAGTGCTATCTTTCCTGAATATTAATGTTTTTAATCCATTTTTAAATTGTTAAAATATAGTAGCATATTATCAATGCAAATTTATATTTTTTACAATATGTAAATCTCCTGGTACATTTAGAGATGAAATGTTGCCATTGGAGGGTTTCAAGATTAAAGAGAGAGAAAGAAGGGCAGAATCAAATTGATCGCAAGGAAGAAAAAAGAGACCTGATGAAAAATGAAAGAAAATTGGAAGAAACTAAAACAACCAAGGAGAAGGAATTGAAGCTGGCAAGTGATCCATAGATAGCCCTATTGAATCGAAAAAGTAGAAGGCTAATGGTTTCAGTTAACTTCTCGTGGGAGGTTGTTTTGTAAATATTGTAGTCTAGTCTTCGGGAATAATTTACTGACACAAAAAGTATAAAATGTTGATGGCGCCAAAAAGACAGGCAAGCAGAAACTTCTGCTTGGTGAAAAATGTTCGATTACATCTTTTGAGTTGCTAAACGTAGCATTTGGTTGAGGCTATAACCTTTCTTCTCTACGGTTGAGCTTCTTCAATTTGGGTCGATGTCAAATTGTCTTGAGTGCAATTCCTGTTCTTCAATGATCATACTAAAATCTTAATGTACCTTGCCATTATTTTTCGAGAAAAATTGCCAAGCGAAATATTTGTCGATATTATATTTTAGTGAAGAAATGTCATAGGCGTTGGAGGAAATGCCAATCAGTTGACTGAATTAGATATTGCACTTATAAATCGTTGTGCAGCTACAGCAGAAAACTGTGAAGGGGGATAGTAATGAAAATAGTCCTATCATTACCTCACCAATATCGCTAGCCTCCAACAAACGAAGAAAATATTCAATAGCGTAGCGTCGATGCAAGGTCACTTTTCCAAGTCGGCGAACAACGTTTCGATTAAAATGATCCCAAAAAATAGCATCAAAAATCCGTTGGTAATATTCCGTAAAATAAGTCACATTGAGTTGAAGATAGGCACTTATGACAAGGGTGAAGGAACTACTACGCGGCTAGCCATCCTTCCCGATATCACCTAACTATTCATGGAATGATTCAAGCAATAAAACCGCCCCCTCAACGACCGTTATGTCCTTGGTAAACCGAAACCACATTTTTTGTCTCGCCGGATGACAGAGAGAATCCACGATACGTGAAAATCAACGAGGAAAAAAATTATAAAGCTGAAACACAAAACGATTAATTTTTCTTCCTAAATGAGTTAACAATTCTTAGATAGGACGGCTCAGTATGGTACGCCTTTTCTGATTATGAAACAAACAAAACTATAAATAATCTGATGTAGCATCATTATCACGCCCAAATAAATAAAGGACGACTTGGAATAATCCACATGTGACATTGAGTAGCACATTGCATCGAGCATATCGTAAGAAAATGTTAAGAAGACAACCGCTAAAACGATTACTCGAAAAAGAAGAATATCGAAGAAGCAAAGGACTCCATGAATACTTATGAAACAAACTGTCGGACAAATAAACTAAATTAATAATCAAGAGCGTACATGGAGCGCGATGAAGTACCCAGTCACACGTCACATTCAACCAGGCCACACGTCCTTCATTGTTACCAACTTCCTGGCCCGAAGCACCACCCCAGGTGGTCCCCCTACCCCTTTAAAATCCCGACCTGGCTCCTTGCAAGATTTTTTTGCCCCTTCGACTGAAGAGGGAGCTGAAAGGAAAGAATTGGGAGACCGTGGAATACTATACATCCAAAAGCATGTTCCAACGTTCCTGAGAGACATTCCCGTCGAAAAGTTTCAGGGTGCCTTCCAGGCTTCGCAATTTTATTGATGCTGGGAGAGAGTATTTTGAAGAATCTTAAGCATTTGTAGAAGTGCAATCAATAAATATATTTTTTATAATATCAATAAATATATATTAACCAACAATTTTCAACGTGACACACATGAGAGAGGGGTTTATCTATAACTAAAAAAAACAGTGGTCTTTGAGGCAAACCATATATAAATCACTAAAGAATAGCCGTACATGACTATTAAATATACAACAAATTCTAGAAAGGAAAAACATAATCGGCAGACATTGTGTAACATCTAGGTAATAGAACAATTCAATTGAGAGTGGTCGTTAGTGTCCCTACGGTCCTTTGCCCTAAGACACTGCAATCAAATAAACGCAATTCATAAAGAATTAAAGACAAAATATTTAAACCAAAATTGCTATGATAAAAGTATTGGCAAAAAGCTCTCAGAAACTTATAATTAAGATTCAAGAATTCTATTTCTTCGTCCATAGCTAAAAATGGTTCCTTAACTCTCTATATCTTCACAGCGTCGGAGAAGTTAATTATTCACAAAGATTAATTCATTCAATATGAAAGACTCCACTCAATGGAAAACTAACTCACTTACTCCAACGTTGGTTTGAAGCGTTAATCAGGACCTCTAAAAAAAATTAATTAGCAAAATTAGATCGCGAAACCTTCTGCCTAATTTTTGGGGAACTTAAATTTCTAATGCTAAGATTCTTTTTCTCACCGGCGTACCTATTAGGAATGAGCATCAATCTTTCAATTCTGCCATGTTAATAACCCTATCTAGGAGTATTAGTACTTCATAAGTAAATCACTAATTAATTCGGATGATTTTTAAATTAATACTTCACTGGGACAGAGGAGAAAAATCAATTTCAAAAGTTTGCCAGAGAAACACAATTGGTAAGACAATTGATTTCAAATGATTAATAACTGCAAAAAAAGTGCGTTTTACATTTTTCTATCCATGATCAACAATTTCGGCCTTTACTCTACATATATAAACTGCAGGTTCAAAAAAAACCTTTCCATAATTACAAATATAGCAAAGTCATCATCAGTTATTTTGTGAGAAATGACATAACTATGATAGATACAATACAGCATGGCCTAGACTTGGATTATGTTGCATGGTAAACATGATATTAAATTTCCTACAAGTATATTTTTCGGTGAATTCATCCTGTTAATTCTGGTTAATATAAATTGGCAAATCCTGAGGACGCAATTATGGGCTCACATCTACAGTATCATGTAACATAAAAAGTATATTTATAAAAAAATAACGCAAACGAAACTCTCCGGAAGCGGATAAAAGTTTTGAACACTCAACCGAACTCATTTGAGCGACCGTCTCTCTCCATTTTTTTTCTCCTCTCTTCTCCCTCTTCCTTGCTCTCCTTGCAGAGAAGTTCCCCCGGCGAAGTTCCCCATCGCCTCCCCCTGATTACCTCTCTTTCTCCATCCTGTGGCCAGGTGACCCGTGAATGGTAAGCTTTTCCCATCAAGACCATAAGGTCTCTTGAATCCCATTCCGTCACCGCGTATACTCGCTATGTTTTAAAAACACCATTAATCATCCCGCCGACCGATCACCATTCCGCAGTCCCACAGGAGTTGGACTCGCGGAAATAATCAATCAAAAGCCCATCGACAGTGCCTCTCTTTTACTTCTAAACCCCCGTCTCCGCCACCGCCACCTCCCTCGACGTAACACTATACATCCCCACCCCCACATCCCCGCGGTCCCTTCTTTCTTTCCCGAATTTTTCGTTCTTTTGTCCCGGTCAGTCCCTCACTGTTTTCATTTCATTTCCAGACTCACTGGCACGGGAGTCTGACAGGAGCGCATTCTGGAAATAACTCCGTTGGCATTTGAAAAAAAATTAAAAAGTAAATCTGGTGCTCAATCATCGCATTTTATCACCGCTGCGAAAAGTAATTACTGAATAACCTCAGCCAAACAATGGTTTGCCTCTACCTAAACACTGAACGTCAATGATAGGAGTGCCCGGAAAAAAAATTACTTACCAACATATTCATGCAGAGAAACATTTTCTCCCTCGTGTATTTCAATTGTGAATTCAAAATTAGTTTACGTAGGCAATACATTTTTTATTTGACTAAGGTATCTCTTTAAATGGGAATGTAAAATTTTTTTTGCTGGAATTGATGATCTATTACAATTGTGAGTGTTTGGCAAGAAATGAAAGAATAACTTGCAAATAAAATAAGGGAAAATTTGATGAATGCAGGTGAGCTATAAGGGCTATGTGAACCTTATTTTTAAACTTAATCCGAAAAGATTTAAGAAATTTGGAATATTAACAGCAGCTCCCGAATGAAATTGGCAAGGACTCTTCTCCAGTCGATGCCTGTGCATAAATTTGAGAATGATAAATTCTTCATGATTGCGTGTTGGAAGAGAAATAATTTTCCATGCAATGGGAAAATTGCGTGGCATCCATTTCAAGATATTCACGGCTCATACAGCAAAACTATTAAAAATATGTCTGAAGTTTTCTTCCCAGGTGAAATTTATACAATCTCTAAAGATTTCTCAACTGCTTGAGTCTGGTTTGGCGGACCCATTGTCTCCAAAACGTAATACAGACCAAAGGTGACAATGATGAATTGTCATGTAATTACATAGCATGGCGTCACGCTTTTCATCACACATATCACGCACTGATTTCCTCAAAGACGGCGCTTTCCATGGATCGTACGACGTAGACACGTGATTTATGTAGAAAACGCTCTTCTTTTCGGTTTTACCACCGGTTTATGAGGAACAATTTTGTTGCTGGTATTGTAAATATCAGCCATAAAAGAGTAAACCTACCATCATACTACTGACAGGTGATTTTTGACAATTTTTTTTGGTTATATTTTCGGATATAAAATCGATAATGGAGGGGATGAGCGAGGCACCTTGAGGCAAAGAATAGAGATTTGAATTGAATTAAGGAAAGCAGAAAGTATTAAGAGATAATTTACTAAATCTTATAATTCGTAGCATAGGTCGTAGCATACTTTTTGCTATATACGCGTGTATGTTTGGGCTTAGGGTTTCTCCCGGCCATAGCTTTCCCGCAGCAGTCGGCTCTTTACTTATTAGTTTTTCTGTAGCCACATAACCACAGAAGAATATAAAGGCATGTATATATATATATATATATATATATATATATATATATATATACATGCACACATACGCGCGCAAAAACACATGAGCAGCATCATTTTCGGTCTCTTTGCTAGTTTTAGCTATTCTTAAATTTAATAATATTTTTAATGGCAATATTAAAAGTTATGCCCATTTAAATAAATGCTTTTTCGATAAATAAGTTTTGTATAACTTTCAGTATTAATAGCCCAGTTGGTTGAAAAGAGACCCTAACCATACAACCGTTCCGGCGAAATATTAACACAATGATTCATAAGAAACAATCATTATCCTCATTGGGAGAGTTATTAAATTACATAAAATATATGGGCATATATAATGGACAAACCTTTTCTTAGATTTTTACTTAAATTTGCAGTACCCGCGACGTTGTTAAAAAGGGGAACTTAAAACGATCCATAGACATTTTTCTATAAAATGCCAGTTCGGAAAAAGGAAGAATTGAAAGGGCTGTAAGGTATGTTAAGGTTCAAAACCCAGCACAACGCTCTTGCTATTACTGTTCTATCCACTATTGCATTGGATCTTTTCTAAAGAAAATATAGCCCCTTAACGACATAAGAAACTGGAGCAAAGGAATAACCAGAGTTAGGAATCAAACCACATAGTCATTCATAGATTATGTAATCTGATCGGAAATTGGAAGAATCTAGGTCACATCCCAATTCTGTTGGGAAAACTTTCAACCTCTCGTAATTTTTTCTCCACTTAATGCCCACACGACATCGTGAATCCAGATGTGAAAAAAATCAGTTTTTTCAACAGAATGCCGTTCAAGCGGTGGATTCACATTTATGACATTAGCTCATGGTGTAACTTAACATCATACCTCATCGTGTTTCAAACCTTGGTGTACACATTTTCGTTATTCTTCCGAGAAAATAGAAGTGCACTCAGTAGTTAATAGTTTTAAGAAATTTCCAGAATTTTACACAAAAAAAGCAAAGTCACTCAATTAGAGCATTTTTGGAAATAAAAAGCACAAGTTAGCTGTATTAGATGAGAAAATATTATGGTTTCTCCATAAATTTAATATTTAAAAATAAGGTGATAACTGAAGACTATCGCGGCCGATGTCTATATATATATCTTATTCTGAACCAATGGTATCACAGAATTGGCGTAATTCAACCCACAAATATATTTGTGTAAATGCAGTGTAAACTGACGTTATATTTATAGCTATATAATTCAGTAAACATCAGCCTTACCTAAGTATTTTTTCATGGTATTACACACAGAATACCTCCAATGTGACCTCAACAAATCTGAATCCTAAACAAGAATTGTGTAACTATTACGTGTGAGTAGAGACGGTTGGGAATCAGGAAATCGCGAAAATCAAAAGTCCGTATCATGAATTTTTCCAAGGGACGCAGTGGTTTTCAAATTTCATAGTTACCCATTACGCAGAAGCAAGGCACAAATATGATGAAACATAAAAATACTATGCCTAATAACGCTATGAAAAACCATCAAACCACGACGACTCAATCCTTAAGAAATCGGAGCGCAGAGGAGGAACCGTCATGATGAATCACGAGATAACGAATGGGGACACTGAAAGGGCGAAGGAGAGAAATGGAGAGACGCCAGAGAAAGACAGAGCCAAGATTTTCCTCCTCTCTTCTCGAGTCCAGAAATCAAAGAAGAGGAAGTCGGAGCTGCTGTGGAAGGTCTAAAATGGAGGCGATGAGATGACTCGATGGAGTGAGAACAGACGAAGAAAGGTGAAGGGAAAAGGGAGAAGTAATCGTGAGGAGCGGTGCGAGGGAAGGGGTGGGGGGGAGGTGAGCATTGAAGACGAAAGAAAAGAGAGAGATGGAATAGGTAGTATTTGCGGCAAAAGGGCGTCCCTTGCCAATCCAGTCGCGACGTTTTCTATGAGGACGTGAAATATGCAGGCCCATTCTCGCCATTGTTGCGTCGAGGTGGGGGAAGCAGAGCGTGTTGCTACGAGGGAAGGACTTGAGGAGAGGGGGAGAGAAGGAGAGAGGGTGGAGGAGCCGAGGTAATGGAACGGATAAGGAAGTGAGCGATGCGACCGAGTGGAAGGGTATGGAATGGGGGAGTATAGGGCAGATGAGAGGACACAAGGGAGGGAGAGAGAGAGAGAGAGGGATGGCGGAGGAAGAGGCTTCCTCTCAAGACGGGAGAGAATAAGAACGGATAGGAGGGTCGAGGACGGTGAAAGATATTCGGGCGGAGGATCCTCTCTAAAGATTGAGTAAAGGGGTGGTGCTTCGGGGAGTGAGGGGAGGGAGGCTGAATACAGAGTTTGGAAACGGGAGGGAGGGTTGGGGGAAGGTCATGATGGATTAAGGATCTCGTAAAAATAAAGAAAATAGGTGAAAGGATGGGGGAAGGACATCATAAGCCACATTTACTTGTGTTATACCAATTGTGTTACCCTTCAGAAGAGTTTCCTTTCACTCTCTAATTGTTGCACAGGTATCAAAAGTGTACAATTTTTCGGGCTCGTACATTATTTTTACGATAGGTACAACCTATGCAATGGAGTGCGGTCCTATTTTTAATATTTCTCGGATTAAGCCTTGTCAATTACACATGCCAATGCACTGGTGAACTTTATTTAATCTATGAAATCCATAAAATATATGCAAAACCGTTGAATTCCCAGAAATCACCACTGTGAACGATAGCAAAAAACTAACTTAATATTGCACTTTGTTTCATTTACATTTACAGCCGATGACCGAGTTGAAGGGCCCTCGTTGAAAGGTTGTACGGATGCCAAAGAGGTCAAGGTATGGTGACCAATATAGAGAAAAGGTGGAGAGTATAAGTCATACAATATGTCGTTTATATTGAGGGTATATTTTTGCTCTTTCGAAAACATCCACCTGTTCTGGTAAATCTGAGTTCCTCTGGTGAAAGAAGAGTACAGGGAGGTGACAATGCGAGGCGTGAATCTTCTCAAAGAATTTTTCAGCAAGAAGCATATTATCTTAGCCTTCATCATTTGTTGTTTATATAAAGATTATAAAAAGGCTGTAGCGTACCTTAAATTGCCCACATTGATTAATACATCTGAATTTTTAATATATAAGGATATACAGGTAGTTCAAAAATTAAATATAACAAGTTTTATTTTTGCACTTTTCTACGGGAAAGATGACTTTAAGGTTTCGCTCTTAAATATTCACGGCGATGGTCACAGTCATAACCAATCCGATCCGAACAAAATTGAATATGAAGGGCATATAGGAGTTAAAATACCTGGAACGAGCCCAAAATAATCTAACCCTTGCAGGTGAAAAGCCTAAGGGAAGAGGCCAAAAACTGAAGATAATGCGGAAGAAAGGACTGCATGCAAATTCTAAAAACATACCTAGTGTAAGATATTTAGTCCAACACGCACGAAGTCTAGGAGAAAATAGATATAACAATAGTCCAAAGAAGAAAGATTTTACGCAACAGGTTATTTTTAGTAAGCTATAAGCTGGAATAATTCACCTACAAAATATTGCAAAAAAGAAGCCGTTTGTAAGGCGAAGTGTAGACTGGTGAATTGTTATAGGAAACGAAGGATGAGTGTAACGTTGTAGAGAGAGACAGGAAAAATGTATTATGACAAATGAACGGAGCATTTTGAGCTGATGAATACAATGTGGAAGAAAGTTAAAAAAGGTGGTTTTCATTTTAATTCTTTATTTGAAACGTCAAATAAAGGGTTGACAAATTGAAAGACAGTTCCGTGCGAACTGACGAGATCCCCATGGAGTTGCTAAAACCCAGCCGAAAAGAATTACTGCTTTGTTCTATGCATATTAATTTGCATTAATTGCATTAATATTATAAGGCTGATTATGCCAAGATAGCTGCATAGAAACCTGACTGTTTATTTATAATAAAAAGACGAGGGGTGGCGCTTGATGACTACCATAGGATATATGCTCTACTCTGCACACATGGAAAATTAGGGCAAAATTACATAAGGAAGGACATCACAAAAACATTAAGGAATACAAAGATAATTTTGATTACGGAATATATTCTGGAGAAGATAGTTTCTCAAAATCCTTAGTTCCGTTAGTTCCTTGGAAAATAGGGAAGAGAATTCTGAGACACTACTCTAAATTATGGAATAAGCCTACTATCATAAAAAAAGTTCTAATTTTGACTACGAATAAGTTCGACTGGACTTTAAATTAGAAAATACGTCAAAATATTTGTAAACACTAATTGCTAAAAAGATGAAATTATCCTTTCTAATTATATCAAACTACTACGCATCTTTATTGAAGGCGTGACTACATTGCAAATAAAAAGATTATATAAATTTAACATATGATCACCAATTAACGGTGCAAATTTTCCCGTTTACAGAAAAATTAATTCATTTCAGAGCTACGCCGATCACTTTATTAGCAATAAAATAACATTTTACCTAAACCGATATAATGAATCGGAAGTCTCATCATCGAATAAAATATCATTAAGAAGGAAAAACCCAAGGAACAAAATATATACCCACCCATCCATCTTACAATAAATATGAAAGGAAAATCCACTATTTGGAAAGAATACATTTCTAATGGACGTCTTTCATCCAGTGTTGACCAATCACATTAAAAAATCATAGCTTTTTCTTCTACAGTTACAATACGGTGGAGACTATGTTTTATAAAACGTTGGCCTAATTATACCCTGACCTACTTTTCAGAAATTCACCCAATCTAGCCGGTTTATAAATGTGATACAGCAATGATTATGAGATTAAATATTTCCTTTGAATTATACTATTAACAACTTCCTCTATACTATAAATGAGAACAATGTTGAACAAACTTTATTCCGCATAAATATTCATCCTTCGACTTCCAACTCTTTAGAGAAAAGTCAAGATGATTGGACTTGAACTTTTTTCGGCCGTGGCGCAAACGGGCTAATTATTGCATGCGAAACCTTACCCAGCAGTGAAATAGTTCCATTCATCCGCTTCACATCCTTATAAATAATGTTGCATATCAACTTCCAAAACCTAACTTTTGGTTTCATTTTTAATTGCACAAATTTGAAAATAAACTCACATTATAACGGGCAATACGATATTTCCCTTTCTGCTGAGGTAACTCTAATGAGAAACGAGAACTAATGGGATATCAGGCATCACAAAACTCTTCATTTTCCATGTTATCACCCTATATTGCAGGATTTTTTTCATAAATTTGTTTAGTAACCATTATGAATCACATGAAAATGAAAAGAAATCCCAATCTTCTCTCATAAAATGTAATTATTTAAATGATAATGTAGCTCTAGGATCGTAAATAATAACAGGTAAATTTTACTTACTCATCGTAGGTAGGTAGAACAACATTTTATATAGTTGTGACTTCGGCTTACCTGAAAGAAAATGAGATATGTTTTAATACTGAGTGGATTGTATGAAACTCCATATATTCCAGGTGTGTAAATTATGGCAATTTAGTTAAAACATCGGTAAGAGGTATTTTATCACTTTAACGGTCAATTTTCACTTGATTAAAAGTCATTCAATTGTTTTTAAGTTTTTTATTCGATTTATTATTAATATTATTATTATTAGTTTAGTCCATTGCGTCGTCTAGTTACACAGGCAATAACTAGAGATATGTGGTGAAGATCAATTATGCCATACCAATTGAATTTATGCATTCAGTTTTAAAAAAGCATTTTAGAAAAGACGAAATGCATAATAATCCTTCAGTCTAAATTATTTTTTGGGGTTGTGGCAGCTTAAGCCGAAACGAACCCTTCCTGAAACGTTCACAAGAATAGCGGAAGGGAGCAGCAAATTAAGGCCCTAAGATAATCTGTCTCAATTTGTCCTCGTGACCGACTAGATTGAGCTGTTGAATGATCCGAGACGGGTGACTCAATCAACTCCATTTTAGAGGAAACCATTGACTTGATTGAGATGGGGCTACTCTCACGCTGCATATTCAGTCGGATTGCTTCACATGCATATTCGCTTGGTTATTGTAGGCTGGCATTTTTCCAGCCTATTATTACGAGCAAAACACTCTCACGTGCCAAACTCGAATTTTTCCACAGCTCTTACTAGGAATAATTTTGAAAATTTCCATATCGAGAGGGCCGTGGAAGACAGAGAGAGAGAGAAAGAGAGAAAGGGAGGCCACGTTGAAAACCGACTGCCAATCAAATTACTCACGATAGAGAGAATGGGGAGGGACGAGAGAGGGAGTGAAAAAAGAGAATGCAAGAAGAGAATAAGGACGAAATGGAATTTTTGATGGAATCTCTTCATTTTCCTGGAAGTATTTTTTTTTATTTACTCGAGTCCTCTCCCTCCTTTCATTCCACCAACGCCGCAATTGTGCTTTCGCTGGAGGCTCCGCAAAAAGGATTGCATTTTTATTAGATGCGCTCAATATCGTCCTGGAGAAAACCTTTTTTCAAAATATTCATCATATCGATTGATTCTTCTTTTGACTGAGGAGCAATGAAGGAGTGCAAAATTTTTAAGAGAGATATGGAGGAAAACGATAAAACAGAATGTCGATGAAACCTTAGACTTAAGTGACAAAAGCAGATATTTTAATTTTCAGCAAATGTTGTCGGAGGAAATAAGCACTAATATGGTAGAGTTTAAAAATTCAAGCTTACAGTTGTCTTATCCGTGTCATTACGTTAAGCCTAAACGGTTTATAGTCAATGCAAACACTTTAATTTTTCTTTTAAGCTATCTACCAAAAGAACACTACAATTTGAGTTGAAGCTCATGTATGGAATAAATAGAGTGAAAAACATGCTGAATTGTCTCTGTCTCTCTGTAATTTTGGAAATGAATAATGAATTCTCTTGCATTACTCCGCCTCAGTTGTAAGATAAGAGACATCAAGGCGAAATATTTCTCTTATTACAAGGCTCAATAATTTTTATCTCGAAAAAACTATCAATATGTCATACGAATGACAATCTCAATTTATATTTTCATAATGAAAAGTATTGGTATTCCATGAATTTTTCGATTATGAAATGTGTAGACCTTTATGTTGGTCCTTTTCGTAAAAGTGAAATGAATATTTTAATATTCTGTGGGCTGAAATTGGAGGAAAATGGCTATCTACTTCATGGATAGGTGGTATTTTCCTTTTGGAATTTGAGATAATCTCACCGCACCGTAAATATAAATATACACACATTATCACTGGGAAAATATTTGAAATTTTGCAGTAACTATCGTTGCTCAAAAAACCCACGATCTGGCTCCTATGAGGACTAATTATTTTTTAATTTATTAAGAGATAATGAAAAAATATGATATTTGAAATCGGTTTAAATATTTGTATCAGTATTTTCCAGAGTACACGCTAAATAAACGTACATTCCCGTAAAGCCGAGTACTGATTTCAAGGAAATACGAAACCTCCTTAAAGTAAGTAAGTAGCTCTAAAGGGCGATTTATAGGCAATTTAACGAGAAATCAGAAAAGACATTTTTTTGGAAATATGCGTAATGTCTTTAGTCCGTTCTCGAATAAAATAAATAACCAACAACTGCATAAAAATGAGAGGTTCCACTAAACCTATTTATTTTTGCAACAAGGATGTGAGCATTTCCAAAGGCAAAAAATATCAAATGGAGTATTCTCTGACCATGAAGACGAAGTCCGAGAGAACGCTAAAACAGGCACTTAAAACTTATTGTAGTTAGTAATCCCACTTTCACATATCGACTAAGAGAACACCCGGATAAAAGAAATTCAACGTAGTTCCGGTTAGATTATAATAAATGGTTTTCATCGCTTACCTCACCCTTGCCATTATTCTAAATCTAGGATTAATTTATTTACGTAAATTTGATAACATAACTTAATAGTTCACACGTCGTACAAGCAATAACACGTGCGATCGTGCATTTTGTCATAAGATTTACGAGCGTAAGTTTTACTAATTGCCTGTTAGTTCTTTCATGCATATCTGTGTGTGTACATATTCAAACACAATATCCCGCCATATGGTGTACAAATATTCATTCACATGAAAATATATATAAGAAAAAGGGATAGGAGCACATAAAAAGGACGAACATAGGAGAGATGGGGAAGGCGGAATTGAACTGATCACAAGCGCAAAAATATTTCCTTGACTGGGACTCAAACACCGGATCTGAAATGATCTGAAAATTGAAGAATGTATACAAAGAGTTACAAAATATATAGACAAAATGTATGCATAAAATTAAAAAATATAATATATTGAACTAATACTGTTGCGCTATAGTGTGAGATGGAAAATGAATACTGATTTATCTGATGTGGCAACGGTTAATTTGAAGATATTAGAAACTGTTAGGTCAGCTCCATTCCTGTTTAACGAAAAAAATTCAACTTTTCATTTGCAAAATTTAATTTAATTTCCTGGAATATCACAAAATAAAAGGTTGAATGAATAAAATTACCATTAATATCATGTTATTCGATATATATACGAGGGTGATTTTTTGAACTTGCACTAAGATAACAGCCGCGACTTCAATGGAAAACGTTGACATGCCAAAACACAAGTTATTGTAATTCCATTACGTTCCTCTCACCCGAAGGCTATAAGCTAGTAAGAAACAAAACCACGAGAGAATCCATACTTTTTCATGAAAAAAACCTGAATTGAATTTTAACAAGACAGCAAAATCACCGACGCTGAAGGCACACAAAAAATGACGAGATTTGCCTCGCAGGAAAAACAAAGGCAGCGCATCGCGTGCTGTCTCACGGAAATTCTGAACGAATGATTGACGATGCGAGCTCGCTTCTGGATAAGGGAAAAACAGGTGAAAATCAATGAAACCCCCCCTCCCCCTTCCCAGTGCCATATTTCCCTTGCCATCGGAACAAGTCCCATACACTCAGAATTGCTTACTTGACTGCGATTACGAATTCCACTTGTAAAATGATAGCATATTTTCGAATACGTTTTCGTGACCAATTTTTTCAGTCAACTATTTTAATATTCGTACAAAACGGTTTCTTTACCAAAACGTTATGAAGACTGACTTGTTGATACTCCTCATATATCTCGAGTTTAGTGACGCTCCCATTCCACTCCCGCACATTTGATTCCTCACTGACTCGCATGACAGTAAGGAAAATTGCGTCACCATAATCCTTCAAAGAAACCTAAACTTCATTTTGACTACTTATTTAGTGTATTTCCGCAAACGTTATGCATTGAATGCTATCCGTAGGAAAACATGAAAAAAGTTTTGTTTACTATAAAAAGCTATGCAAAACTCATTTTTAAAAGACGCACAACTATGACGTGGAACGATAAGAACACTTATTCCCATTTATTTTGTTTATGAGGAATACTTGAGCATTGAATAACAATTTCAGAAAAAATAATACTTCGAGAACCTTTCGTACAATGTCTCTATCTCAATATTCATTTGAATTCGTGCGCAGACGAGCACTTTCTATTTAATTACTCCCTCATGCTGTCACTAATATAGTTATCACTGCACTGAAGTAATTAAAACAAAAATTCTCTGGCTTCAACAAACGGGACATGTTCTAATGGCAAAGGATTGGATAAGTAAAAGAAGTTTAGAATATGAAATTAAGTTGAAAAATAAAATAAGTAATTTTATTATATTTTCTCAACAGAAAACAACCAACTGTTTTGCGTAGGGCTTAAGCTTTGCAACAATTACTACTGAAATAAGTTTTTGAAGACTGTGAAAATAAAAATTTAACAGCAGAAGTTATTTATCTCTCGTAAAAATAATATAAGCTGCCTAAAATTATGAATAACAAAATTTTAAACTTAAAACAAGAATACTTTCTTTGAGCTTACTCGAATTATAACTTTTGGCAATTCATTTTCAGATTTAGGCCATCCGTTGATTTAAAAACTTGCAAAATACGCCAGTTTCGAAAGACATGGCAAACATGCAAACGTTTCAATGAATATGTTGGCATTCAAAGTTATAAGTTATTGAATAAGTTAAAAATTCTTTCCAATTTACCAAAGACAGTAAGGAAAGAAAATACACAAGAGTCATCTAATCTTGTATTTATCGCGAACTCCATCCGCTTGGTAAAATTCTCAACCATTTTCATTTATAATTCAAGAAGTCGATAGTTAGAGAAGTTATAACGTCTCCTACTACATTACAGAACATACATGTACTTTTGCGAGTACGCCGGTTTAGTAAAAATACGCTTTAAAATGTTATATAGGGAAAAATTCTAACGGTAATAATTTGAGCACAAGCTTAAGATAGGTAATTGTAGAATATCAAATGTTTCCTTTCATTGAAACTACTTCCAATTCCTCATCAATACTAAATTTTAGTCAAAATGGCAAGAGAGCCAGTAAATCTAATAGGTTTTCGTTAACATATTAGTTTGAATTTTGGCCCTATTACTTAGGAATAAAATTTTAAAATGCCCTATTACATACCAGTGCAGCAGATATTCCAAACACGGACTACACTTATCTGTAATGAGTGATGCTATTTTCCTATTAACGAATTTCCATAGTTCAATATATGCAATGAGAACATACATCTGTAGAAAGATAAAACGTAGAATAGAATAATACCGCAATTATCGCATGGTAAAACTAATATTTATAGCACAGCTAGTGCACGCTTCTTCTGACGAAAACATCTATACAAGTGAAACATGAATATAGCATGATGAAAGAATAATTATGAAATTGGAACTATTCAAATAAAATACAGCGTGCTTTCCTACTCAATATTCAAACAATAGGTATATTACGTGTTTACCGGGTTTACGAACATTTAAGCTATGCATCATAATTATAATTTTCAAATAAAATGAAATTCCATCATTTGATGGAATCCCTTGAATATGCATTGGAATAAAAGCATTAATTTTTTTGTATCCCAATTTAAAGGGAAACAACGCAAACACCGAGAAGATCCACTCATGCATCATTTTTTTGATCGAGGATTTGATTTTGAATAAAAATTTTAATGAAAGACCTAAAGAAAGAATTAATAACAAATACGATCTCTAATTATTATTCTAAAACTTGAGGAATAAAAGTTAGATAATGGAAATTTTTTACATCACAGACGTGCGTACTTCCGATCTAGATTTGTCACGCGAATCGTTTTGTGTCATTTTCTTGCTTTAGAAAGCCCCATTCCGCAGTTTCTCTGGTGCATATTCATGAGAAAGTTAAATTATTAGAAAAAATCTCTTATTTAACTAAAAACCAACGAAAACATCATTTTAAAATCATCTTAATTATCAGTTTACATGAAACGTGTTCTTATAAAATAATGGATAGTGTACTTGTATCCGTGGTACAGGGAATGGAGCTGTCCCCACGACTCTAGTGTGGACATTTCACTCGCCTTTAGTGCAAGGTGCGCTCTATTTTCAACTAACAAACCAACCCATGATTTGCTTCTCTGTATTTTTATCCCTGTAATAAATTATATTCAATTAAATCGCTTCATGCTCAACTTTAGGAATTAATCAAATACAAAGCCGCCACGTGTTTTAGGCACAGACATTCCAATAAATTAATTCTCCTAAAATATGAATTATCAGCTTTGTGATTAATTTTAAAGACGAAAGAAAACCGGATAGTTACGAAATGAGTTACACTGTTATTTATCCAAGAGATGAAGAGTGCACTTAGGATTAGCTCTACGCAGTCCCTCCTGCGAAATGGAAACCAATATTGACATAGTGGAAGGACTTCAGGGTTCCTCTGACCCCTTGGGCTGTGTTGGCCGGAGCAGAGAGAATTGCTCCAGGTATCACCATGCCCCAATAGGACGAAGGGCAAAAGTTGAACCGCGCAGTATTTGCTTCTTAGCAATAAGGCTGCAAAGCCGTCTGATCTCGGAGTGGCAACCATTTTAGTACTCCTATCAAGTTAAACACATTACTAAGCCTAACAAAAAACCTTAATAATTTATTCCATGATTGTATGATGAAGACAAAAATGAAAATAAGTAATAACTACAAGAAACGTAGAATTTGGAACGTGTGTTGGGGTCGGCAGCGGAGAGGCAAGATTTTCAGGGTACTATCGCAAGAAATCCTATCAAAATCGACAGCATGGTCAAAAATAAAGTCATAAACATTAGAGAGGACCAAGATATTATATGGAATTTGAATGTTTAGAGAAAGCTGAGGACATGGAAATTAGAAAATACTAAGTAAGCGTGGTGAGAAGATATATAAATATTTTAGGGCTTTGCGATTAGGCTTGGATAGATAATTAAGATCACTGGAGTCATAGTTAAAGCGTAACATAGAGCTGAGGGACGATAAGCAATCGACGAGAGGCGGGAGTATCGTATACGAGAGTAGAAAGACGCTTAGTTTATACGGATTGGATGAGTGGCAGAAACATATTAGTTAACGTGCAAGCAAAATCATCGAATTTGATATCCATACAGGTTTAGGTGACGAAATGTAACGTAGGAAGAAAGAAAGAGACTGTGCAACATCAATTAGAGGGAAATTTTAGGGTTTCTCTGTGAAAAAAAATGTATTAATTATGAGGGAATTAAACAAAATATTTGACTTAAAGAAAGATACGGGTGAATGATATCACTACAATGATTGCGTCGAGAAACAATAGGGTTTTAATGGAGAATGGTTTACAAAGAAGTGGTTTGAACAGGAGAAAAAAACTTAGGTGTACGTGGAAAATCCCCGAAGATTCAGCGGGATGTCAGTATACTATACTCTGGTTATGCAAAGACTTAGAGAAAGTATAATTAATTCTAAGATTTTTCCAGCGAGCGGATGCGGATGGAGCTCATAATTAAATGCCAATGAAAATATGTGTTTTAAGTTTAAGATGAAATTCAATGGAAACCATACGAAGGATTTGAGGTTTTAGAGAAAAAGAAACAGCATTGGAGGGAAATTAAAGCTGGATATGGGAATCGTTTGAAATATTAAGATCAAAGTTGATGAAATATAAAAGTTGGGTTGAGTAAAGAAGATTTTACAAAAAAGGGCGATGATAGGGATGTCGAATGATGGCGATGATAATAATGGGTGCATCCTTCGATATGGATGTGTTCTTGAACGGCAAGGAAACATCAATTTTGATTGGCGATGGATGTTGAAGAGTGAGATTTCAGCGTTATATAAACACTCTTAGGGAGGGTAAGAGTATGCGTGTTTATCAGAATTATGGTGGGTTTACAGTATTAGGAAATAAAGTCTTCAATTTAACAAAAGGAGTCATGTGGCGTAATAATTGGCTGGGCTTGGAAATGCAGCGATGTTCAGTCTGTGTACACCGAAAACCTGCCCTTAATGGAACACTCAAAAAATAATTGCCATTAAGTCCGTTGGATAATGCCCTCGTTTGCTAATTTTAGAAGTCAAGGGTTTGATTCCCAAAACGGTGAGATATCTCCTACACAGAGAATTTGGATGATAATGATTTTACCTATCCTTCAAAATGCGATTTAGAACATTATTAAAGCAAAGAGAGCTTTGCAAAGCATTTCCTAATTGCACAATGGAAATTTTATTATTATTTACTTGTTTAAACCTTCTCATCATTGGAAAATCCTTATCTTCAAATTACTACTCAATATAGACAACAAACCGATATTACGAAAAGCGTCACCGAAATATTTATGGAGTTGGGGTGGGAATAATTAGAAGAAAGACGATTCAATGCTAGGGGTAACTTGCTAAATAAATTCAGATTCGCATGTTTCAGCACCGAGGTCTCGTAAATTATTCGCACTCCAACATAACAGTATAGTTTGCTCTGCCTTTTATCTTTTTAAGATTTCCCTTCCAACCCTCGTTTCTCTCCGTGAGGGATCCCTCCCGCTACCTGCAGCGTTGGGTCACCTTCCCCACCCGTGTCCTTGGGGAAGAGACCGTTTTACGCGGCATGTACATGTGGTAGTGGAATTTCGCCTTCCTACTTTTCTAATTGCACGTTATTGGATAAATTTCTTACTGCATCCTAAAGTTCCATTATTTGTCATATGATAGTATATGTATTTTGCATGGGTGTAGAATAAAAGGATTTTTGCTTGAATTTATATGCCACTGTGGGTATATTTTTTTATGTATGTGTTGATTTTGCATGGGGCTGTGTTCTTTTTTATGGGTGGTGGCCTAACATTCCCCGCCACACGCCCTTGAGGCGGCTTGCGGGGTATTTTGTACAAGTAGTTGATGTAGAAACCACTTCACCTGTTTTGTGTAACGACTTATAATTTTGAAAAATCGCTAACTGTAAAAGTGGTTATCTTCTGTCGTATAGCAGGAGTGTTTTGTTGACATGCTTACAGGTGTGTATCAAATTCATTACAAAAACGGCCAAAAGTTTGAAATGGCAGATGGATTTAAATTTTTCAACTATGATAGCCTAAAAAGTTGATTTAATTCCTATTCAACAAATATAAAATATTTTAATGAAATCAGTCACAATTATACAAAATATTTTATTCCTTACTGCTGGATTAATGTCAGGGTGTGCCTGATAATATGAGTCCAGCCGTCATATGCTGAGAATTTAGATTATACCATGAAATAATAGATTCTAGAATTTATGCAAATAAAAACTCAAAACTTCTTAATTAATTTTAATTTTTGTAACGGAGCCTGCAATATAAGAGAATCAGCTTCATTTAAGAGAAGCATGAGACATTGTTACGGGAGAAAACGTTACAGGAAATAATTGGTAACAATAAAATAACCAACGTGACGCTTCCATGAATTTTGTTTTAATATTAACTCAGTAAAATTCAATTAATGCCGAATAATTTGTCTAGGTATTTCTATCACACAAAATTTCATCTACATCAAAGAGGCTTGAAAAATAAACAATCTAATTTAATGAGGAGAAATTAGTTATTCCATACGAAAAACAGAAACTCAAACCAACGGAATCACACATTTTAACTCCATTGATTATAGCGTGATATCCGCTATAATCAATGAAGAGCCATCGTGAAATAATCTAACACTCGCATACCTGTCCTTACAATTTGGAATATCGCTAGTGCATCATCGCAAAACTTTGGATTACTCTTTTTACCTATGCTATTTTAGAGCAATCTATCCAAATCGTGTTTCCCGACAAACACTTTCTTCCGATATATATTCCTTCGCCTGGTACCCTCAGAAGTTAGTCCCGACCCCAATCTGAACTACTAAAGCTTTCCTTTGACCTCACCATCACTCCTGGAAACAGATTACACTCCTTCCGCGTGCAGCAAGCCATTTCTATTCGTATCCTCCATCACGCTCCTTCCCCGTGCACAACCATCCTTCCCCCTTCTAGCCTTCGCCCTTTCTGCCATTGCTGTGCCCCGAACGGGCAACGCCTCCCACCCGATCCGCGGCCATTTGACTTCTACCTCCTTTAGTTTATGACTAGTTTCCATTAGTTTCATCTCCTTCCCCGCTGTCTTTCTTCATTCCTCCGCTGCCTCATTCAAACCCGTCTCCTCGCAAGACAGACAACGGGAAGGTGTAATTCTCAGGGAAAGGAAACTTCCGATGATGGTCTCGACTCCATTCTTCTTCTGATATATTGTCGAGAGACGCGTCATGAGCTCAACTGATTATTAACCAAGCACCGACGGAGATGCCTGTCTCAACAGGACCGCAGGGGGGGCTCATATGAACTTCAGCCTGTTAGCTTAACCGCTCCCTTTTGATGGTGGAAAGAAGGTACTTTTGCGTAAGCAGATGCTTCAAGTGATTACTTTTATGCTGTACCATGAGTTTTAAAGGAAACGATCTAGGACGCAACGTTTTCATTATTAGTGTATATATTTCTTAACTGCCTTGTGTACTCTACGCCTATTGGAATACTGAGTGCACTTATAATCTTCAGCAAAATATGAAGACTCCTTAATGCGAATTAATGGTCAGATTCAAATGAACATGAAGAGATTTCTAGCTTATTGCGAGTGATTTGGTGTCAATTCGCGCATAATTTGAAGTTTTCTTTCAATTTATAAGAAACAAATGTCTTAGAAAGACTTTCCAGTTTCTATAAAACTCTCACCATATCAAAGCTAAGGCAAATTTTTAATTGCATCTCAAATTGAAAATATTTTGAGCGATGTCCTAACATGTCTAAGGAATGGTTAATTTAAATAATAAGAGCATGAATATATATTAATATGCAGCAAGATTTCGACAGTTTAATAAATATGAAATAATATTTTTACGTATTTCAATCTAAAAATTATATAATAAAATACAACAGGTAATCTTTTTCAGTAATCAAGTGTAGGCTGCTCGGATAGGTAAGTACAGGAAACTCACCTCTAATGTGTTCTACCATCAGGCTGACTGTAGTTAATGATTTTTTAAGAAAGTCATGCTTAACCACAGTTTAATGGAATATTTTAAGATATTTTAGTATAATTTTCTGTTGAATATCATTTAGGCACGTAAAACACAAGATAATTTTCTATCCTAAGATCTGATGAAAGCAATTACATCGCAGTGATATAAGTATCATGAATATTCTTCTGGTTAAAGTTTCACTAAAGCAACATTCCTCGGTTATCACTGTTTATATTTTTACAGAAAAATCATTTTGTCCCAAGGGAAAGAATATGAATTTCAAAGGGTGAAATATTTTTTAAATTATAAGGGGGCCCTTCAAGTTGCCAACTCAAGTCACATAGTATTCCTGAGATGAAAAACACACAGAGAAAGTATAGCGGGGAACAATTTTGTTCGTACCGGGTGACACGTCACTAAGCATGAGTTATTGCTTGGTTTAAGTGGCCTCATCACTTAAATGAGAAGAGCGGAATAGTAGCCGCGACCAGGGAGAGAAACCATCCCGGCTATATACCCGTCCATGAAGCATGTGACCGGTGCGTGGACAAAGGAGAGACGACAGAATCCAATTCACGGTGCATCTGGTTGGTAGCTGCAGGGAATAACATAACTGGTACTTGATAATCCGCAGTAGTAAAACATATGTCACTCAAATCAGGAATACACGTATTACCAATATTTTCCAACATCGTGTTTACTCCTAACAAATTTAAATATATGAGTTGCAAAACTTATCTACTAAATGACTCTCCACACAGCTTTGCTATTTAAAATTTTTCGATGCCCCCAAGGCTGAGACTGAGACATTCAACCGTGCCTCCGTGGATGAGGCCCGACTCTAACGCCAACTAGCCAGCTGTCCGGCGAGTCCATAATGCCCACACGTGAGCCAAATAGGCGAGTCTATTGGACTCCGACATGACGTGTGCCTATATCCACTGGTATCGCCCCGAGACAGTCGTGATCGAGTGATCCGGTCGATTTTTCTGGCCTCAAATCCTGGATTTCCCCACGAAATGAGACGACAGTGTTCACATACATGATCAACTGTTCATCCTTAAGTGTTTACTACTTACTATTGCTTGATAGTATAAATAATTGCATACATTCCAGGATTCTTGTCAAATGTCTTGTGTCCCAGAAAATCACATTCACCTCGTTTTGCGTTAGAAACAGTGATTCACCTGACTGCCGAAATTCCAGTGGAGAGTTATCAACTGTTTCACAGATTATTTGAAGCGAGAATTCCAAATAAATAATCCATTTTTCAATTATTTGAAATGACTGGTTCAGGTAATGACCTTATAAAGTCCTCTCCTAATCCTAACCGAGTAATTCCTGTACTGAAACTAAAAACACAACAGAGAAAAAAACAGCGCTCGAATAAATAAACCGCGAGACTTAGCATAAACAAATGCAAATACGAACGCACCACAGGGATCAAAGCTGAATTGTAATAAGCCAAACTTATTACATCACTGAATTAATATTAACATATACCGAATATCTTATCCGCATTTGAACATCCGATCGTTTGAATTCCTATTAAATAATTAGCTTTTGTGAAAAATGAACATGCTAATAGTATTCAAATATCTATGTATTATTTAATGACCATAGAATAAAATAATATGAATAAGTTACATTTATATTACTGCCCATTTACAATATACTCAACATTCAAAAATTCCTACATAGATGCTCGGTATCATGATATTTCAATTTAACTGCCGACCTTAGATTTCAGATGCCTTCGAGCGAGATAAAATGAGAAAATCACGATTTATTCTCAATATAAAATTACCGAAAATAAACGTGGTGGTTTCTAATAGCTAAGGTAGATAATTCATGCGGATAACTGGCGTTACAAAGCTGAGATCAACGGAGAAAAATCCAGACAACTTTTCGTCAATTAGTTTACACTATCTTTAGAGTCAATTATCTTAATAAAGACGAGCCTCCGTGAAAGTAAATGTGCAGTTTTGTACTTTGTATTGCTATGAATTATTACTATGGTCTATTTATTCTACCAACTGAATCAGAAATGCATCCAGTTGGCGAAATAGTTTGTGGAAATAGTTCCCAGTTATGTTAAAACCGTAATAATAAAGAGCTTCTTTTAAAGATTTTAGGGTCATGATGAAGAAATGTTTAATAGATTGCTTCGTTTTTGGGAAAAAATAGAGATTAGAACAAATACGTGTGAAAAAAAACAGAAAAATGAAAGAGAAAAATATGCTGTTCGAGTGGATCGTTTGAAATGTTGAAGTCATAGAAAGGCCGATTCTCTTCGAGAGTACTTTGGGATAGCAGTGAAAAGATCAGTGATTATTCGGGGTCATACCCATCACATCAATCATAATCATACCTGTTTGTTAACCTGTTATCGGAAGGTACACAAGATCATGAGAAGCCTTTTAAAATCCGGGACGAGAGAAAGAACGCACCTCTAACGTCGGTCGCAAATTTAATGGACCAGGAAGGGTGATTAGTCCTAGCTGAGGAGAGGCTTCATGAACTCCAAATTTCTGCAAAAAACTTTGAATACTGATTGACGCTTCTTATGCAGGGATTACAGAGGTTTTGCTCGAGGTAGAACGGAAAAATAAGAACGCCCCACAAGTAATTACAAGTAAGTACAACTGTGATATCCAGTCCTAGAGCATAAGAGGGAAGGAAGATTCTATTGGGCGTGAAACGTCTTATTTGTCAGATTTATGAGCAAGAAAAGTTTGGTATTTAGATGAATCCTGGCCCAACTATCCCATGTAACAAGCTTAATATAATCAGCTTCCACTTTGAAAAGTTACATTTTTACAGTGATTATAGAAGAGGTTCAGAACGTCAGAGTTCTGATTGCCTCAGCAGATGTATAAAAAAGCAAGTATACAATGGGAACTTTAATTGTGAATAGCCATGGGTACATGGAATATTGATTTAGCAAGCAAACTTATTTGATAAGTATTACATTAAAACCCAAAGTTTGTTTGGTTGATTTTTAACTTATATTTCGTCGGAAGACCATTAAAACAACATATAAGTGCAAATTTGATCATTGTTAAAATAGATTTTTCAAATAACACCTTCTGTATACTCTTGGTTACCGGCGTAAAGAATGTGTTGAACTGAGTAAAACAGAGACTACCGGCATGGAGAATGCGTTCAACTGAGTAAAACAGTTAGTCAGCATGCTTCCGTTAAACACAGAATTTCCCAAAAAATATTTGCGATTGGCATATGGTATGAATGAAAAAATAGTAGAAAAGCCATACAAAACAAAATACGTCTTAGCTGAAATGCCAATGACTATTAATGTTCAACGCTAGGATACAGAATAATACATCGACTGAGGAAAGAATTAAATTAATATTACTTTAGAAAGCCATTTGCGATAAACAAAGAACTCTCTCAAGCCAACACTTCCATATAATCGTCAATTAATTCTATTTACTGACATTTTCAAATTAATCAATATAAGTTATTAAAGTCAGAGCTCTAAAACGCTCATTGTATTCTCTGTTGAAATAGGCTGGTCTGATTCATGAGTAAAGAATCATACACTTCTAAAAACTCTCCCTGATACCCCTACGATTGAAACATTTGGTAAAATTATTTAGAACGAATTTGAATAATCTTGGATCGATTAAAAGAATCAATATTTTGCGAAATCATACTCTATGAAAATATTCATTAAAATGTAAATCACATGGAATATAAAGTAAAGTAATTCTTTAAAGGCAAACCGTTTAGATGGATGAACAGTTGAAATTTCAAGTACGTATTTTCCAGAAATGCATTTTCCCTTTTCCCTCCATTGAAATAATGAACCAAAGTTTAATAGCATTAGTTAAAATAAATAATAACCCCCTCCCTCCCTCTCCAGCATTCATAATATTATAAACAAAGCCTAAAAGCGGAAGGAGTTGTCGTCATTTGAACAGAAATAAGAAGTTAATTATGTAACGCGATAAACTCCCCCTCTTTTGGCTTTGGTTGATACAACACAGAGGGAGTTCTGTGACGCAGCCAGTATTTTCTCAAGGCGCATTTTAAGCGTGTTTCAGAGTTAAACTTCAACCCGAGCCAATTACCTCTGTTAAACAAACTTTCTCCATTTGCTGGTAACGCCCATAGGTAAGCTAAAGCTAAGAGCATTTTATGTCCCCCTGATAACTGGAGGACGTGATCTCAGCAGCGCTTTTAGAATGAAAGAACATGTTGAATTTTGTAATCAGGCAATAATTTTATAGATAACATTTCGGCAGTAATATGCTAGGTAATTGCAAAGAGATAATCGTGCAGAACATACGTAATACATTATTGAAAATTACCCGCAAACCCAAAGTTGTGTAATTAACGAAAGCCATCAAATTTGCGTAAAAGTGACAAGTTTGTTTCCTGGTCTTCACAGACCAAGGAATACCCTTGCGGGTTTCTGGTAGTGATCAAAGATTTAATCTAAAAGTGATTACGTTATATAGAAACTCACCAAAGCCATAATGGACTTATGTATGCCCTTGTAATTTTATTGTTAACTATTGATAATGTATTTATATACGTTTTATTTTATACAAAAGTATTAGCATACATCAACTGGTGACCGGAGACAATTTAAACAAACTTTAACCATTGTTTTCTTTAATATGTGTCCCATGTGTACCATAATTTAACCATGTGTAATAATTAACTTAAATACTAATTGGCTACTATAGTATATACATAGATAAGCTTATTTATTATTTAATTTATTTCGGTATCAATTGTGTATATCAGCCAATTATTATTTTAGCAAGAGATATATACTTAACTAATCAATCTTATAAGCAATAAGGTTGATTGAGTTAGCTGAAATTACGACGCAGGCGTGATACACAAGAGACAATAACATCATAGAGCGTATAAATACGATAGAAAATAATAATAGAATTGATATTAACTTTTAATGGAACTATCAAGAAGAAGACCCGTCTCACATATATATGTAAGTCATTATTTCTAAATAATATCATTATTGCAGGCCTTGCATTAAAATACTATATATCCGATTTCAATCAAGCAGAGATTATTCATTTGTTTGCCTTTTTAGAAGAACAATAATAAAGTAATCCGGTTGGATAAATGGAATCCTGAATTGGAGATTCTACCAATTTCGCTGAGTACCAGCAGTGCGTCACTAAGAGCTGATGCGTAAAACCCTGGAAAGAGGCTCGGTTGCATTTTACCGAATGAAGCTCCTTGTGAAGACGGATTCCTGAAGAGGAGGTGAGGGATGGAGGATTAAGATAAGCATTTCTGCCTGAGATACAAGCACTCTTGCTATTTTCCCCTTTAGGTCATACCCTCCTTTGGGCCGGGTCTCCCGGATCCACTTTCACCCATTACGGCTAAACCACCCTCGCCTGCTCCCCCCCCCCCACTTTCCCCGCTCCAGCCACGCACTCTTGCCCTATAAAACCCCTTCAACTCCTTCGAGTACAAATCCCGCTGCCCTTACACGAGGCTACCTTCCTGCACCCCCACCATTCCACCTCTCCACCCTCCCTCAACCCCCGCATTACCTCCTCTCCAAACCCTACCTCCTGCCCTCCCCCATACTTCCTCCCTCCCACGTCCCCCCGGCAAACTTCCACAACCCTTCGAGAGAGGATATCCCGAATGACAACTCGCAATCAATTAGTGCCAGACAAGAGAGGGAGAGAGAGAAAAGGTATGGGGAAAAGAGGGTTGAGGGGAGGTTGAAAGAGAAGTAGAGAGAGAGAGAGGAAGGGATGTGCTCAGTCTAATCGACCCGGAGTGTGGCCCTGGTCTCATCAAGCCACCCCCATTTTACCGGCCTCATTTCAACCCTCCAGATTCCCGTGCTCGGCGGCCCTCCCAATCTTCTCTCTCTCTCGCCAATCTACCTTATCCTTCTCCTCCTTCTTCGCCTCCCCCTCACTACCCCCATTTCCCTCCTCCCCACCTCGTTTCACCCAAGACACCCTCTCAACCCCATTCACCTCCACCCAACTTCGCACCATTCGCCCACTCCCCCAATCCTCTCCACGCATTCCTCCGTCTCTTCGTTTCCCTCCCGCCGACACTTGGGCGTCGCAAAACCCTACTATCTTCCCGAACTCCTTGCCTCGCTATCGCCTCAGCCTCCCGCCACTCTTCCTCGCAGTTCCGCGTTCGCTAATTTCTCCTCACCCTCCCGCCTCAGTTCGTTCCGTCTCCGCGGCCCCCCATGCCACCTTCCTCTCTTCCCCGGAATCCACGTGACCCTCATCTCTCTCCTCCTTATGCCTCCGGGGAAGTATTTCGTCTTCCTTCCTTGCTAATCCTACTAACTCTTGCTCATATTCTTCTGACTCACGTCTATTTCCCATCCTAGGAAGTCGTCTGTTTTTCCAAGTGGATGGATCTTGCCTGATGGTATCCCTGCATGGGAATTACAAGCAATTCAAGGCTTTGTTTAAGAATGAGTGTGTGTGCAAACGAGAGGAAGGGTTATTATGTGCATCAAAATAACAAAAGTAAGTTGATATATATTTAATCAGAAAAATTCTATTTTATGGAAGTAAACACCTTAGAATATGCGTTTCCTCATTCTAAATAAAAAATTATTTAAGACAAAAATTGAATTGAATATTTCTCCATCTTAAGAAAATCTTAATTTTCCTCATATTAATTAATCGGTTTATATATCTGGAGTCGCAGTTATTCGACTCAAAAAAATTAAACTATTTAACTGCGGAACAATGTTTCAAGTTTGCCTAGGAAATCACTCCAGATAATTGTTTATATTTATGTTATGTTTCTCTGCCAGATTTGAAAATTATCACCAATTTAAATTATTATATGTCCATTTTCTAAGTTGCACATTTAGTCATTTCAAGAACGAATTTGTTTATTGCCAACTTTTAGGAATAAATTGAAATATGATATTATCTCTATGCAATAAAGCTTTTTCATTCGATTGTAATACTTAGTCCCTAAGATGGATGTAATTCAATAATCTTTTAAGTGAGAGTGCAGAAATCAATTTACGGGTGTTATAATGCGGACATTGAAGTTCACAAATTAAAAACAAGATGGTGAAAATGAACATTCATATTTAAAATACAACCGGTTTTTACGCTAACATTCTAAATCCCTTATTTTGCTTTTAAATAATGCAAAAAATCTCAATGAACTAGAAAAAATTAGTCCGCCCTATAAAAGCTTTGGTAGCCGCAGCTATGGTTAAACTTAGAGGAGGGAAGAACCATAACTTCCAGTTCCTACCTTTCTTGGCGTTCATATTTTACAGCACCAACCTCCCGAACCACGAACCACTTTCGTAAAAGTGGCCACGTGCGTGAGAAGAGACAGGAGGAGAAAGATTTAAAGGATCGCATTTTCATGAAAAATACAATGAAATATGCCCAAAAAAAAAGTTTTGGCCCTTTGTGCCGGCGCGCCGGGGAAATTTTCCAAAATATTTATTTCTCATACATACCTTAAGAACCATAAAATATATTGTTAGCTCCCTGACATAAATGTATTAAAACTGCTTTAAATTCATTTTACTTTTTAGTTGAGTAAAGGTGTCTCAGATTTTACATTACTTTCAATTTACATTTCGTAACAGTAAGGGAAGAAAAATTTCTGAAAGTTCGCATTGCCGGTATTTTTTGTAAAATAGGAATAATTATTGCTTAAGCCATCACACTTACCGAATCACAATCAACCTTCTAATAAATCAATAAATATTCATTAATTAAATCATTGGTATTAGCCCAATAGCGCAACTTCACAATAAAAACGGATTTTGGTTTTAGTAAAACTGCTAAGAAAGCAGTTTTGGTGGAATGTGGAATTTGTTTTACTCGTTTGATCAGTAAGGTATTAATGAGGATTAGTCAGAATGGATTTACATTTCATCCCTTCAACCTCCCATGTAACTACTCGCCAGTTAGAATTGGTGAGCAAGAAGAAAAGACAAAAGTACATGAACTTGATTCCTCTTCATACCCCTTTGTCCTCTTCACTAATTCCCACCGCCTCTTAAACACCGAAACCCATGTCTTAAGTGCTCAACCCTCTACCTCCATGTGCCTTGGGGCCCTACCCTACCTCTCCCACACCGGACCCCAAGTCGCCCGACTCCATCGGCGCATTATGCCCCAGTGTATCCTTACACCCCTGTCTCACCCCTTGCTCATATCCCATGCACCCTTTAAGTCTCGCGGGCCCCTAACATCTCCCCTCCAGCCCTCTCTCTCAGGGATCTTCCCACCCCCGAACGCGTGCCACTTTCTCTCTCTTCAAGACCTTCCCCTCGAGGGCATCGGTAAGACCCGGCACACTCATCTCGATCTCACTTTGGCCAAACTATTATATGCCACGTACCCCCAGCACACCTTAAGGATCCCGAGCACATTTTTCTTCCAGGAGGAGGTGAAGGGAGGATACGGTGCGGGAGGGAACCATAAGCCCTTGCCTCCGCCCTCACCGGATTTGAGTCCCAAGAAAGACTTTTGCCAAGATATGGCTGCTGGGATGAGAGGGCCAGTCAGGAGAAAGAACAAAGCCTTCGGAGGTTTACCTTCTTCCCTACCTACTTCCATTCTCAAAGACTCTTGCCGAAGTAAGAGGGAGAGTGCGCCTTCGTCACAAAGTACCATTTCGCAGAAAAGTAAGCGACTGAATCTTCGATTCCAAGAACATATATTACGACCTTAAACCAAGCACGGACTATTAAGTCGTATTAGTTATGTTTCAATATTTCCAATCAAATTGAACCCTGATAAAGCAATCGTTTTTAAATTACTAACCGTCTGTATTAGCTTTTATTAAGTTAAAAAATAGTGTTTTTTTAAGGTGGATATTCTTCGGTAGATTAAAGGTACTCCGATTATTATACCATGGACCCGAAGCGAAGTGCATTAGTACAAGGCTGACAGACGCATTTACATGTTTAATAAACATCTCTCTTAGAACCTATTTGCTTAACTCGTACACTAATCACCTAGACGATGACCATATCTCTGGTACCAGTCACTTCCAATATTTCAATGAACTTCATGTATACATGTTTGTATGTATATATGTGTATATATATATATATATATATAAATATATATAGTGGGTCGCGGTAGTCCAGTGGGTAGAGCGTTGGACTGCTGACCGGAGGGTCCCGGGTTCGATACCCGGGCAAGGCACTCTGGGCACCTGCAGCAGCACACAAGCTAAAGTGATTTTTCGGGTACCAGGTCTTCCTGGGAAACCATAACCGGCACAGGGAAAGGAACTGGCCCCCCTACCCTGATGTGTGAATTTCACATGCTGTATAGGGCTTAGTACTGGGTGAACTCTACCATTACCTACTAAACCGACCTTCGGGTTGATTACTGTGTTTATGGTTTATATATGTATATATATATATATATATATATATATATATATATATATATATATATATATATATATATAAACCATAAACACAGTAATCAACCCGAAGGTCGATTTAGTAGGTGATGATAGAGTTCACCCAATATATATATATATATATATGTATATATGTACACACTAACATAAAATCCCGCCATATGGCGAGATCATCCGCCCGGCAAGTGGAAAGATTCGGTGTTGAAGTCCTGGTCAAGGAAATATTTTTACACTCGTGATCTGCTTGATTCAGCCTTCCCTACCTCTCCTGTTTTCGTCCTTTGTATGTGTTCTTATCCCTTTTCCTTATATCTACAGGGTTCGTCCGGAAAATAAGTGTACTGATTTTTTCCCGCCGCTCCAGGCGCGCCCAGCACCGCTCTGACGAGCTGCGATTGGAGGGGGGTATGTTGGCAAGCGACGCTGAAAAAGGCAGCCGGCTCTGAGCTGTGGTGTAGTGAGGAGCTCTGTTAACGCGAACCTCCACGCTCGACCCACGTCACGGAACGCGATGCCGAAGTTTTTGGAGCAGCGTTATTCCATCAAATTTGCGGTAAAGCTTGGGAAATCGTCTACCGAAACTGTCGGTATGATTAACCAGGCTTACGGGGAGTCAGCCATGTCCAGAAAAATGATCTTTTGGTGGCACAAGATGTTCGTGGAGGGCAGAGATGAGGTCGACGACGAACCACGGCCTGGACGCCCATCAACGACACTCACCGACGAAAATGTGCGAAAAGTTCGCGATGTACTGAACTCTGATCGTCGTCTTAGTGTTCGGATGATAGCAGAGCAGTGTAATGTGCCAAAAACAATAGTGCACGAGATTATTAGGGAGCAATTACAGATGCGAAAAATTTGTGCAAAGTTGGTGCCGAAAGTGCTCAGTGATGATCAAAGACTCAATCGTTTGGAAATCGCGACACAACTTGCGGATGACTGCAAAAATGATCCACATTTTTTAGAGAACGTTGTTTCGGGTGACGAGACGTGAATCTTTGAGTACGACCCGGAGTCGAAGAGACAAAGTGCGGAGTGGCACACCCCATCATCACCCCGTCAAAAGAAAGCTCGCATGAGCAAATCTCGGATCAAGGCGATGCTCATTGTCTTTTTTGACAAAAGGGGAGTCGTCCACTACGAATTTGTACCTGAACGACAAACTGTAAATGCTGCATTTTACGTCCAAGTGCTCGACAGGCTTCGAAAACGAGTCGCCCGCGTCCGGCCAGCGATCAAAAACATCTGGCGGCTGCATCACGACAATGCGCCGTCTCACACCGCGCTTGTCGTGTCGGACCTCTTGGCCAAGCACGGCGTGGCAACGCTGCCGCACCCGCCCTACAGCCCGGACTTGGTACCACCGGACTTCTTTCTGTTCCCGAAGATAAAGAGGAGTTTGAAAGGAACGCGATACGGGACTTTGGACGCCGTCAAAGAGGCCGTGACGACGTGTCTTCGAGAGGTTCCCGATGATGCCTTCACGGGAGCGTTCCAGGAATGGGAACACCGCTGGAACAAGTGTATCGACTCACAAGGGTCCTATTTTGAGGAATATTAGCTTAAGATATGTAAAAGTGTAATGAATTTTTTTTCCTGAGCTCAGTACACTTATTTTCCGGACGAACCCTGTATTTCTAAGGGAATGAATATATATATATATATATATATATATATATATATATATATATATATATATATATATATACACACACACACACATACAATTATAAACACCAAGTCATAACACTGGATCTATAAAATCTTAAAACCAATAAAAATCTAGCCAAGTTATCGAGCAAAAGCTTTAGCTTGTAAATTCATCATCCGCAAAAAAATCTGACTTTAATTCTACCCCATCACTGCTTTCCGCGGAATCCTGCAATTTTTCCGCCAGCTCTGAAAGCGAGAGAGGAGGCTTTGAAATCAATCTGCATTACGAAAGGAGAGGGGGATTTAGAGATAAGAGATATATCTGTCCCCAAAAATCCTTCAGCTAACATTTCCGGAACACAAACCCTCTCGCAAGCAATAACGCTTTCATCTATCAACGCTTTTGAACCTTTCTCTCCCTTCTTCTTAAAGGAGGTTTAAGTCTTCCACTCTGACATACGCCCGGCAGACGAAGAAGTTGGAAAGAAAGGTTACAAGAAATTCTAGAGAAATGGGTTTCATTTTGTGGACAGCGTGAGAGATATCCAAGGAAAAGGAAATAATGGCCGGAGAAAGGATGCCCTTAGCTCCAATAAAAGAGTATGAAATTTTATAACGAAACTTACGGAAACTATGTCTCGGCAAATACTTTTCGAAAGATTATCCAAATCGATCATTAATTGTTTATGATACAAGTAAATGATAGTGTATCCAATCTGAAGAATTCCAATTTTCATAGCTTATCACACTCATCTGTCGCTACTAATATGAATCCAAATATTTGTCCAAGAGACGTCAAGATGAAAGAGACATTATTTCTTTTCAAGAAGCTATAAAATTTTACACGCTGAAAAACATGCAGTGCATTTAATGGTAAGAAGTATTATGCTCAGGTGATTACTCCGGCTGTCCTCTTGATGATAGGTTTTTTTACGAATTTTTACCGTGGAAATTCACCACCTTTGATACTCGCCAAAATTAGAGTTTATTATGCTAAATAATATTACAAGTACATCTAATTCAAACCATGTCCTCCCGAGCAACTACCAAAAGGGTGCGTGACAGAGGTTTTTATAACACTGGCCATTTCGTAATTAGGTAATATATTAATATTTCAGGGAATCAAAAGTCATTCAGCTTTAATTTGGCCATCGGTGTTTTGTAAGGAAATATGACCCTTAAAAAATCAGGCAAAATGGAAAGCAGAACAGAATTGTTTTATTTCCCTTTGATCTTTTTTAAGGAACTCAGCGTTTCCCTCCGATATTTCTGGTTTCCTATGGTGTTCATAGAAATTCTCCTAAGAACGTGGAGTAAATTGAATATTTCGGTCAATCACAAGTCACTATGTCACACTTATTTAGTACCCCGCATTCTTCATGACATTTTTCGGGTGTTTTCACAAGAGGTTTACGGGTGAATATATTCCATTTTAATTTACGGATGTATATTTCAACAGCCTCCCAATTAAAAATATATTTTAAACCTTTCCCATAAGCAAACAATGCAATGCTAATCATATTTACTTCATGTTCTTATGATGATGTGTACTGAGCAAATGGGGATCATTTCTACTGTCCGCGTCAAATGGCATTTTTAAAGGAAGACACGGAATAAACTCAATCCAATGGCCTAAATATCACTAAATTCCGAACTTTACCCTGGCAAAAGCGAAAGACTGACAGAATAGTAAATGGTGCCTAGTTATACCCTTATTGTGGAGGCATATGGTAATCTTCGTCTTTATATCAATCTAGAAATTCATTCACAGTAATAAAAGCACGACTTAAAATGCGCGGGAATGCATTCGCGAACCAAAATATTAGTTTTTCTATTCATCTTGGAAAAACACAAACTAAAATGAAATATGTGTAGGAGATTGATTCTTGAATATACTAATATGTATGTAAGTTGAAATAAAAATAATACCTTGGACATTAACCTCGTCAAACTTTATCCCGAATGTTGGAAACTCGCCGTTTAAGCATTTCATGATATTTGCATGCACAAAAAATGGTTTATTCACCACCAATATCAAAATAGTGTTGTACTCTTCATTTTTTCTTCATATCTGTGGTCACACTGGTAAACTAACTAATATTTTTCCATCCCACCAATATGTTTCCATTTTTAAATCTGATAAATTACATCATGTCAAAAAAATCACATATTCTCTGCATGAACCTGGTTAAAACGATATCACAATAAAGTCGTACCAATGCAACAATAATATATACTTCCTGAAAGCCATTTCCTGAGTAGTACAGAAGAATACGAGTATCAAATCAAGGATAACGGAATACGATAAAGTGAATTAGTTAGGGAACAGTAGGTGAGACGCGTAGATTGGCTTTAAAGAAAATGCACATACTGTTTGCGAGAGAAGAAGAGTACTTCTTCTTTAAAAGCGCTCATTAAAACTTTTCAATAAGAGAGCAGGGCAGAGCAAATGGGCAAAAGGGAAAACGATTGACAAGCGAGCGATACAAGGTGAGACCTCGAACAAAAAAGGGAGGCGGATGAGAAAAATAAGTGAGGAAGAGTAGGGAAAAGGACTGGAAGGTGGGGGGGGGGACCGAAAGCAGAAGGGAGGGCACAAAAGAACGTTATTGCCGGTGAAATCGAAGGGGAGGGTTAAGATAGGAGAGTAAGAGATAGAGAAACGAGCGTGAAGGTGGGAGGACGAAAGGGTAAAGAGGAGGGAAGAGGCGGAGGGGAGGGGAGGAGGAAGGGGCGGCGCAGGTAGGTAGGTAGTGTCAGCGTGAAGAGAGGAGGGTGGCACATTTCCAGGAGTTAAGAGGGGGACATCAAAGGGGCGTGATTAATCACCCTTTTCCGTCGAAACCAATCGAAAACTCTCTTACGGAAGGAAAGGATTTTTCTCCACCGGTCCTCGTCCTCTGCCCCTTTTTTTAATACGTTTCAGGAGGGGGCAGGGCTGCTCTTCCTACCCAACCCACTCTCCCCTTCTCACTTTGAGGGCATAAGCGTGGAATCGAAAACGTACCTCAATCCTTCCTGCTTCCCATCCCACCAACCCTTCATTCCCGCTCCTTTTGGGTGGTCTGGGAATAAATTTCAGTGATATCGGATTATATCAACGTTTCTGGAAAAACGCTCCGTGCACCAAACAGCTCAGGCGTTCACGAAAAGGGTAGGTGGATTTCTCATCCCATCAGCAAAAGATAACTACTCAAAGGGGAAGAAAGTATTGGTAACTAGTGATTTATTTGAAGAATTAGTTCACGTATCCTCAAATAAGTGTGATATATATATATATATATATATATATATATATATATATATATATATATATATATATATATATATATATATATATATATATATATATATGTATATAAATATATATATAAATATATATATAATTATATATATATATTTATATTTATATATATATATATATATATATATATATATATATATAAAGAAATTAGCATTACACTTTCAACCATTGCTTCTTAAAACTTGAGTGCAGGATGAAGCTCATCACTTCTTTTCCCCTATGTAGGTTAGCTTTCTTCCTTGCAGGAAATTGTTCAGTTAAATCCGATCACGAAGATATGTATGCATGAAAAAGCATTCCATCAGAACTATCAACCCGAATCATCAAAGTGTAACGTGACAAATGCCCAGGTTAACCTCTACCAACTGGTCATACATAGGTGACGTATTTTTAAAAGCAGTAGTGGCATATGATAGGGAATTTATGTGACACTACCCTATAGAGCGATGAATCGCATAAAATCGTGTTGTTGACTCCTAATATTAGTCACGGTTGCCAAGAATATGGATGTCCGATGTTATTGGCTATTGATGCCTTCGATCTGAGGGTGTATCGATGCGGGTACAGTGGAGGCAGGATTGAAGGAATGACCATCGATACTGTTTCTGCATCCTTTGGCACAAACTGGACGGCAAACTATAAGATTCTTTGGCCTATTTCAAACGCATTAAGGGAATAAATAAATAATTTTTTTAAATACCGCCGCAATTGCGCGTCATTTCAATTATCCTGGAGCTACATATCATAATTCAACAGTAGTCAGTATTCATTTAAAATAATATAAATATAATTTTTACACTTTAATGAAATGAAATAAACGGAAAATTTTAGAAAAAAATACTGATCTTTTTATTTTTTTAGAGTTTTAATACGACACTACTGTAACTCAATCCACTAATACAGTTTTTTAATTTTTCCAGACTACATACACGTGCACAATAAAAACCTAATTTACCGACCAAAATCATACCCATTAAATTGAAATTCTTCATTTACAATTTCTACCGTTATACGTAATGAGTAGCTTACTTCTTGAAAAATACGTGGGATAACTTTGACGCAGAGTAAATGTCCAATAAAAGAGAGATTGAGATTTCATAAGCCAGATTGGTATAACATTAAATTAAGAGTTGGCTTGAACTCTACTGGAAAATACCACAAAATGTCTTCAGGATAAAATATAAAAATACTCTGGACGTAATCAACACTACGTTTCCCTTTCACATTCTGTCAACCTTCAGCCACGATATAATTGTGGAGTTAACACCCAAAAGGGTCTATTCAGGCCACTGTTAGTGGCCATGGAGGAACATGATTACTCACCACAGAGTCCCTTTCTATGTTTCTTATACGAATGTTCTGTATTAACTCTATTGTTCTCTTCCTTTGCTCTAATTTACTTTGAGTATATGTGTATGTTTGGGTGTATACATCATTTATATACGCATATGAATGTACATATACTGTATGTGGATGTATATATATATTTTCGATGTGAAAATCTGGGCATAACATATATCTGTCCGTCTATATGTAATTATGTGTACACATGTAATTTTAAATTTTATGGCTAATAAAATATGCATACGACGGCGGGTTGAATGGAAGAAGGGACTATTTGGTCTTAATTTTGCCAAGATAAAGACGTCCTTCTATCTATATCTGCATCTATGTCATTCATACCGAATCTATAAAACTATTAAGTTGCACAAGTAGTCCAAAGTGACGAGAAGAAGGCTGTATAGGAGCAAAAGAATAAAATAAATTAAATTACTGCTTTAATTTAAGATTTGGGCAATTTATGAGCTATTATATGCGTTCACAATTTTTATATTTTACAGCATAAATTGTTTTTGAATTAATACTGAAATACAATATAATACCTACGTATTTCACTCCATTGAAAAACAACATTAAAATTGAGCATTATTGTTTTAGATTTAAAATATGTGGTCTACTAAGGAAGCAATACCCATCACCACTGTTGCTTTTGCCCTCCGATCGTCGATAGTGAACCGTGTACCCCTGGGATTTCGATGAGCAACCCTTAGCTCGTCATCAGATCTCCCATGGGACCGAACGATAGGAATTCATACAACGTTCGTATGAGAAACAGGATACAAACCCATAATCTTCGTAACGTCTAATGAAAAAATGCAATTTTCCACATGGTGAAACAATTCATTACGTCTGAGTTTTCTATGATATCATCATAGTTCCTGATTTCTTCTCGTTTTTCTGTCCTATTGAGTCCAAATCGTCTAAATTTGTGAGCGACCTTGGGTTTATCAAACGATTGCACCACGCAATAAACTGATTCCTTCAAGTAAATTATAATAATACATTGAATAATACTAAAATAATATATATGCATTAAAGCAAAAAAGGAAACGTATATAGAAAATCTTATCAAAGGCAAATCTCATCAAAGGAATCACTGTTGGTGAGTAAGAGAATATCTCACTGTGGCAGTGTGAGAATATTCTCAGACGATTCATATTTTTAAATAAGACTTAGCAAAGTCATCATCCGCCTGGTTATAAATGACGTGACGTATGTGTTTACATTTCTCTTGATGTTTCTTATTTTTTTCAATAAATTATTTTTTCCTTTAAATTTTGCGTGCAAAAAGTTATTTTCATACTAGTTTTTATTTTAAAAGAGAAATCAGAGTCTCTTTGGGATAAAAAAATGTCTTTCTCGCTAAGCGAGCCGTGAATTCCATCTCGATGAATAGATATCCACCACGTAAAGGGGAGCGAGGTGAACAATCCTTAAAGGAAAAACTGAATGAGAAGAGTTTCATTCTGTTGTCTGCCCTGCTTTGCAATAGAAGTTAGAGAATTTGAAGTGCAAAGAGAGCCTTCATTAAAAGCCTTAGTTCTCGGCAACTCATTTTTTCCGTTACCATGCCTGACGGTAGCATTGGCCGTGCATTATTAGCAGTCCGTTCATTCGTTGCACAGATATTTTTGTATAAAATTCCTTAGTTACTCATCTTTTTTCCTGAAATATTTAATGTTTAAAGGAGCTTTAGACCTGCATTGGTTGCACGTACAAGTCATAAATCGGATTTTTTTTCAACCCGACCAGGGAGTATACTGCCAACATGCAGCGAATGAGATGGAATGTTTAGCTGTTTTTCACACATGTAAAAGACTCTAAAAGGAGGAATATAATTACTACAACAAAAGCTGATCTACGAAGGTTGAATGCATATACCTTAATTAGTCCCACGGCAAAATAATTAGCAGAGCGGTAAATTATATCCTCAATAAAAAAGTTCCATTTGTATTTGCTTAGATAACCAAAGGCTTAAGACCTTTTTTTTTAAATTGTACCTTAGAGGAAAATCTCAAAAACTTCAAAATGGTATTCTGTTGAAATTAGTCTTTCAAACCAAACAAAATTATTCCGGCATCTCCTGAATAACTGTTTCCTCACTCTCCAGATGGGCATTTTAAAGTTACGCTGGACTTGCTGGTCCTCTGCTCTAATTCAACTTCACGTTTCACTTGAATGCGAGTTCACTAGAAAATTATTCGGTAATGAACTTTTGAAAAATCAATAAAGAAATATAACGCTCAGAAAAAAGTTTGTTTAAAAACATTATTTTGCGATTTCATCATTCGATGTACGTCGTAAGAAAAACGATAATGAACTAAGTGGAGAAAAACTGGACTGGAAAAATTCAAAGAAATTCATATGAACACATTTTAATTCTAGACTCCAAGAAGCCAAGGGAGTCTCCTCCTCACGGCTGCTAAACAGAACAACGAAGTATCCCGACCCCCTTCCGGTTTGTGGGAGGGACACTCCCAATCCCGGACAGTAGAACTGCTCCTCACTTCACCGCTCCACACGCACTAAGTTTCGCGATAAGGGTGCAATTCCGCCTGTGGGACTCTTTATTGCAATTTTACTGCGTCTCGGGAGGATCAGAAACGACCGCTGTCCACCGCCATTCTTTTACGGCCTCACCCCTTTCCCTCAAATGTCCTCCTCCTGCCGCTCCCTCCCACCATAGCTTCTGCCGTCTTCCACGCTTCCCCCTAGGAAAAAGGAGGAGAGAGAAACGACGGAGGGTAGGAGGGAAGGCAAACGGTTAACAAGGGAAGCAGGAGCAGGACATTGGGTCAACGGAATAAAACGAGACAGTGGGTATGAAATGTCCTTAGAGGTAAGCCTGGTTATACGATATACCTTCCGCGGTTTTAACCGAATTCCCGAGCGGAAGGAAGGAATAAATCGTAAATGCTCACACCGCCTTGTATCCTGTCTTCCTTCAACCTTACTTTTCAATAAAGTTGGATGCGAGTAATGGGTAGGGAGTGAAAGTGCGATGCTGATTGCTGGAAACCCAGGAAATCTAAAGGTGAGTAAAATTTATATATAATCCTGGCAAAGGGACCGGCCAGCAGAGCGTATGGTGGGGACTGTAAGAACAGCACCATTTGATGTGATGAACCCACTGCGGGGTATTACAAAGTTTTCACAAAAAAGGTTTGCATTTGAATATAATTCCTGTCAATAACTTTGGTTTTTTTATTGAGTACCAGTCATTCTAGAGCAAAAAGATAATTTTATTTTTATGTACGTAAGTATATTATTCCAATGAATACTTTTGCGAAATAGTAATCATGTCCGAGATTTGATTCCGGGTATTTTACGATATTTGGCAAGGAAGCGAAGGTTTAGTGAGAAAATTTTTCCCTCATTCAATTCCTCATATTTTCTTGGATGTAATGGTTTGTACGAGATCGTAGATCAACACATCAGAAATGTTCCCAAGCAACTCAATCTTTATAAACGCAAATGGGGGTTTGAAAGCTATCTGCCACCTAAAAAATAAAGATTTTCACATGTGAAAATAATTTTTAAAATTTACTCTTAAGAAATAATTCAAAAATTCTGTGACAAGGACGTGCCATCGAATGTAACAATTCTCGTAAAAGGTAATATATGTCAACATTCGGTAATTTCATTCATTCCCATCATTAGCTGGAATATTTCATTTTTCTCTTCAATGGAAGTTTTCATACCTCTGATGGCCCTTTGTTACAGTATACAATGTAAAATAAGAAGAAAGCAAATAAAGGAAAAGTGCAAACGAGGAGACAAAGTCTAGAATAGGTGTGGTTATTTGTGAAAGATCTGAATTCACTGAGAGTGCACTGATACACCGAGTGAACTGCCAACTGATCAAATACACTGCTGCAGCCAACTCCGGTATCTGTTGATGATGGAACAAATAAAATAAAGTATTTGTCGAAAAACTGAATTGAAAACATGTTACTTAGTCCATTTTACATTAATTCCATCGCATTATTAATGATACTTCATGCAAGGAATCTCCAAATTTCTGTCGGCATATTATTCCAATTTCCTCTATTGATATTATGTAAAATAATTTGGGAATACATTTCTACAAATGATAGAAATTTAAAGATGACGTAAAGGAACACTTAGAGATAATTACAATATGTTTTTCCACTCAAAACTCGACAAGTTGATTGAAATTTTGCTCGTGCAACCAAAAACTCAATTTTGGTGATGAAGCTGGGCAGAGTGAGATGCGGAAATATCGAATCCCTCTCCATCATTCAGATGGCTGTATGATGGATGATTACTTCAAATAATGTTCACCTGAAAGTTTTATCAATAACCGTGTAAACCGTCACTATCACATGACTTGACTCAGTTAACAATAATTATGCGTTTTCTAAGTAACAAAGAAAGCAAGCGTACTTCTCATTATCCTCAGAATATTTACCTCCGTTACCACTCTTCCTACTAACATATGTTTTTGAACTTCTTCATGTAATGAGAACTAGTTTCTAAATCATAAGAGTCGTGAAATAGACAATAAATAGTTAAAAAATTAACCTGAAGCAATACCGGCCCGTGAGCAATTACTTTTAGCGTATATGTATGTTTCTGAGGAAAAGAATTAGGAAAGCCACTTTCGATCCAAGTGGAAGAAATACTGCCAGGAAAAGAAATAATTCAAAATATTTGACGCACAGTAATCCGCACCTTGGGACACATTTTTTCACGTTACGAGATAACGCAGAGGTAGTCATATGTCACTGCACGTGACACCCAAGTCCAATACGAATTACTATGAAATTTCCCCGGCGCTTATAAAACGTGAAACTTTGGGTAATCATGATTTTTCCTCTGCTGGCTATTTTTCCATTTCTTTCAGTCGATACTTACGTGAACATGCTCGTTATTGTCTCAGAAGATAAAAGTCGCTCGTGTTTATACTCTCAAGAGCATATATATATATGATGAATTTACGCTCAACCTCCAATTCGTGCCAGTGACAATGAAACGGCGTGAGAGATAAGAAGAATGGAGAGAACGGAGAGAATGAGGAAGAAAAGGGGGAAGACGGATAAAAGAGAACCTAAATGAATGATAGGAATGAGAGATTAGGGAAGGCATAGGGATTAGGGAATAGGAGAAGGGTGGGCACATAAGTTGTAGCCTGGGCTGGGAATGAAATATGCCAGGGTTGAGGGCTTTGGGAAAGGGTCGAATGGTAGGGTACGAGTGGAGGGAGGAGGAGGTGGGGGAGATCCTTGAAAGATGTGGCGCAGGAAAAAGAGTAGTCCCCAAAGGGGTATGACGTAAAAAAATCCATGAAAAGGTAGGTAGAAGAAGTTAGGCGGAGTGGCAGCGGGGAAGGAGAGAATTGAGAAGGAAGGCAAAAATTTTAGGGAATATTTTTATCTCGATCCCTTTTTTAAGGGGACGGATCAATCGAAAACAAATGAAAAGGAAAATGCGTTGTAACTTTGGCGGAGGCCACCGTCTCTCTTCCCCATAATCGTTTAGACGCCCCATTCCAAGCAAAGTAAATGAATTGATGAATAAATGTTGGATATATCAAAAAAGATAATTCACTCATAAAAAAAATTTCCAAGTTTATGGGGACATAAGTCCTACAAAACCTTTCAACTTTTATGAATAAACGTTACCCAAATCTGCAAATTCTATGCATTGAGAAAAAAGTTTTGCCTTTAATTGGTTTCTTATGCAGTCGAACTTCCATTTTAATATTTGAGAAGTTGAATAAATTCTTATTTCTCAATCAAGCTGACAAGAAATTTTAAAATTGGGGATGGCCTTCCTCACTGTGTATTGTCAAATAATCATATGACAGCTTTAATTAAGACTGCAGGAAAAGCTAAAAAGAGCATTTTCTATTATTTAGAGTAAAATTGCTGCATATAATGGTTGTAATATTTTGATTGCTATGGAGATTTACTTGAATTATACGGAAAACGGAATTTTATCTATTTCATTGTTTTATATACTATATTTCATTGATGACTATAAAATGTTTTTTTTCAAACTTGGCGGCAGCTTAAACATGTAACTCTTTATTAACTATGCCAAAAATTTCAAATTTGGCCTTTAAGAATATTATTTTCACATTATAGACTGATATTATGCGTGAGTAAAAGTATAAGAGATGATATGATGTATCGTCATTATTTTAGGCATGAAGTGCAATAAATTTCCAGCATTATCTTAATGGCGGAGTTATTGCTATTTAAAATAAAGGAAAGGAATTCTCATATTCTGGTAATGCTCTTTTTATATTTCACCATTCCTTAAATTTGGACAGACTTTTTCCCAAGTGGAGAGAGTTTTCGAGAGCCGAGGCCCCGGACTCAAATCAAGAAGATGTTTATTTTCCCCTCCAGCCAGTTCTTCCCAAGAAAACTCAGAGAGAAATGAACTAGCCCTGCTACCCTAATGCGTGAATTTTAAAAACTGTAAGATGTAATATGGAGTGAGTTCTAATCACCTATGGCATCAATCTTTGAATTTATTACTCAGATAATTCATTGCAACAAGTAATTAGAGAATTAGCAACAATCGCTTATTTCTATCAAAGAAAGAGTAATTATCATAACGAAAAAATAGGAAAAAAACGTCAAATATTTCAAATACTTCAACGATAGGCATGCAAAATAAATTATAGATATACTTTCGTTGAAAAATAGTTCTATTTCATATTTCTCGAATGAAAAATATTAATTTTATAGCAATACTTTGTGGGAGTAAGAGAGGTATAACTAAAATAAAGTATAACAACGAGAGAAGTCACTCAAAATTTTTTAAGCTGTCTCTTTAGTATTTTGCAGACTTGATTAGGTACTATGGTTTCCAATAGTCATTTATCTTATGTAAGTATTCAGTTTACCTTTGACAATATTTAATTCAACTCCATAAAGTTACTCCTCCGCATTGAAAACCATGAAACGCCAAAATTGCTCACATCATCTTTCGAGTGCTGAACGTCAGCATTACCTTCAAACAGATGCACTTCACAAACCAAGAGTACATTACTCCATTCAAGTAAATATATATCCATCCGGTTTTCATCGCGGGAGTCGGTTTCACCTGAGAGTGCAGAGTGTACGTAATACCCTCAAAACCAAGTTAAAATCACACATTCATAGCAGTATAGTGCCCTCCAGCCTGAAGTTACACAATTATGTATGATCCCCAGAAAATCATTCATGGTGCATTTAACATCACTCCGATTTAAATTCAAATCCCGGCGGTGTTGAATATTTTTCAGAGGTATCTCGATCCCTACTTGAGGTGCTTTGTGGAGGGCACTTTGAGTGAGTACGCCGTCCGTCGGATGGGACGTTAAGCCGCGGACCCCTTGGCGCCTTTCGTAAAGAGTAGGCTAATGCCGACGCCGGGTTTCTCTCCACCCTTCATCCTTTCCTGTCCTTCCCCTATGGCGCAAATGACCTTAGCTGTCGGTCGCCTCCCCTCAAAACTACTACTACCCGATTTAAATCAGGGGCCTCCTAATTGGAGACTCAACGCCCAATCTCCTCGCGAACCACGTCTACTCCAGTGGGCATAAAATGTGTAGATATAATTGAGTTGATCACCGTAGGCCTTATTTACATCTGTGAAGATTCTCTCAATATCTCTACTTAAAAACGATAACACCCATTACCTCTTCTTGTTTCTTAGCCAGTAGGTTTTTTTCCAAACAAGTTTGACTTTCATTCCTCTTGGTAGATGAAACACGTTTGCGGCAAATAGAAATCACACCAATCTTTGATTTCACACCCGTAGTATGGCTCAACAACTATTAGCATTGAGTATATTGAAACTTTTCCATGAATGTTTCTAAATGTTCCAAACTTCCACAAAATCGAAATACTAATGACTGAGACTCGGCCGCAACGGTGTTGGAGAGTATTTCTTCGTTGAAATAAAAACCGAGAGACCGCGTATGTCGGCTCCTCTCGGGAGGGTTTGGCGTGAGTTGGGAATTTCCGCGACCCTGCCCGCCAGCCGCCGCAAACAAATGACTGCCCCTCCGCCGAGCTTAGGCATCCACCCCCGCCAGTGGTGCACAAGTGAACAGACGGTTGATTGGAGTTTACCACGGCGGCGGCACCATTATGCCGCGTAATGGGAGGACTTGACTGAATGAGGATGATGTCCACGGCTTGGTCACTTTGGGTGTCTGATGGAGGGCGCCCTCACCGGAAGTAGACAAGGGACTCATCCAAAGCTCGAATGGAAGTTAAATCGAAGGACTCGACCGAGGCCGAGGGTGACTTTGATCATCCACTCCCGCCTCTCGAAATCACGGGCATTGTGCGAGGAAGCCAGAGACAACATCCATCACGCGTTTGCATTTTAACCGAACAAACGTTCTCTTAAAAAAATGGACGCCATCCTCTATAACCGTCACCAATCACTAATCCACGCAAACGTTGGAAAGGGTACCAGTCACTACCGGGAACCAATTTAAAGTCATTTTTGTCGATTTTCAGTATCCCACGTTACCATTTATTGTATGAATGAGAATATGATTGAGGCTGACCATCGAGGCATACTGACGGGACAAGTTTGTCGCAAATGCAAAACTTATTACAATTCTGTCAAGTGAGTTCACGTAGCTCGAATTGAATGAGGGGAATCGATTATTTTACCCTTTTGTGAACGAGAATTTCAGAAGACGCTCAAGTTTTTACTTTTGCGTTAAATATTGCCCTCACAGAGAATTATAGAAGAGAACACTCATTCATTTTTAAATCCAGAAACTCGAATTAGATGACAATGAATTTTTATATAAATATTCGTCAATTTAATGTGAAAGGGATCAAAGAGGACTATCAAGCACAAAAGTAAGCGAAGAGATCTTTCTTTTTGGATTTTTAAAGGTTGTAAAACTTGTGAACTCATTACAAAAATGATTGCTCTGATTTCAAGCAGCTATTACTTATCCCAAAGAATTTGCACTGAAAACTGATACGGCTCATCCCATGAACCCGTTTAGAGTTAGGACGGAAGAGTATGTTAACCGAGAAAAACATGTGTCCACTAGCTTGGATTGACTGAAAACTAACGTATTCCTATAATCCGCAATTGTATAAACCAATAAATTGGGTAATATTTTATAAATCTCACACTTATGGCCACTCGACCTCTGAAAAAACTCATCCCAACCTTTTTGTCCCATAAAAATCTCCGGGATCATTTCCGGCCAATTGTGCAATAACGATTCCCCATTGTTACGGCATCAAAAGGCACGTTATGACGGGGGGATGGAAATAAAAGAGGAGCGATAAAGACGGCGCGGGGAAAAATAGCCGTGCGATAATCCCCAGATGCTCCTCGTCCTCCCGCTACAGACAGTGAAGGAGCGATCGGGAGATGAACACGAATGGTGCGGGGAGAGGGGCCCTGTAGCTTCTGGGGGGGTGAGGAGATAGCTAGGAAGAGGATAAGTGAGAATAAAGGGAGTAGGGAAGTGGTGATGAACAAGAGGGACTGAATGAACCGAATATAGCCAAAGGGATGTGGAGATGATACATTCTATTCTATTTTATTATTTTTTTAGTACTCTGAGAGTAAGAAGAAGAAACTATCTCAAACACGGTAAAAATGCATTATGCCATGATGGATTTGAATGAATCAACTCAAAAAAAATAACTGAGACTATCAAATTTCACCTCAAACGGTAAATGCTTCAGAGATGGAGAGGAAGAGGGAGCGGGAAACGAAGAAGACAGGTGAGGATTGTGGAAAAACAGGTATTAAGGAAAAAGCAATTTGTGATCGTCATCCACCTCACACTATCGCAATTATGTTCAAGACTTCATAACTCTATTTAACTTATGCATTTGGATAAATGTCCACTGGGAGTACGTTTTAATGCACAAGATTTTGCAAACACATAATTCCACGCACTTTCTGCATTTTGACATTTCTGGGTTTGCTGGGATGAAACGCGTTGCTACAAAGTGCCAATTTCCTTCGTAACCTCCCGGATGGATATGAAAAAAAATCTTCGATATAACACCCCAAGTTTAAAATTGTCACTTTAATCATAAAGCTAAATCAAAACACGATAACCGTGTCCTCCTTACGAGGTGAATAGTACGTCACTAGATGCTTACAGTCGAATACTCGATTCAACGACAGTATTCCATTAAATGAAGGAGCAAGGTGAAATTACGTTCTGAGAAAAGCCGTTAACTCAACTGCGCCGCATGAGATCCTCTGGCTTTGAAGGACTTACAGAGTAATTGAAAAACACATGGTATTGAATTAAATGAATCTATAAAGAAACACCTGCAGTCCTTCGACATGTTACCTGCAAAGTTAAAGTTTATAACAAAAGTCTTTCCAATGCCTTCAAGCCATCGTTGACGATTTACTTAAGCCTTCAAATTACGTCTAAAATAAATCATTTTCTGCTCAGAATCACTGCCACATACAATTTTTGGACAAAAAATCTTTTCCTTCATCACCACTAATGCCATGGCTCTAGAAAAATGAAATATATTCTACAAATTCAATAATAAACTCATTACTCTTTATCCTAAAGAAAGACATATCTCAGTTGCTTTTAGCAGCATACAAATTGACGTTAGATACAACCGCGGAGAATAGAAAAGGCTTTTTAAAGTTTGAGATATTGAGGATTGAGAACCCAGCTACAGTAAAACACAACGGCATGGCATCTGGAGAAGGTACCATGTAATAAGCTATGCATTAGAATCGGGTGAAAATGTAGAATGCCACGAATTATATGGTATATTGAATTTAAACTATGTTAGTATGTTAGGGATCGAGATACCACTGAAAAATATTCAACACCGCCAAGATTTGAACCCGGGCCCTCTAGGTGCGATGCCAGTAGGATAACCACCGAACCATCTCGATCACCTTAGGCATAGACCAATTAACAATAGGAATATCAGATAATTACAAACGACTAGGAATATTGGTGAGCAAAAAGAGAGATAAATCCCTCATAACATGCTTTAAAGCGGCACAGAATGTAATACGAAGTCCATGTTGAAGCTCTCAAAGACAAAACTAATTTATCTGCTCTACATTCAACTGATACGTTCACTGGAATCTCACAACATTTTTGTCACCCTGATAGCACATACAAGGTACAAATTGGGTCCTATTCATGGAAAAAAAACTCTTTATTTACCATAAATATTAGGAAAGAACCGTTAGTAGATATATTAATTTCGTAAATTGATTTACCTACTTTTAATACCCAATCAAACAAAATTATTAAAGCACAAAAGCATAATAATATTTCCTTACGTTCAAATTTCACGAACAAAGTAAATTTGATTTTCTGCATCACTATTGGCCTTATCTTGCACTGCCATCGCACCAAATAAATTGCTCTTTGCCAAATGTTTGCCGCTTCCCCATTCCTCAATTTTATGAAGCGTATTAATAATAATGTTGAATCGGGCCCTTTGAAGTTTCGATGGGCATTAGTCAGTGCGCACATTGCCTAATCACCTCCAAATGGCATTTTCGAAGGACAGACTACACTCTGGTGCACTTTCTAATCGTTACGCATGACGCCTGAATCAAAGGCTTAGTAATTCGACTTCACAGGTTAATCAAACTAATATGCATCCAATAAGGTGACCTGTTTACGTTTCTGGAGCTCAAGTTGTACGGCCGCGGTGGAATTGACTCCTCAAAATGAATAAGTTGATTCAAAGCGGATTTGATCGAGGTCACAATCTAAAAAATAGATACCAATTTCAGCACACGTTTATTTCTATGAAAAGGTAGATATTTTTTAAATACCCTCTTGATTTTAGACATTAATATGTTGTGTGTCGTAGTTTTTTTCCATGTATTTTCACCATTATGGCTAGTCAAAGTCACCCCGAGGGAAGGCTTTAATCAGAAAGCAAGGTAGGCTTAGGCACAAGAGGTAGCATCAGGTAGAAGAATAAGAAAACATAAAAAGAACAGGCATATTAGGTCTATTTACGTAAAAAATGAAACAAATTACTTAAATGAATCTTTTAAGGCCTGAAGTATAACTTCGAATTATCTTTTAAACAGAAGAATATAGTAAGTGACGTAAGTGACAACCATGGATCATGCTAGAAAGCTGAAAAAAAACTGCGAAATTCTTTTTATTAAAGTTATAAGTGAATAAAAAATATTGTGCTATATAATAATATATAGCGAAATAATATAATTACATGCATCAGAAATAAGTGACATAAGAACCAAGGGAATTGTTAATATTTGAAAATTTGACGGTACGCCCTTGAAATATTTTAGCTTCCTGAAAATTGATATTTGGGTTAACGACAACTGTTAACTTGGTTAAAATGTACAAAATTCGTGAATACAAAATCATTAATAAATAAAATATATTACAACAAAACGAAAGTTCTAGATATCCCAATAACTGAAAGCAATGAATTAACTTCTCACAAATACCAATATGAGTCGCACGATGCACTAAGGTAATATCAAGCGTACACTGATGGAAAATTTTTAATACATGCCTTCTATTTTCACACGTTATCGATAGATTCGTGCGCGCAAGAGAAGAAGAAGAGAATGAATGTTGGGGACGCGAGGGGAGTTTATCAAATAAAGCGAGCGGGGAATTAGGTTGCGATAGAAATAGGAATCAATCAGAGAGAGATAGAGATGGTGTAGGGTACGAAGAATAGGTGTGAGAATTGGGGAAAAAACAGGGAGGAGGGAAAGACAAAAGACCACCTATGGACTCGGGAAGTTTCCGGGGAGGAAGAGAAGACAAGAATGGCGATGTGGGAGAGTGGAGAAGAGATATGAGCCGGAGCTTAAGGAGAAACAAGAGAAAGGCGATATTAAAGAGCGTTCGGGAAGGTGGGGGAGGGAGGTTTCGGGGCGAGGGTTAGGAAGGGTGACGGGACCCGGGCGGTGGTGCGGGATTCTTATAACGTGGCAAATGTGGCCTGGTAGTGCGGGAGGCTAGTGGCAATGGAGGAAGGAAACTCTATAGAACTAATGGCCTGGCAGACAACGCCGGCAAAGGGGAGGTGGGGGACATAAGGAAGGAGGCGGGGTTGGAACTTTGTGTTAGGGCGGCGTGGAGAGAGGGAAGATGAGGAAAGGGAAGGGACGGGGTGAGGGAGTGATGTGTGGCTGTGGCGGTAGGTGGCAGGAGTGGTATGTCACGTAAAGAGGGTGGAATTGGGGGCGTGGAAGGGGTAGAGACGGACTAGGAGGGAGCATACAAAGGTTGGCAGAGCTAAACGCCTACGTGTGGTTTACTGCTGGACGTTAATTGATTTTTTTTCAGTGCATCCAGGTTACATTACGATACATAATAAGGCACGGTGGCACAAAAAGCAGCGCCCAGAACATCCCATTATCTAAATTTGCCAGCTTATTATTTTTACCTTAACGTTACAAGTTAAATTGTCCTACGGGGCGTCTGGATCAATTACTAGCCTTCAGCAAATGTAAATGGGGGTATAAAATGTAATCACACCTATTTTCAGGAAGAATCATTTCAAAATATTATACTTAATTTAACCGCATGCAAAAAAAATCACATAGTGATAAGATAAAAAAATCATAAAATTCGTTAATATTGAGCCCCCAAGTGACCAATGATGCGGTTCGTGAAGTTCGTTTGTGAGTCGTTTTCGTTTCCATTGCGTAGTAATTTTAGCCAAAAACTATGAATATTCCTTTATTAATGAAAATATTTCATCGTAGAAGCTTTTCAATTAAATTATGTGAACACCTTTTCCAAAGATTAAACATCACATTATCCATGTATATGCATAGAAGATTTACATTTTTTTTAATTACTATTCTAATAAACTAAAAAATTACCCAGATTCATTTAGCTAAATTGTGATCATTGAGTCAGTGAACACAAATTGGTCATCACTGTTATAATTATATTATTCAAAAGATAGATAAAGACCATTTCAGCAGATACTTGCCTAAGTTTCCTCTTCTGAAATGATTTCTGAATAAATTCACCCGACCGCTCAATAGTGAAACCAAACTGGGTCAATTGCAAATTGCACGTTCTAAAACATATTCCACAGATTATTCCAAGAGGCAAAGCGTACTATTTCTAGAAACGATGGCTTATATGTGTTAGAGCACGAGTGCCAAATTCGATAGCACACGAGGAAAGACAGAAGTTTAAAAAAATATGAAGCATGAACTAGGTCGCGACAACATAAGGTGGTAATCGGTTTACGAGCGATAATGTTAGTTAAAAGTTTGTTTCAGCAATGACGAGCTTCCTCTCACCAATGACCAAAAGCTGTTTGAAGAGCGAGTCAAGAACAAGCGTATGTATACCTCAAGAAAAACAAATACCAGCAAAGACACGAGCGTAAGAAAATTCCGATGGAGATATATTGTGTGAAAAATTAATCAGAGAGCATAAGGCAAGGGACCCAATTTCAGGGAAACATAATCAAGCTGAGACATCCATTAATTCCACCAGAGCGTAATTTGACCGAAGCGTATGGGGCATAAAAAAATCATCCCACCCGGTAGGGATGAGCGCGCCACCCTTTTACCCGAGAGTACCGGGGCAAGACGCGGCGAGGAGGGACGGGATATAGGGGTGCGATCGGGAAACAATGGGGGCGTTCGGGTTACTAGGAGCCCAGGATGCGTGAAAGATCTTCCGTACTGTGGAAAGTGAGTTTCCTCACTATGAAAACGTAAGGTAGAAGCACACGATAAAGTTTGGATTCGAGGAAAGGAGGATACAAAAAAAGTACAGCTAGTATATAAAACCTGGTAAAATGTGCGTCAGGGCCATAGAGGCCGGTTGAAAAGGGAATAGAAAAATGGAGTAAGAGAGAGCACGGAAGTTTTACGGGAAAGAATGAGTAGGGTGAGAGGGGGAAAAAAGAAAAAAATAGATAAGTTAGGGGGAGATGCGAAGGGATATTCCCGGGATAGGCGGAAGAAAGATGATGATTGGCCGATTCAGGCGAAGTCATGGGTTGGATGCCGGGAAGAGAAATAGGCAGAGAGGGCGAAGAGAGGGAGAGAGAACGGGGGGGAGGGTGATCTTTGAAAGGAGGAAGGGGAGAATGGGGAGATCGGGAGGGGGGGAGTACAGGGCGAGGAGCGACCGGCGGTGGAGCGGCTATGGGCGGATGGGGAAGCAGCCCTTTCGGAGCTAGGGAGGCTGGAGAAGAGGGGGGGAGTAGTCGGGCGGGGGAAGGGGGCGTGGGCGGAGTGGAGAGGCTGGGAGTGACGCGACGAGGGTTCGCTAGCTGGTGTAAAATGTCGGTAATGTGGAGGGGAAGGGAAGTTTGAGCTCCGGTCGGGATTGGGGGAGGGGGACGGGATGGAAGGGGAAGGATTACTAAGGACTAAGGTGGTGGGAGTGAAGGGTGGCGGGAAAAATGGGGAAAAAATATCCTCCGGCTTAAGGGAAGATGAACTCGGGAAGGGTTGGAGGGATGGGAGGGCGAGAAGGAGGTATGCTGAAGGGCGCGAAGAACGATTTAGTGGGCCCGTGGAATGAAAGGATGGGGACGGAGAGTGGTGCAGGAGAGGTGATCCTCGCCGTGGTATCTAGGGACGTACGGGGAAGAAAAAAACACTCTTATCGTGGCAAAATTTAGCCCATGCATCCTTCGAGCATTCTTTCTTCGGACCTAAAGAACTGTCTATTAAACATTGGCTAGTGAAGAACCCTCTATTAGGACCGATAAGTTACTCCTATTTCCAGCCCTAATTCGCAAGTAACTATGAAAAATAAGAAAACAAATTATCACATTTTTTCCGTTGAGTTTATCAATGTTTGTCTTAATCAGCCACATTGTTAAAAATTAGTGAAAAATTCCTACCTTCAACTAAAATATTATTTACTTCATAGATAGATCTTTCATGAGCAGAGCTTGGTATGTCGGGGAAGGATTTTTCTGCGTTGTTGGTTCAAGTCTTCAACGAGCAATAGAACACCCTTATTGCTTTCTAGAACTATACGATTTTTATATTACAAGTGCAGATTTAATTTAATGCAGAAATGCAAAATCATTACTTGCAAAATCATTACTTGCAAATTTAATGCAAAATCATTACTCTTTCATTTAGTAAAATTCAATTTTATGTTTTTAATAATTGATATATTTCATTTTCTTCAGAATCTATTCAAACAAATGTCGCTTATGAAGATAATTAGAAAATAATAAATGAAATAAAGTATAATCAAGTACATAGAAAACCAATCACGTTAAGGTAGCAACAAAAGTTGTTAGATGTAGCAAAATAAGGGCCATGAGCCTTTTACCTATGAGAAATAGATGATGTAAGATGTCATCGCAATGGCAAATTAAGTAAGAAAAGGTATTCTGGGAATAGGATAGAATAGAGAGCTTTCTCATATCGTTTCTTTATTTATAACTTACTATAATGAGCAACAACGACACAGACCAAAACGCCCATTCAAAATTCCATTCAGAAAAATGGCAAGCAGATATGAGGCATTATAACATCTAAAAGAGAATTCGCTTCGATTATTTTTTTGAAATATATAAAATAATTCATTATGTCTCGTAATAAAAATATAAACAAAATCAGAATAGCGCGATTCCTGCGTAAGCAACCCAAAGGATCAAAGGAATTTCGCCGAGACAGACTAAACGATGCAACACAACGGGAACCACCACGTTTAACTATGCGTCCTGAGAAAATTGCCTCTAACTCGTGAGACTCTCACGTTCACGTGAAACTTTAGTAATGGGACATGGTCGTAAGGAGAGGTCCTCATACTCAGTTGGCTTCTGTTCCCAATATTAGTCCAGTTGATACAAAAACTTACTTACACCCAGCGTTTCACTTGTGGCTCAAAGGAAACATCCAGGTATGAAATCGGGATCCATTTATCATAGGCAGAATGTTATAGGCAATAAAGTTCTCAAGTTATCCGATAAAGTTATAAAGAATGTGATTTCAGCTTTCCTTGTATAACTATCACCTGTGAAGCTGTCTTACACTAACTTTCAAAATACAAGTTGGAGGGGGAGATACATCAACAAAGTGTATGTTATCGAAAACATGGATAAGTGGAACGAAGCGAAGTAATTGAAAAAATAATGTGGACGATAATGCTTTCATTATGAGATTTTATTGGAAGAATTTACTTAGAAAGCAGAGCGTTCAAGTGGTAAACATCCTTATATGAGCCACATTAAGTGAACTGTACTACTTAATGTTGATTAATGACGGTCGGTAGATTGGAAGATGATTAAGCACTCCTGCTTCAAGTTAACTACTAATTAATACACTACCCGAATTAATGTCATAGTACAGGAGTTTAAGCACATAATATTCGGAAAGGAAAATCTATCAAAAGCACTGAGGTATGGTGGGAGAAAGAGGAGGTTGCTAAGGGAAATGAAAGGAAGACGAAATTAGGAAGATATGGCCCCGGGATGCTGTGATTGCTCATTACATGGCACAGTGGGATTCTACGATGCTGAATACATTGACAGTGGGGATTACGATTGTTATACAAGCAAGTGAGATTAAGGAAGAATATATGCTTTTTAGACGATAGTAGAAGTATAAAAAGCGATTAATCCCCGTAATGAAGAAGTTTAGGCAATAAAGATTTCAGACGGTATAATAGGTAATAGTAGACATTACTCATCCAAAACGTACCTAAAATACGCTCGGGTAGACGAAGTAGATGATTATTTGTGCTAAAACACTATTTAATACCATCCAATCCATAGTTTCCACAAAAACTCCGCTATTTGTTCTCTTGCTCCATCTTCCTTACTTTCACAACATTCTGCCTTCCATTAAATTCTCTAATGTATTTTTGATGCCCACCTATTTCTTCTTAGATTTAAAATAAAAATGATTGGCTTCCCATTGGGGAAACATCAAATTTACAAGTTTAGTACATTTTATAGGGTTTTTCAAGTTCGGTCATACCTTAGTAACTAATTTTTACGATCGAATTAAGCTTGAATTATATATTCAATTAGCATTTAAATATATCAAATTCCCATTGAAATATTCCATGCAGAAGCAGTCTCTATCAATCGATTTTTTTTACATGTATTTAATTACGGAATAGAACTTTGCGCACTCATCACTGCCTTCTGCGAAATTTTTGTCATCTAATTGATATTTTCCAGACAGTAAAACAACATTAAATGAGTCAATCAGCATGCTAGTTTTATTATTCAATCGAGTACATGTAGGGTATCGTTCACGTCTCCAGTAATCATTTGAGGACAACCTAAGATAATAATAAGGGCAGCTTCGTTATTTTTAATTTTCTGAGGATTAGTGTAGCAGGCCTTTGTCTTTTATTTATAAATACTAATTATTTTTTATTTCATGTCTCCTATTTCTGTCAAATTGCTAAATTTGTCCTAAGCTAATCGCACATTCCCATTAATATAATGTTCTTTTTCCTTTTTTATTTACTGCCAGTGCCTGATAAATTAACTAAAGGTTTATTCCGAGAGTTTTAACGATAAGACTTCCCTGTCTTATCATTACTGACTCCTTCACATGTTCTAATCTTCCAAGAGAACAAGCAGACTTGAGCTTTGGGAATTTAATCTCGCCGTCCGATATGTATCAACATACGTACAAACTAAGCAGAGCAACATCTCGGTCCCCGAAGCACTTAGTTGTTCTTTCCGCATTGAAAAGTTTTGAGGAGGTTCAAAGAGAAAGGGAAACGGGAAAAAATTAGGAACTCAGAGGGAAGGGAAAATACAGTAAAAGACAAGACTTACCAAATGAAGACGAAGGGAATCGGCACTTGGAACTGGTTAGATACGTGAAATCAGCGTGAGGGAATGACGGGAAGGGCGCGGAAGGAAGAAGGTATTTGAAGAGACGGGGGTAAAGGCGGTTTGATGCTGAAGGGAGATATTAAATTGGGAGAAACGGAAGAGACATGGGAGCAACTACTGGAGAGGAGTTAAAGGGGCGAGGCGAGGAGCGGCCTTAAGTAGGAAGGTAAGAATCTGAGACGGTCTACGTGCGGACCTGTGGAAGGACGTTTCCCGCCAGGTGTGAGAAGCGCATGCATGTCCCAGGATTTTAAAAGGTCCGATATTGAGGGTGCAAATGAAACGAGGGGACTCTTGAAAAAGAATATGGTAGACACCAATTTCCGCACCCTATTTTTTTTATGCACGTACAGTCTCCCTTACCGATCCGTGGGAACTCCTGGAGGGAGGAGTCCCTTGCAATGGCCCTCATATTTCCGTGAGGTATCCAAAGCTTCCGCTTTTTATGCACGCGGAAAGTTCGCCTTTTTATGTACATTCCCTCCCTGAGAAAGGAATCCCAGAAAGGACGAGAAAGGAAAAAGGAAAACAAAAGTGTGAGTTTTAAATTGGCGGTTATGTTTCTTCATTTTAGCGCCCACTCACTCAGCCCCACCTCGATCTCCTTAATGTAGTCCACGGCATGGATCTTGGTGGAAGAAATTAAGAGGTTTGGGCCCTGGGTGCGGAGGAGAGAAAAAGTGTCGAAAGTCGGTTGATTAATTTTTTTAATGCCTTTAGAGCCGCCTTAATACCTCGCGTTCCTCTCTACGAAAGAGTTTAATGGGATTCGACGAGGAATATGATTAATTCGATTACGGGAAATCCCTTTCAATTTTTTACTTGGATTACGAAGTGCCTTTAACGCACCCGGAAGTTTTTTTTTCCTTGAGAGGGGGGAAAGATTGGGAAAATTCTTCAGTTCTTCTCCCCAAATTTTCCCGGTTAATTTTGAGGTAATGACAGAAAATTAAGGGTATAACGAGATTAAAGTAATCACCACAAATTATCAAAAGCATAAGAAGTTTTTCTGGATAAGTGGAAAGCGTAAGAATCTACTCCAAATCCATGACAACGGGTTTTTAATTACACTTAACTTACACTGCCAAGAGCGTCGGTATCTTTTCCGTAGTTCCCGTGGAAAGAATGAATATTTTCCTTCACACGTGTGGGTGGTTAGATTCGATATCCATTTGAATGCAACACCTCGTCATTCTCAGCGCCGCCATTCGTTCGGGTTATAACTTGCGTGAAACTTGGCAAGGATGAAAATGAATGCGAGGGAATCGTTCTTTTTCAATTTTTTTCCGAAAATTGCCCTCATTCCTCTTTCCAGTCAGCCCGGACTATCAACGTACCTACTCTGGAGATACAAAACATAATTCATTGACCAAAAACTGGAACCTTCGTAATGCCAAGAAAACAATAGCCCTCTAAAAAACCAAACGAATGAATTACCAAACTGCGAATGAATGGAGAGTCGGGATACAAAAAAGAGGGCAGCAAAAATGTAGGAAATATGATTTCAATAGAATGGTATGAAACTAGAGAAAATATATAAATAAATACTACAGGATTGTTCCTTGAGTGGGACGCGGATAAGTGGTAAAAAACCACGCCAGCAAAAAGAAAATATTACACAAACCTCGAGGGAACATCTAGTCCCTTTATGCATGCATTTTTTCATCGTTTTTCAAAATATTTGAAGGGCCTCCTGCTATGGGCGTGATTTTCACTCATCAATCAAAGTGTTTTAAATCATTCTAAAGACGTAACGACGTGCAAGTGTAGAGTTAAGAGTACAGAAATACGAGAATGATTATCCTAAGCTTAAAAATTCGAAGAAAACGTAATATCGTCGTATTATGTCAACAGTTAAAATTCATGTATTTAAAACGAGCCATCCAAAAAATAGATTAAATTGTGAATTAGGTAGTAATAGTGAAGAAAAATTGAAACATTATTGAATTAAAAAGAATGTAAAATTGCTAATAGGTTAATTGATGGTGACATTAACAAATTTCAAGGGTAAGAAAGTACTAATAGAATACATTTTCAACCTATTTGACCTTCTGGAAATAATTGACTAAATCTGAGACTATGGGGGCTATATTATCAAACTGGTATGCCTACTTACTAATTCTCTAATGTTTTCACTCATTGTTTACTTTAATCTTGTACTCTTTATTACGTTATTTCACATCCAAATTGACTACAAGGGATTTTGTGTGCCACATTCAATTTCATAGAAAATTTACACCATCTCTGGAGAAGGGATTTTAGCACTTTAAAGAAAAAACAAATATCAATACCATTAAGTGGCATCATCATCAAGTATTTTTTTATATAATTTAGTCAAAATCAATGGCCACTATACGGCAGCCATTTCAGTAATTTAAATATTATAAGCAGTTTCAAATCGCCAAAATTTGAACTGTAACTCGTCAGAAGGTACAATTCCTTCGATGCGCAGCTAGACTCAAATGCTAAAGAAAATCTTTCGAAAAATTTTCCCACTTCCAGTAAGCTAACCTGGACGACAAACCTCTCGAATTGCAGGAGAAAACGCGTCAACTTATTGGAGAGAAGACGGGAGAGAATTGATTATTGATTTTGAGGGATGAGAGAACGACTCTGGATGGATAGGTGAGGGGAAAGAAAGAGAAATTTGATGGAACAGGACGGTAAGAGGGCGGACGAAGTGGAAACGAGTGAGATAGAAGGGAGGGAAGAAAGGTGAAGCGAACGACGAGGAGGGAGCGAAGGGAAATGAGGAGGGTGAGGGCTAGATGAAAGGGAGGAGGTAAAGTGAGACACGTTTTTCACCCCTCTTTTGGAAAGAAAATAGGTGCCTTGGATATCAGCCAATCAGGGGCGTTTCCCGAATGAGGAGGAAAAGGGGAGGGTGGGGGTGGCATACCGAAGGGTTCAGAAAAGGGAGCGCGCATACGAGTGAGCAGGAACAGGGAGGAAGAGGCACCAATCAAAGGGGTACACGTGAGGGAAGAAATGGAGGCCCCGACGACGCACGAGGTTTCCACTGGAGATATTTTCGAGAAGGAGACGAGAAAGGACAGAGCATGACAACCTTGGAGATGCAAAACCGTTTTCTCAATGACAATGCACTACTTTTTCCGTATTATTTACAAATTTTAGCTCAAAATTAGCGTAAATAGTTGTTTATTGTTTCAATTTGCGATAAAAATGCTGCTAGTTAATGAAAAATATCTTCCTAATGCTATCTGAAAATAAAGCAGAATAAAAAAGACTTTGACACTCTTTACATGAAAGCACGAAACTTTGTAAGTTCTAATATGCATGAACATGAAATACAATCAGTCCAGCTATGTGCTTTATTTCTAACGACGGAATATTAACAAGCACAAATATTTGATAAACTTACTAATTCTTATCATCAGTCATAGGTCTACTTGCAAGGTATTATTATGGTCCAAATATAATGGTTTTACTTCAGGTCTAAATGAATGAAGGTCTAATGAACTTCCGAAGTAATAATTGTCGACAAATTTCCTTTTCGTTGAGAAATCTGCTTTCATCTTTTAGCATTCTCGTCATGTACCTAGTCTTACAATACCCACATTAATTACATCATCGAAAAATCAAGTTTTGGATGGAATTTCGAAAATATTACATAAGACCTCTAAACACCTTGGTTTTCGGAGTAATTTAATATCAAACTCCTAAAATATAGTATCAAATATTGCCATGCAAAAACCATATGGTGCCAATAATGATATGTATTATTTTTTTGGGAATGATACCTTAAATTAAAAAAAAACTCTTGAATTACTCTATCTTAAAAATAAAAATTATTGAGATATTAACTAACTACCAGCACAGGCTTTTATTCAAACTGTGAATAATATTTGACCATTGAAAATGTTCCCTTTTACCCTTTATGTCTCTAATGACCCAACAACACCCAAACATTTCTTGATTGAAATTTCCGTCGGGTCTCCGGCTGAAGTCCCCGCCGCCAGAGGGGACTGAAGTAAAATGTATCCGTGTCAGAAACACACCAAACAATCTTCCCTTGAATTTATTACATTGCATTAAAACTAAACGAACCATAACTTAGTTACGGAAAGCAATTTTACTACCGAAGAGCGCTGTTCAGAATGAATTTTTCTCCTCCCCAGAAAACGAGAGCAAAAAAAGAAATAAAATCCGAAGTTAAAAACAGCCCAGAAATAGAAGGGTTGGGAACGGGGGCTACATTTCTTTCGCGCTTCAAATGTATATAGCATATGTAATGGTGTGAAAAAAGTTTCCGGCCTCGGGTTCAAAACTCAAACGCGTAAATAAACGTGGACCGTCGTAACACGAGGAAAGGTCGAGTGTAAAATTATGATGGTGGTAAATCTAATTTTCAGTTGAAAGGAGAGATAGAGATGAAGGGGAGAGGGAATAAGGGACTACATTTGTATACGTATATATTTATGCACGCGTGGGAAGGGGGGGGGGGCAGGATTACGAAAATCTTAAAGTCAAACCCCTCCGAGCACACTAAGTGCCACCGTAAATGAAGCGAGGCCATCAAAAACAAAAACCGCTCCTCCGTCCCATTTTCTGTTATTTGCCGAACCCTTTATGTTCCCTTCCGGCACCCTACCCCTTCCCCGTGCTTCCTTCCTCGCCATATGCTTTGCTGCGATTCAAGGGGCGTCGCTCCGGAGATCTCGAGAGGACCGCCGCAGATGTATTCAAGAGGCTTTACATCCTCAGGGTCGGAAATAAAAACCCCAAAGAAAAACAACAAAAGATTTTTGAGAGCGAAATTATTTGGAAATTTGAATTACGAGTGAGCAACGCCATCCAAGGAAAAATAACGGGAAATAGAGAAACTTAAGTGTTAAAATTAATTTTTAATATTTTCTTCTCAGACTCAAAAAGGTTGTAAACGTTTTTCATACCCAAGCTATCTACACTGTAGCGTCCTTTTCTTTTCTCCAATATTTCATCGCCATAATCGTTATTGCAAACGGACAAGACCACAAATGTAATTTACAAAATGCTCTACGGTTCAATATGAAGGAAGCTCGTAAATAGAAGAGTGAGTAAAATTCTTGAAGTTTTCTGCTCTTGCCAATAGTAATAATGGCATTTAGGATCTCAGTGTGGTGTCATTGGAAGGGATATACGATCTCTTAGGATTTGAATGCTAATAATAAGTTTCTCTTATTCTTATAGTACGCCTCGCATTGAGGGCACATTAAATTATGCATGGAGTGTGAGAAGTGAAAAACAATTTTTGCAGCCAACAGGAAAGAAAATGGTGAATTATGTTTTACAAAACTATCCATGAAACCTGTAACTTATGAACAGATATAGTTATGGCACTACAACTATAAAAAAATATTTATAATTATATTTACCTCTCGATGGAGACTCTTCTAGCTATGATGTACTTGGCTAGATATTTCTTAAAATAGGTAGGGAACATTTCTTCACCATTTTCAAGGGTAAACGAAACTCGTATTATGTTGCTGCTATATTAGGGTCATTGGGTAAACGAAACTATTTTATTATGTTGCTGCTATATTATGGTCATTGTCTTCAGCTAATTTTATAAATAGTTTGGTAGGCTAAACCAAAATACTCGTGCAGAGTATCTCCAGATTCATATAAAATATAAAAGCTGGCCAGATATTTCTGTATAATTACTTTCAATATAAAAATGATCAAGAATGAATTTGTAAAAATTTATCGTTCATTTTATCGACTACGGGTCAAATTTTACAAGAGAAATACAGAAACCGGAATTTGTAACATTTTTTGTTCTACTCATGGTAATAATTTACATCTGTCACCTACGAACGATAATTATAGACTGTCTATGATTGATAATAACCGTTTACTATGAAGTTATGCCTATGAAATGTTCATAGGGTTAATCCAAAAACCAATGAATTCCTTGAGTCTTTATCCCACGTCTATCGCAACTCGATTCGTCGATGTCCTCACCTCATAGCTCAGCTCACCTGAAAAATGTTCACACTCGCAATCAAAATTCATGGATTCGGAAACTCCTCGCAAGATATTGAGGATTTTAAGCGACGAGAGGGAAACTGGAGTCGTCCTATTAAACTCCTTTGCTTACAGACGGTCCGCCGTTGAGATGCGGGCTAGAGCCGCGGAGGGTGGAGCGAGTGGGAGGGTGAGCGAGAACGGGAAAGAAGGATGGGGAAACGGAAGGAGTAAGCGGTGGGAAAAGAGGAGGAGGGGAGAATGGAGTCTAGGGAGTCGAGAGGGTTAGGATGGATCTTTTAAGGGAGGAGTGAAAGGGTTCTGTGTGTTTCCCCCCGCGATAATCTCCGTCGTTTAAACCTCTACGCCTCCGCTTAAAGCTGTTTGTAAGGGGTTAGTAGCGGCCGGGTGGGAGATCTCTGGGTGGCATAAGGGCCGCCGGTGGGAAGGAGGAGGGAGTTTGCCTGGGAAGGGGGTGAGGTTTAAGGCAAAACGGGTCTGGCGATATCTCTTTGGCAGTCTTGCCAATCTTCTCCTCACGGCCCGTTTAATATTCCGAGACACGACCCCTTTCCGACGACCATCCACTCATCCATCCGTTTCATGCATCCATTTCATCCCGCAAACCTTCCCCCATCCACGGCCACACCCAACTCCTCGCACTCCTCACGGATGCGCGTTCCCACTCTCTCGCGCGCTTCTTGTCTCCACCCTCTGTCCTCTCCGTCTCCCGTCCACCCTGACCCCTCTTCACTCCTCTCCCTCTGGCATGAGGGACGGAGGCCTGTCTCTCCCCTCAACCAGGTAAAATAAACCAAGTATGAATCATCTTGCCACCACTTCCTCCTCTCTCTCTTTCGCTTTTACCCTCGATCCAATCCCTCCGTCTCCCCATTGGCCAAGAACTCGCTTCATCCACACATTTGTAGCACCCTCGTCCTTCCCCTCTCAATGTTTCCAACCCCCTTCCCCCACGAGATTTGCATTACTTTTCATGAATTAGCATTATTCCAAGTGCTGGCGAAATGTCGCATGCACTTTGAATCCCTTCGCGTGATTCCAACAATTTCTCACGCATTTATTTTCCGCTTGTGTAAATGCTAATTTGTTTTTGTTGATGTACCGTTTTTATATTCGCGTTCGGTACCCTCGTCTTCTCGATCGCAAAATTGCCAAATCCGCGTTAAGACAGAAGATATCGGATTCAGTTACTTGTAGATATTGTCACTCCAAATAGAACCTATTCTCAACAGTGCACGATCTTAATCCTTCATTTTTTTCACTGCATGGATTTCATCATGAGGATCCGTTTCCTCTAGGATTGGCCTACTTCATCTCTCCACTACTCTCTTCTCTCCTCATTATTTCATGGCCCAATACTCTCCTGTCTCTTTCATTTCTCCCTCGCATATTACGTTCGAGAGCCTGAAATGATTTCAAGGATACACACTTCAGGACTGCTGACTATTTTTTACTTTAACATTTTTAATTTCTTTGTTTTTGTATTACAAAATACAGGACAGAAACCAAACAAATCAATATATTAAAACATACTCCACGAAATATCATTTTAATTGAAGTATTCTAACTGGATGGAACACCCTCAGAACTGGATATACATTATATTGTGTATGAAACCAAGAGAAAAATACAAAAAATATTCAAAAACATCTACTACCGTAGTTGAAATGTTCTCCAATCGTGCAAGTTTATATCAACAGGCAATTTTCTAATTTGCTCCACATAGATTTTGAAGACAAAATATGAAATGAGGGGAAAACATTAACAATAAATAATTTTTTAAATAAATGGCAAAAATATTTGTTCAATGCTACAATCAGTGCTTTGAAATATAATGCACAGCATGAAAATAAAATTTCACTTAAATATTCAATTCTTATTCATTCGTATAGCCCATAATATATTAATTAACATTTTTGATTGGCGATATTATGTTTAATATTTGAATGCTGATAGTCCTCTTTATTTACTATACATATGTATAATTTTAATATATTCATTTTTGAACAAAAACACAATAATTAATTTACTCAATAGAATACTGTATGATCAAAAATAGCGATAACATTTGGATACACTTTGTGCGCTTCCGATGCTTAAATTACCATCAAAATATTCCGCTTTTAGTACACAAGAATTTCCGATTACATTAAATTTGTGGCACGCATCAATTCACGCACCGCTCCTCTCCCTCACATTTTCATCCGTGTACGCTCTCTGGACCATCACCTTTCCTCGCAGCGCACACAATATCATATCCGTTAACAGATTTTCAGGTTTCCAAACCTCATCTCCATGAATCGTATTCCGCGCTGTGACTACGACGAAGGATTTTCGGGGTAGATATCCCCATTATTGACACTTCCTTTTCCCGTTCTCATTTCCTTCTCTCCCGAAAACCGACCTCACCCTCTAAACCCACGTCCGATGAGGCTACACCCCTGCTTCCCCGCCTAGACTCTAAATTATAACACGCTTCACCCTCCCATCCACCCTGGGACTCGCCGCCTACCCCCTCCCCCCCCCAAACCACCCCCATTCGGGCTTCCTCCCTCCGCTCTTTGCACCTTCCTCGCTCTTTCTCCGTCGCATTCCCAACGCGAATTTAATCCTCGGATATTATGCCCCGCGCCACTCGCTGCCATCCTCACGGAAATGGCTTGCTGAACGTTGCATTAGCGCCCCTTTGCTGGATTTTAAATAAAGGACTGCAGATGATATGAATATTTCATTAAATGATACCCGAAATGTGTCAGGGTTATCGTCGCACGGGGATATGATAATAATACGGCGATCGTATGACAGCCGGCTTTGAAAATAGGGCTCGCGAGTAGATTATGATGAATTTTCATATATTTAATTGAATGGATTTATTTATAGAAGTGATGACTTCCATGCCAATCTTTCAGCAGACTGAGAAATTACTTCTGCGGTAGAGTCCATGTGAAAATAAATTACATTCCAGGATAAGAGACTGACTCTGCTTTATTCCGAACATGGTTCACAAAGTCGCGTAAGTGACGGTTTAGTGAATTCAATTAATTTTAGACAGAATAAAACATCAAACAGAAATTCAAGATATGGTGAGGAGAGTTAGATAATAGGTATTACCTAATTACAGATTTATACCCGTCACAATTTTCAACTCTCGATTGGTAGCAGAAAATATTTTTTCAGTAGATCATTAACTTCACGATGATGAATTAAATTAACCTGAAAATAAATCTCCTACATTTATTTTCAGGTTATTTTAATGCCAGAATACAAATTTATTAATATATATATATATATATATATATATATATATATATATATATATATATATATATATATATATATATATATATATATATATATATATGTTTGTGTGGTAATACTGTTTTGTCGGTTACATTTTTTTGCATTGAATTATCATAAATTATCAGATAGTTCGTCACTATAAATTCACAGTCTTTTTCGTCGTTTAAGCATGGGATAGCCGCTCTTTGAGTTACTATAACATAATGGCGGAATAAAATGTTTGCGGTTGAGATTAGAAAGCGGTTAGTAGATCATTTTTCAAATCGAAATAAAGGGCGGATTAAATTCAAATAAAATCCATCTCTGAGACAAATATTACTATCTCTTTCGAGGAAAATTAATGTGCTGTCAATAACCTCTCTCCATTTTTTTGAAGAACCTTCCGTTCGGTGATAGGTGAATAAGAGTTTCCTACATCTCCATGCCAACGGCACAAAGAGTTTAGAATGCGTACACTGAGAATAAGTTAGAGACGTTAATGCAGAAATGATGTTTAGAGTACAAAAACTATTAATATGTATATTTCACATGGTTTTCGTAGACAGTAAAAGACGTGTCGAAATCAATTGCACTAATACGTTACATGGTAAGAATATTATCAAATTAATGTTAGAGTAACAGGCAATTATAAATTTAACGTTAAAAAATGAAAATGTGAATATCATGCTTTGTGAAATTATTATAAATAGGCTAATAATATTATAATGTTGTCGTAATATTCAAACTTCTATTCAATCATCCACCAAAATAAGTAAACATTTATCCCTGATCTATGAATGCTCAACTTAAATGCTAACCTCTAGGGAATATGAAACGTATATTTAAGAAGGGCATTTCAAAAGCAAGTCCCATATAAACCTTAACGCACATCCTAAACTATTTAATCTATACCCCACCCATCGCCTGTTCCAAGTGTACAAGAACTTGTTTCTGTTGAGTGCATATCATACTCATCAGGAGAGCCGTACAGCGGATAGGAGGGAAGCTTTGCTCTAACGCAGTCGCGTTTAAGTTGCTCCTATTCCACTAGTAAGCTACCTCAGATATCTAGCGAGGCGTATCTACAAAGCGTTTATCAAGCGTTTTATTCGTCTCTTTATAATGCAAACGGCCATATTGTCGAGGGAATTCTAGTTTCACAGGAAAGGTATATTTGCTCGCGTCACGTACTTCGCAGCCCTATTGCCACTCTTAACTGAGATCAGCACGGACAAGCAAATTTGTCTCCTCTCTGCGACTTGCAAGTTTCGGTCGGTGGTGGCGCATGATGCTTAGAGACTTGCTTCTTAATTACAGACCCAGTTAGTACAAAACGGAATGTAACGTTTTGTAGGTCAAATGTCTCCTTTAAGTACTTTATTAGTTCTAAGAAGTTTTATCTATGTGTTATGTTGCATATTTTAAATTTGCACAGAGGTTTGGAATTTTTTCCTGTAATATTTTATTCTGTTTATTAGATAAAAATTAGTTCAGGCTAAAATTTTTAACGATAAAGATGATATCAAATATATAAAGCCAATTTTTTTTTTTAACTCAAGGAAGCGATTCAAATTTTAATACTTGGGATGTAACAACGATTTCATTTTGCTTCCGAAATATTTAGAAAAAATTATGGTTTTCTATTAATTGCAGGTACTCAGATAGCCTACATTCATTAATTGCTTAGGAAATAAGATATTTTAACGTAATTTCCTTGATCAACAAAAGGTAACAATTGCCATTCATTTTACACCGGTATGTTGATCTAGAGTAGTAATTATTCTGGACGCAGCGGAAATGTCCGATGACAAGTCAACAATTTAAGAAAATATACTAATTTTTTGTGAAGATAATATAAACTTACGAAGAATAGCAACATTATATAATACTTGTTTCATTCTAATTGTTACTGAGACCTACTTTTTGAAAATTATGCATCGTGTTTTATAGTATTTCCATCGAATTTTTCTAAAATGTTAGATTCATGATGGAGCGTGAGAGACCATAATCTACTCTCGCTTCACCTTTACCATCTCAGCATCTATTCAGCCCTCCCTTCCCATTTGTGGGAGTGGAAAACATATCCCATCACGAACGCCAACTCCGTCCACATAACCCACCACCCCTTCCTTTGGGTTCGTCATTTCCTCCTTCTAACCGATTGCCTTCTATTCCCTCTTTCACCCCTACACACTTTCCGAGCACGCGAATACGCCGTCTCATATACGTACAAGGTGAGAGCTAAAACATGGCGACGGGTGGCGTACCCATGATCACTGATGTAAGTTTGCCTAAATCCATTTACACGCAATTTCTTTAGGCTTATGGCTACACCCGTACCATGGCTTCCTTTTTGCGAACTAATCAATGAAACCAAGGATTAAATTGCAAAGCATATTATTCTTGTTCATATTTTGCATAAAATACTTGAAAAAGAATATCGTTGTTTATATTATATGCTACAATCAGAAAAATTTATAATTGTTTTTGGGGCAATATGCAAAGGCAATAATATATGTGTATATCATCAGGCTATGCAAGAACCACTGGAAATTAATGAATTACAAAATTAATGAAGTATCTGCTTTCAATTGAAAACAGTATATTATTTTATAATTGTTATACATATGTATTTGTGTCGTCATGTCATTAGGACTGAAATGTCAATTGGCGCAAGATTTATCCATTTTAAGATGATCGTATGAAAGACTACCTTGGAAAGCATGCCTACACAGATATTTCGCGTATCTGCATTGGGTGTGTTTGCGGACGTGGCTAACTGGGAAAAGTGTACTGAAACCAACGTGACACAGAATCATTCCGGAGATGAAAATTCACACTTTCAGAACATATACATTTAGTTTTAATTTCGTTTTATCAAAGTATGTTTACTTAAGGGATTTTCCTAACTTTCCTGCATTCATTTTTTATTTTGTTCAGAATCTTTCCAGTGTAGACGTGAACTTCGTCCCACGTTTCTCGAAGTAAATGAAGTTTTCAACTATTAGATACTTATCAAACTTTGCGGAATCTAAAAAATAACTCCATGCTTAATATGAAATTTAAATTTCGCTAATCAGATTCTCTTTGAATAAAAATGTCCTTGGAACCAGATAAAAAGAAGTAAACTACGAAGGTAGGTTGGTGAGGAAATACTTTTTAAAAGGTCAAGCTCTTACTGCAAAAAATCTTTGGTCTGGTATTTTTTTGCATTATAGCAAGCAATGTATAGTCCTGAAATATTTCCGGAAATAAAGTATTTTTATTTTTCATATATTATTTGCATTTTTAAAAATATTGAGATGGTTGTGAAGAATTCTAAAGAGCACATTGATTATTAAATAAGTTTTAGTTACATGAATATACACACTTAACTGCCAATTGATGTATATTGTGTATATATATATATCCCAGCCATTTATAACCTACCTTATAATAAGGAAATTCAAAGAAATCGTCTTAAATAGCATAAGTGTTAGCTCAGCATACATTTGTACAGAAATTAACATCATCAATTACGACTCTAGTCAGTTGCAATTCAACTACGACTTCATCTGCAGTGATTAGGACTCTAGGCAAATTACCGTTTCTGCCACAATTTGCTCTCAAATCCCAATACCCGGAGCCATTAACATTTTACTGAATTTCTAAGTTTTTTTCAACTATTGAGGATGTCGCAATTGATTTCGTAAATGAAAAAAAAATTTTAATATATCAGCCTAGATCTTCGTTTCCGTCGCCAGTTGCTCTCACCAATTTCACATCTTGTCATTTTTTTGAATTTAGGAAAGAGAAAGAAGACAGTGAGAGTAATCAAGTTAGACAGCCACATCTTTCCAAACACGAAGTGTTGAAATATTATGAAAGACAACGAAGACTTTAAAAAGAGAAAGGTTTCTTCCATCGTCGAGTGATCAACGAAAAAAGCTTACAGTCATTAACGAGGGAAATTTAACAAATTTAACGCCGTAAAAAATGCAAAATAATGTACTTGGGAAAATAAAAATACCAATTTATTATTACTATAATATCCTCCCATATTGTCATATCAATAAATAATTATCTGATAGCATATTAATTTTGTAAAAAATCAAACCTATATGCAAAAGCCCATAAAAAATTGTTTTCATTGCTCAGTTTTCACTCAATAAGTAATTTTAAATTTAGTCATTCATTTTATGCATACGTGATTTTAAAATATATTAAAACCGGGAAACAAGATTACAGCATGAAGCAAAAAGTCCCTTGGGCATTATGATTAGGAAAGATTAGCTAGTTTCCAACGGTAAAGAGCTCGCTCCTGAGAAACGAAACCAAAAATAAAACCCATGTTACTTACAAAAACATGCGGGGAAGGAAGGGTGCGATTTAAATCTTACCTGGAATAAAAAAGAAACATTTCTTGAGTCATTATCAAAACCTGAATTTAATAAATTATATCGAATAAGAGTAACTATTTTCATTAGTTATTTTATCAGTTTCATGGTTACGTAGCAAAATACTTAATATAATAGTGAACAACCACCAAAATATTGTCTCTGACAAGAGGCTTGTAAAATACGATTAATTTGTCTCCAATGAAATTCTTTCCGAGGACATTTCGTTTATAAAAAAGTGTGTAATAATAGATAATCTCTACCCTTGTGCCACTTGACCTGAAAAAGTGTATGTAGATCCACATTATGATTCTTGCTTAACTTAGACAATTAAGTTTCAATATAATTCTTAATGCATGACGTTAAGTATTGAGAAACCCACACTCATGCATCATGCGTAAATTTCCCAACACTTAGGGTTTCGCAAGAGGGGAGTTTTATCCTCACCTATTTAACTAAACTATGGGTAGATTTCTTTATTTACCGCCAACAGAAACTAACATACAACCATAAAATATATCTCACCTCATAACTCTCACATGGCAATATATTGCCTCATGCAAAACTGATATCAACTATTTCACTTAAAATAAAAATAACGGATTAAAATCAATCTTAACGCTTCACACAGATTCACAAAAAGACAGCTTCAAGGTTTTTGATTCGAGTAAGAGCAGTTAAATAACCGTCGGCAGATTAAGAAACAACCAAGGAAATTAGTTGATCAACAGCAGAGCATTCCATAATCACGGGGGGGAAAGAGAAACAACTTGACACTGAAGTGAATGGCATATTTATGGAAAATTTCCCACTAGTCATATCTATTATCACATATTTCTTCCTCACCCGAGAGAGAAATGCGAAATAAAACTATTACACAGTCGTCTCGAGCGCTCGGCAAATGGCTGCGCTTGAGCTTGAAACATAACAATATCGCGTGGGACCGGGAGAGGAAAAAATGTGCGAATGAGGTGGGACTGAAAGGAGGGGGGCTGGTGGGACCAAATTTATGGGCCCGAAATAAAGAGGCTGGAGAATTGGGGGGGAGGGTGAATGGGGGAAGTGGGAAGTGTCTCAGGGATGGGGGCGAGGGAAGAACGGGTGGTTTCTTACCCCTTGCGGAGGTGGGGAGCCAATGAGAAACGGCGGTGGAACGAGGGTGTGTGGGTGGAGGGTTTGGGGTCTTTGAAAGGCATTTTTAGATTATGAGCAGGCGGAGTGGCAACAGTCACGCACGCGGGGGTGATTCAGAGGGCGTGACCCGGGGCTCCCCTCCGCCCGCAACACGCCGCTCCCGAGCCGAGCCGCTTCCCCCTGCCCATCCCCCTTCTTCCCCAAACCGCCCAACCAATTGCCCACGGTAAAAATCTTGAATGCGTCTCCGGCGACCTCATCTCCCCCGTCCTCCCGAAAGAGGACGCGTAGCGCCCTCCTGGCTCCGTCGCACCTCCCCTGAAATATATATATATATAAAAAGATATGATAGTAATAACGTTTCAACCCCGCCCGACCGTGTCGCTGCCAAACGAACCCCAAAATTAACCCTCTTTCCTCCCTTCATGGCCAGGGCATGCTCCCTGCACCTAACACCCTTTCGAACGGGAAAACTCCTAGATGGGACCAAGAAGTTCCACTCAAAATAAGCCTCCGCCCCTATCAATGCATTTACGTCCAGAGGAATTGATAACCCTTAGCGCCTCTAACAACTTAAGATACATACTACTACAATATAAAAAAGAAGAAATTCATAATAGAGACTGCGGTTTTAATACATATTCTGAGTAAAAATCATTTCGGAACTCCAATAGTTTTACTTTCAAAGCCTAAGGCTTTGTTGTATGCTTGTACAACCTGTAAATCTAAGGCGCCTGAATATAAGGAAACCGATTCTCACAGGAGTGTCATTCACGTTTTAAAATAAATAATTTGTAATAATAATCAATGGAGTATTCAAAGAGAGGCGGGTCGTGGTAGTCCAGGGGGTAGAGTGTTGGACTCCTGACCAGAGGGTCCCGGGTTCGATTCGCGGGATAGGCACTCTGGGCACTCTCAGATACACCCAAGTTATGTGATTTTTTCGGGTACGAGATCTGCCTCGGATAGCCGACACCGGGAATGGAACTGGCCCCCCTACCCTGATGTGTGAATTTAACACGCCATCGGGCTTCGTACTGGGTGAACTCTACCACCACCTAGCAAACAGACCTTCGGGTCGATTACTGTGTTTATGGCTGATTCAAAGAGAAATTAATCTAAAAGATATTAAAATGGTATTCCCCGCAAATTTGATGCTTTTCTTTGCGTGATAATTCATTGAAGGATGGCTTAAATTGCAGCACCAATACTTCTTTAAATATTATTCAAGAACAAATAAATTAGGTTTTCTTCCGTTTCGAGGTGGCTTATATGATATAAAAAGTTATCGGTTTTTGATCTATAATCAAAACTATTTTTTGCTAAACTTGAAATCGGAAGCAGAAGAATTAATCCTTCAAACTACCACCGACCACAGAATATTGCCATTAAATTCAATGGAATCTTTACATGATTTCCCTCCAAATTAAACTTACAGTAGTTTTCAATTAAATACTTGTGTTTTGGCCGGAAGATTTGCAGGAAATGGTTAAAATGTATTATTTTTATAACATTAGAAAGTTAATTTATCTCTGCTTTTATTATTTAAAAATATATAAATCTACAAACTAAGAAAGCTCCTATGTAAGTTATAAGTACTAAGCACCAATCTTAAAATCAACTATACTATACCCGTATATTTCTTATTCTGCTTCTTTCACGTCATTCTTAGGCCTTCTCCATATTCTTTGCGATCGGTTTTTCTGTTCATTATTTCATTCATGTAAACGCTTTGGCATAACAAGGTCCCACTAATTTGCTTCTTATTATCATAACTTTCGGCAGCCTTTTAACACCCTCTAAGATCAGAAATATGATGATAAAATGTGATGGGAATAAATGTATGTTACAGAAGTTGGCTTGTAAAAGAATAGTTTTATTACCTTAACTTCCAGTTTTTATGAACTACCCATAAAATTAATATTATTGATTTATATAACCCTATAACTGTCTGTAAATAAGTCGAATCCGGTGAGTTATTGCTTCATCGAAATAAAAAATCCACCAATTGAGATTAATAAAATTGTTCTTTTCCTAAACAACAGTTCCAATGATCACGACATAATGTAAGCACTTGCAGTATTTCCATGAATTTTCATTTCATCGCGACCAGTTTCTTCGCAAAGTCGACATATTTAGGTCAGAACTGACTACATCTGTTTTAATTACTTACACCGCATTAGGTGGCATGCGTTTTCACTATTTCGTGACAATGGATTTCCACAAGGTTTTGCCTGGAACTATAGGACTCAAAAGTTCTAATGATTTGCATTTGGTTTAACAAATCACCATTTTTCATTTTACGTGACTTAAAGTCAGTGCCAGTTACTTAAATTCCGCAATCAACAGCTGCTGTAGTCTATTCATCAGGAAAAGACGTCCTCTGGTCCCCTTTCCTTCCGAATACATGTACTACTACTCATACTGCCAATCCACCACAATGGTGGAGGGGACAGAGTTTACGAGCACTGTCTGAATCATAAATACAGTAAATATTTTCCCAGGAATCCCCTCTGCCCATATCGTCCTTATTGAGCCCAACACCCTTCCGTTATCTCCCTGCCTTCCCCTGCTGACGGTCGAGGAGCGGGAGAACATTGATCGGCCGTATCTGAACATTCCTCCCACGGAGTCGTTCTCAAACCGAGTACTCCTGATTTGAAAATATCACAACGCAAGGATACTATAAGATCACGTAGGAATCACTTGTTCAAGTAATCTTAACCACTGCCTGTTTTCGTTAAAAGGACGTAGAAGGAAATTTATTATTCAATAACTGGGAGTATATATCCGATAAATGGTCGCACTGGCATTTATTTTCCCAAAATTACTTATCTTTTAACGCTACCTCGATGAATGCATCTATTTTTTCAAATGAAAATTACTATGTCTCACGAGGAATTCAATCATTGACATTCATAAATCAATATGATAAATTTCGGCGACGACGAGATACTAAACACCGTTAGAGATTTTTCGAGCATTCAATTTAGGTGTGTAGGTAATTTGAGGATACGAAGATCATAAAATAACATTCATTTAATAAACTTCGGCATGAAACTTTCATAATGGCACATAATAAAATATAGAAAACACCTTCAAATCAAGCAGCGATCATCATAAAATACTTTATAAAATTTAGCCCCTCTCTCATGATATTTTTTCAATTTTTTTTCACTTTCATTAGCATCTTCATCAATTTCTTTATTGAAGTACATATAGTACATTCAACTTCAAGGACCAATTTTTCTTTTCCATGATCATTGTCAAAAAGTCTGTATTCCATCAATTTCCTTTGGGACATTCAATCTAAATGTCCATATAAATTCACCTTTAAAAGATGAATAGAACACGCAGTTTTCCCTCTAGTATTGACTGGACGTTCTTTTGCCAAATTATATCTAAAATGGCAGGCACGCCAACGCCATTTAAGGTTCACGATATCACTCTGGTATATAAGAACAGATATTATCTTCGCAACCTAAAATTCATATGGCTGATTCCGCATGAGCAGAAAAACGTTTTTATTCTCGGAAAGGATGACGATATGGTTAAAATTAGCAAAGTTGCCATCATTATGAATTTTTAGACCATATCGTCCACCAAATCATGAATAACATTCTGTACAATGAACCGAAATAATACGTATTTCACATTTGAAATACGGGTTTTAGTTCCAAAATGGACAAGTGGAATGAATACAACTCCCGCACATCCAATTTGTTCCGAAAATGTTTATTTCTACGCATTACCAATCAATGCAGAGACTATCGGAATGTATATTACGTGTTTATCTTGGCATCTCGTTGATATCCTTTTTGAAATGCCTTGGATTACATCGCACGAGAAACTCGTCGAGCAAAAAGAGGGATGAACGAGAGTGCCTACAATTCCTCCCACACTCTTTCTTTGCGTTGTCTTTTTCATTTCGAACACGCGAAAATTGCCAGCGGTTCCCGGGAAAGGGCGTGCGGCAGTAAGGGATGTATTTTCAGGTATTGTGTGCCTGTGTGTGAGTGCGAGTTTCTGCTAACTGCTTGTTCTGGGGTGGCAGAGCCACTTGGTGGAAGGGAGGGAGGGCGGCGGAAAACTTTTCTCTCCCCCTTTTCTTCTACCCTTCCCCCCCCCCCCCCGACTCTCTCCTCGGCAACGGGTGAAACAAGAAATCGCGGGCCGGAGAGAGAGAGGGAGAGAAGTTTTTGTTTTTCATTTTATCGCCCGCCTTGGGGTGTAATTTCGTTTACCGAAAGAAACTGCGGCGTATTCGAGGCAGGGTGGATGGTCGGAGGGAGAGGAAGGAAGGTTAAGGGAGGAAGGTTGAAGAAAAAAAGATATGGAGTAGGCGGCGTCTCGAAAATTTCCACTCGAAACAAACGGAGACTCCATGCTGCGCTCCACGGAGACTCAGGTGTGGGCCTGTACGTGTGTGCGCGTGTGTGTTTGTGCATTTATATCTGTTTTGTAAAGGCGAGAAGGACCTCACGGTGACGGCGACGCCAAGCGATTTTTTTGCACGAACGCTGATAAAAAGGCTTGCGAGAGTACAAAGGGAATGCGTGGGTACCATCCCGAAGCAATTTCAAAAGTGTTGTCGGGCTGAGAGAAGAAAAAAGAAGAGGGACTCGCGGAGGGTTAAAAGATGAGTGCGCTGGGGTGTTTGGTAAGCGGCATTAAAATAACTAGCCAGGGGCGGATCGGAAAGCGGGAGCTGAGTTATACGTAATCACGGCTAAGGGGCGGGCAGCAAAATGGGCAAAAGAATGCATTGTATTGCCATATTAAAGAATTTACATTCCTCAAGATGCTACTGCCAATGGTAATATTGCCTTTCTACATATTTTCTAGCATTAAAATTATACATCAATTGTTTCCTCACTGAAAACTTCCAATTGGATCACCATGAATTATGGACTTCTTGGATCTTGTGGGCAAAAAACACATTTTCAGAAATTAAAATGCTGGAAAAGTAAGAAAATAGCCCCAATTAAATCGACCTAATATCCTTATAGCCACCATATAGGTCAGCGGAAGGCAATTTAAGGGAATAAGCCATTAATTTAATTATGAGAAAAACAAAATTTGCACTTCTACACAGGTTTATTTGTAACGCACAACGCGTTTCAGTTCATCGAACCATTTTCAGGTACATGACAAGATTCAACTTGTGATACATCATACCTGTTTGAGGAAGGGGGAAGAAAAGAGTGAGGAGTAAGGTAGGCAGGGACTAACGGGGGAAATGTAGAAAACTCAGAGAAACAGGGAAACTAAAGAAATGGAGAGGTAAAAAGAGGGGGGGGGGGAATAAGCACTTGTGGTCATTATTTGAGAGGACGGTGGCAGGTCGCTGGTATCCTGGCGGTCGGGAGGGAAGAATAAAGAAGGGTAAGTGGGAAGGAGACATGGAAGGGATAGAAGCAGGCTGAGGGATGAGGTATAAGTGATTCTAATAAGGACATTATCAGGGAAAGGTTGTTTGACGCATACTGAGAGTGGAGGGTAGAGGGTGGTTAGATGGGAAATACGCGAAGGGTGGAGTCAATAGAAGTCTTGAATCTTGAATTGAATCTTGTCTTGTACCTGAAGATGGTTCGATTAACTGAAACGCGTTGTACGTTCCAAATGAATACGTGGAAAAGTGCAAATTTTGTTTTTCTCATAATGATGAACTTCCACGACATTTCGCCTGAATCTGTACAAGAGATTTAAGTACGATATCATTCTTTTCCTTGTTCAAAATTCTTCTCTATATTGTATGCCACTCATTTTTCACCAAATTTACTTAAAAAAAGCTTCCTTTGGTCGCCTTGTCATACAGTTTTTCCAAACCTATTTTTGGTTTTTATGAATGCGTTACACTGATGACCACTCCTGCCTACCAATACAATTTGGGAATAGAGTAAATCCTTTTTAATGATACGCTTATAGTAAAAATGATGCAATTATACTAACGTCCGTGAAAGGAAGCCTTACATATAAGGGTATAATAGTTTATGTTTAAGGAACACAATTGACTATCGCTCCCAAATTTAAGCGGAAGAATATTTTTCCTTAGTATAAACTGTAAATTATTTTTTCAAGTAAAATTGTTAGCATACTTAGTATGAAATTATAAACAGAATAAACCTCCAAATTAACGGATACCTACACCTATTTCCTCCATTTTCTTTCACCTAGTGTTTTAACATCGGTTTCAAATTATTACAGGAAACATAATTAGACAGGTTTACATTTAAATCCTTAAACTATAATGAAAAAACCTATCCTACAAAACTTTTCTTCATTTTTTGCTCCAATTAATATATTTAAGAAAGGAACAGCCATTCATTAAAAATACTGGTCCTTATGATTCATCAAATTCTTCTCCCCTTTTTGTATTATATCACCGCATACATTCTTCATGATTCACTCATATTAAAAAACTGAATTAAAAATGAAGGGGAGCAAAGAAAACTTCATTATAATAATCTCATTTTCCCACCATTGGTAAACCTTATTCGTCATAACTTCACAAAATAAACGAATTTTTCCAAAGTTGGAAATTTTAAACTATGCCCTAAGTTTTCCTTTCAAAACTCTTCCAAGGATGCCTTTTTTTACACCTTAACCCCGTCAAAACGACACTTTCCAATATTCCGAACCTTTTGAAGGACTTGGGTGAAGTTTTATGTTTCCCATCCTTCTCAATTCCATCCAACACCCTAAAAAACCCCGTATCTCTATCTAGTTCACCTATATTTAATTCAATAGATGCCTCTGATTAAAAATGAAGAATAATTGAATACAACCGAATTGAATTTTCGAGAATATCAACTTTTCAAAACACCCTAATTCAAAGCAGGCTTCTTGGATGTTGAGAATACATCACGAGAAAACGACGATGGAAAGTATGATAACTAGAGAGAAAAAATTTTATAGCTAAAGAGCAAAGTATTTTTAAAGGAAAAAATTGTAAGGATGAGAAAGAAATGATGAAATTCCAACCTGAAAAAATCTGGTGAGGAATCTTTGATGTGTTTTTTTGTCTGAAACAGGCTCAATAATCCTGGGTAGGTAATAAAACCTCTTTTATGTTGTCACAAGCTTGACTCTTTCCAGTTTATCTTACGAAAAGAAACTATGTGAGAATGGAGAGATTGGGTCAAGTTTCCATGTGGGTTAAGGGGAGCAGAGTGAGATAGAGAAGAGGGGAAAAGGAATTGGGGATGGATGGAAGGACATGTGGACGGAGTGCGATGGAGAGCGTTGTGGCCTGGGTGTTGAGGGTGAGCGGGGAAATAGCGCCAAACACAGCAAGAGGGATGGTACTGGGCAAAGAAGGGAAGAGGGTCGGGGATAGGGAGATGGGATGGGGAATCGGACGCATCGACGAGAGAAGAAAGAAAAAGACAGACCTCGCCACCAGAAGGGAGCAAAGGACAACGTTCTCAGGCATTTTGTTCTCTCGAGTGGTGGCGGGGAAATAAAGGCAACACATACACAAGGGGCTGGGAAGTAAAAGACCGCCGGACGTTTCCTTTGTCCCAATGGAGGAGTGGAAGAAGGAGGACGGAAGTAAAAGAGGTCGAAAAGATTATGAGACGGCAGGAGGGAGATTGCATGCGGACGACTGCTCGAATGGAACGGACGGCGCTTGTGGGTTGAGAATCGAAGGGCACTGCTATTGCTTCGACGAAAACGGTGACTGAACACTTCAAAATGCATTCCATAAATCTTTCTTGCACTAAAGCCACGGCATGGAAAGAATTTATCAAAGCAACACCGGCATAAACTGACAGTCGTAAAATTATGTCCGCTATCTATTCCGGTAACAAACTTTTCCTGCAGATATATTTATAAACCATCAAAGATTACTCTTAGGAATAAAAATTTTGCATATTACATTAATGCAATCTCGGTGCAGTTGCGTTTTTCTAGTAAGATCCTGGGAAAACACTGGTGGCACAAGAAAATGAACCGGCCCCCCTACCCTCCTGAGTGCATTTTACACGGAAATTAGGGTTTGGTAAGAGTTTAGTCTCATTTCCGCCTATCAAAGTAACCTTTAGTTTGACACTTTTGGTGGGGTATTTTGCAAGTTCACCTGAGAATTTAGAGGTTATAATTCAACTACCTGGTTGTTATAACCTGTCAAAATATGGGGTTGACACAAATGATTCCACAGATTTTTACAATATTTTAAACACCTATGCGTAAGCACATCCAGATACGTAAACCTTGTGCAGTAGCTGGTACTGGTATAATTGATATCGGCTTCCCACTCCCTGTAACAACGGATTTTCCTGAAAGCGTGCATAACTTGCAAGACAAGCTTCAGTTTCCGTAATTACCTTTGGGCGAGCGACTGAGTTTCTCCAGCAAATGGACCTATTTGTGTATACATGTTCACAAGTTACTTGTGAAATGTATAACCATTTGGTGGATCTCCTCCTAACTACTTTCAAAAAAGCCACCTAGCGTTAAATAACGTAGTCGTGACCATGGAAGTGGGTGCTTTCCGCTTTTTGATGCCAGTCGTTTCGGACTACGTCAAGTGACTGGAATGATATTAGAAACACGAAAGAGACACTAGCATTGATGTGGGCATGATCTATTGCATCTAAACTGAATTTCTCTCTCGATTGGTCCGACGGTAATTCATAAAAAATTAATTGAATATCAGTTCAATTCCTTTCAAGTGGGGAATATAATTGTTACTAATCTAAAAGAAAAACTATTCTCTAGAGTAGACAAGTTAATTTCTAAATATTCAATTGTTCCAGGCTCAGCTTTGTGAATGTACATGTTTATTAAATGAAGAATACAATGTATCTTTCCACTGTCCTTTTTTTCACGTAAAACTCGTTTCAACGCTCAAGGGCGCTTGAGCGTTGAAACGAGTGTTCTTGAGCGTCTAGTTGTACGTGAATAAAAGGACAGTGGAAAAATACATTGTAATCTTCAATTAATAAAATTAATTTCTATTTGAAATACCTAAAACATTCTTGGTACTCCCTTGGTTATTACAATTGCTAGTTTTGTTAATGAGAGAAATTCCTGTTTCACCCAGGGATTTGTTGAGATTAGGAGATAATGGCGTACCAAGTCTTTTAGGGAAAATCACAATCGTCTCATATAATTTCACCCCATTGCGATCAGAAAAATTTGATCCACGATCTGGGTGATCTGTGTTTTCTGGGCTTAAAGAGCAATTCAATAATCCCATTGTGAGTTTATTGTATAATGACCTAAAAAATTAATATAGATTTAATTCGCCATGCTGTTTACGCTACTGCTATTTCTATTATCGGTAAGTATATGTGAATATGTATAATATGCATAGCTCCAAAAAATTTTACAGCGAACAAAAATGGCGGATGCAAAGAGAGCACGTTCAAATATATCCATTTGATATTATTTTACATTGAAACTTTAATGACATTATAAACTCCCCCTGCGTGATAATTGGCTTGCTACTTAAATCCAGAAAAACAGAGAACCCAGACACTGTGAAGTAAAATCGTTCGTTTGCAAGGGGGTGAAGTTCTTTTAAAAGTAAGAGAATGTCGTAATTATAACAGCGATTAAGTAATTTAATTTCACTGTCAAAATTTTCTTTCAAACTCTGAATTAATGGTACAAAAAGTAATTAAAGAGAGGGAGAAAGAGAAAATTTTAATACATATTTCCCACAAAGAACCGAAGACTTGAATCGAAGTATCTTTCGGACGGCTGAAATGCGAAGAAAATTCACCCTTACGAAAGCGTGACACGGCGTAATATTGGACTCAATGATCCGGAAAAGAAAAAAAAATGTGGAGAACTAGTTCGGAAGCATTCTGCGCCAGCGTTAATCTTGTGAACGAAGACTTGCAAGAAACTTGAGGAACTCCCCGAGGTGCCACATCTTAAGGCGCAGAACTTTGGGAAGAAATTTGCCGAAGAATTAGCCACGCGAGACGTTCTTAAAAACCAGAACCAAATGTCTTGCTCCGTGGCTAATGCAGGTAATTATACTCTCCTGCATGGATATCTCGTCTCAAGAACTGCCTACCCTTCACGTCAAGAGCAAATTGAAGAAAAATGCTGGAAACTACGCAAAGTTTAAGCGAGAGGCAAGAACAGACAGAAATGAAATATTTTTTTACCTTCGCCTAACAGAAGTCAATTAAATTGATGAAGGCATAGTTTTTTACAAATTTTAAGTCTTCCCTCAGTACGATATGAAATCTTTACAAATTCTAGAACATCGAGCTGTTGGAGTAAAAGCATTCGCATGTTTTAGAAATGGCTAAATATAATTAAATTGAAGAACAACTACCACTATTATCAGAAATAAACGCCTAGTCTATCAGTGAATAAGGACCTTCACAAATGAGCCTTTCATGCTTTCTGTTCTTCTTTAAGAATATAAGTCTAAGAAAAACCAGGAACCAAATTTGAAATGAAAAAACTATAAAGAGTGAGAAAATGTGAAACCAAACTAACAAATGCAATCAATTATGCAAATTATATGGACAAAGTAACGCGTACTACAATTCAAGCTAACACGTATAATAAACATATATTAGTTTTAATGGTATCTTATATTATTAAATATTATATATATATATATATATATATATATATATATATATATATATATATATATATATATAATATATACAGTACCGTAAATTATCAAAGAAGAATCACACAAATATTTGGAAAAAAGTATTGTGGTATAAGAAGTATTGCTATAATAATCGTAAAATTCAGCATAATTCCTAATAATGCTAAAAATACCAATCTGCAAAAAAATATGCGATTAGAGAGGTCAAACAGCAATTAAAATTTTACTGATCAATTCTTTGCACAGATGTTTACAGAGACATTGATTACGAGCAAATTTTGGCTTCCTTTATGCACGGCCATCGTTCTATGACGACCAGACTTCAATGAATAAATGATTGATGAAACTTCGTATTTTTGAATTATTATTTTTTTCTAATTTTAGCAATTTGATCGAAGTCGGCTTTCAGATTTGTATGAACATTAATGAAAGAGAGAAGCAATTCTTAGTTTATATAAGTTTGTAAACTAAGAATGCAGGTATTTTTCGTCAGTTCCTTGACTGTAAAAATTGTGCTGTGAAATCGTAAAAATCAATCCATATCCATAGCACTAAAATTAGAATTGAAAACATTTTGGGCGCTAAGGTGAAAACTCATATTTCACGTTTTAAATGATCCCTGAAGGATAACGTATTTTTATTTAGTGGACATGCATTAGAACAGCTGCCTACGTAGTAGACTTTATTTTAAACAGACCGCAAACGCTTTTTTCAACTGGAGTATTTCTATAGACAAATTTTACTCTGTTATTTAAATGAGAATACATAGTAGTACAGTGAAAAAATTTCAAATATCAAGGAACTAAACTGTTAACTGAAATACTTGTCTAAAGCCTCAAATAAAACTTGTCTAAAGCCTCTCGGGAAATTATAACCCTGGAACAAAGGTAAGTAACGTCGCCTCTTTCAAAATACCATTACGAAGCGTAAATTATGAAATATAAAAATGAATGGGGTGCATAGGTAACGCCGGAAGAACCCCTTCAATTATGGCTCATGAAATATAGTGATACTGAGCGATTATTCCTCGCATTATGCCTCACGCACAAACCAAATCTATCACACTTTCTCCCACCCCTCGTTGTTTACCCCGAAAAATTCATCCACGCGGGCGCTGACACATGCTCGGCAAAATGATAGCCCTCATGAGCACCCAGGACAGAATGAAATATTCAATCCCACCTATCCCACACGTTTTATCCCGTTCTTACAGTCTCCTTTTCCCACCCCTCCTCCTCCAACTGAGTGTCCTAATATATTCGTCTCTCTGCCTCTTTTGCTGATCTCATATCGACCGATTCCTTCTCCCTAAACCTTGCTCCTCTTCCGACACCTAACGCCACCTCTCCCCCTTTTTTTTCTCCACACCGTCCTCCCCTCGCCCGTTCATTTCCCCGCTCCCCACCCCCATCCCACGGAGATCATCCTCCCGACTCCTCCCCCACCTCCCTCTCTTCAGGGAGAGGTAACCGCCTCAATTTATAACCCTCCACTTATGATGCCTCCTCCCGCGCAATTCCCTTCTCCCAAGCCGCCCATCACTCCACGGGACCCGAAAACTCGGGATTTTACTAAATTTCGTGGCGAACAAAAGGCGCAGTCGTTCGGATTCTGCGTGGCACTTGCAAATTGTCTCATAATCGTTTTTCCCTTCCTTTCAATTCCTTTCTTTATTTTCTTGTGGGCTTACGGAGGTGACTCAGGGAGGATCTTGGAAGATGATTCCAATGCTCTCGAGATGAAATTCGAAAAGTTTCAGGGCAAAAAAGGTCAAATTATTCGTTAAGCTGAGACCCAAAATTTGAGGGAAATTATGATTTCTGTGTGCCCACTTCTATTGCCCCTCTTTCATTCGTGCTTCAAATTGGCAGGAAAATAATTAATTCCTCGTCTAACGCGTTCGATAACAGTGAATAACACCAATATACGAGGGTCATCCGGAAAGTAGTACCCGTTCGTGCCGCATGAAGTGCTGACGACGCGAGTAGCCGCTGGACGAGGTCAGATAGCTTCAGTGGCTTGTCTGCCTTCTCTGAGCCAAGTTGCGTGACGCTAGCATTGCCTGTGTTGTTTCTGTGATTGTTTACAATGTTTAAAAAAATTGAGAACGCCGCCAGTTGTGAAGTGAGGGCAGTGATTAAATTCCTCAATGCAAGAAACGTTCGCCCATGTGATATTCATCGCCAATTAAAGGAGGTGTATGGAGACAATGTAATGGACGAGTCGTCTGTTCGGCGGTGGTGTCGCAACTTCAACATGGGGAGGGGGAACACACACGACGATGAGCGTTCGGAGAGACCGTCTGTCATTACAGACCAACTGGTGAGCTCAGTTGACGAATTCGTGAGGAACGATCGGCGCGTCACAATTGATGACATCTGTGAGCATTTTCCCAATGTTTCTCGAACAATTGTTCATGAAATTGTTAAACACCATCTGCATTATGCAAAAATTTGTGCAAGATGGGTCCCTCGCGTATCTCAATGAGCTGGCGGCGAAGGACTATGCAGCAGGAATACAGAAACTTGTCACACGTTATGACAAATGCCTTAATTTGCTTGGAGATTATGTTGAGAAGTAGTTTAAAGTATCCTCTTTCAAATAAAATTTTTTATGTTTGTTAATATTTACTTTTGTGTCTTTATTTCACGAACGGGTACTACTTTCCGGATGACCCTCGTAGAAAAATATGTTACTACTATTTTACAAAACTGAGTGGTACTATTATTTTACAAATACGCCTACACTTCTCTCTCGACTGGTCGTGGGCTATTATATTACTTGATACGTTCATAAACGCATAGATTGAAGCATTAATTTTGCAAGAGATATAGAGAAGAATGGAGTTTTATTAGCTGTTGAAAACACCTTCTGATATGCATCGTCGTAATAAATTCTTAGAATTATGTCACATTACCTGATGATAATTATAAGCCTAATCTAGAAAAAAAATCATCCATTCAAAAAAAAGTTTGGCTTCTTTCATCATGTTACAGTAAAAAACTTACGATTTATCTAAGCAAAATGGTATTAGGACCCTTCAAAAAACTTCACTTTTCTTCTTCTTGATTGCTCGAATTCTCATTCATTGACAAACATTTTTAATTAAACCATTGATTCTAATTTAACACAAATTCACGGCCTCGGAGTTACATTGACTTGTTTCCTGACATCAATTCCGATTCCTCCTGATTTTATTTCCTTCTTTGAAGGCTACAATATAATGCCAGTAGGTCCCATTTGTGTTATATTTTTCCCACTTTACTGTACCTTAGAATTGTGTGCGACCTGAACACGGCAACACAATTACCAAGCGATTGAGCATGCACCACAATACGAAATATCATCTGTAGATTTCGGGAGCGTCGGTCCTTCGTGGAATTTGTAGATGCAAAAAATCATCGGTGCCAACGGAGGAGAAAACGAATTCAAAGGTATGTAGACATTCGTGTGAACGAAATTCTTCGTTTGGGTGTGCTGTCAAAGACAGAATTTCTGAGCACGTCTACGAACGAAACGTGATGTGAGACGAGAGGCCAATTTACACCCTCAAAATTTCAATAGGATTTCGATCGCGACAAGGGATCTGTGCCATATCCCGTAAGCTAAAAGAATTTATATTCATCCAGAGCGTTCCATTTTAAGTTTTGCTCTTGATTCATCAAAATTTAATTGCGCGCTCTGGTAAATGATTCATAGTCTAGTGTACTTATTTGTGTCTCTAATCACAAGTTTTTCAAGCCATAAAAGGAATCAATTGCTTCAAAGTTACATAATTTAATGCAGACTAAAATTCAACACAGATAGGATTATTATGTCACAAAATTATATTGGTAGATAAAATAACGGGATGAAATAGAAGAGATATAGACCCTATCACAGTCTAATTAAAGTACTCGTTCTTCCGTTGAATAATATACAACCTTTAAATTAAGTATTCATGGAATTAAGTATCCACCCATAAAAATCAACTAAAAGGCTAAAATTTAATAATTTTTTTGAAACGGAAAACATATTACAGTATGTATATATATATATCCATATGCATATGTGCATGCATGTATGTACATATTTGCACGTGTACAAGTGTTGGGTAATATACAAAGGTCATCCAATAAGAAAAGAGACAAATTACTATCAATCGAAAACGGTTATTTGGATTCATATAAAATTTGAGATATTTTTCAGGATAACTGCCCCCAACATTTAACCATGTATTTCATATTTCTTGTAGCTTCTTAATTCCTTTGGTAAATAACTCTTTTAGTTGACCCTGAAGCCCCTTTTGCACTACTTCCTCAATTTCCTCGTTGTTGGTAAATCTTTTTTCGCGTAAGGAATCTTTGAGTGGTTGAAACACGCAAAAATCAGATGGTGCAAGGTCTGGACTGTATGTGGGATGAGAGAAGACCTCCCAAACTAATTCTTGGAGTTAATCACGGACCAGCTGTGCCGTATGAGGGAGGGCGTTGTCCTGCTGAAAAATGACTCCTTTTCCCCAGAGTCCACGCCGTTTGCTCCTCATAGCTGGTTTAAGGTAGTGTTCCAACAACTCCGAGTAGTTCTGGCTATTTATATTTTGCTTAATCTGGCTGACTGGCTGCTATTTAGACTGGACTCTAAATGTCCCACAAGATGGTCAGCATCACTTTACCCGCGGAGGGTTGAACCTTGAAGCCGAGAGAGCTGGTGTGTTTGAACTCCATACTCTGCATTTTGGTTGTCAGAAGAGTAGTGATGGATCTAAACCTCGTGGTAAAAAAATTACTCGTTCAAACAAATTGTCTCCTTCAATCAAACTTCGTTGGTTTAAATCTTGACTGATGGAAAGTCTCGACTCTTTATGATAATCAGTGTACTGCCTGGGAACCCATCTCGCACACGTTTTTCTGTACTTTGAATGGTTTATCAATGATATTGTAAGCAGTTTAAACACTTACTTGAACTTCATTAGCTATCATTTGAACAGTGTTTCCTCTGTTACTGTGAATACGTTCATCTCTCGAGTCTCGATTCCAAAGAGGGACCAGAAACATCGACTGGATGTCCACTTCGGGCTTCATTATCCACACTTGTTCGGCCACTTTTAAACCGACCAACCCATTTGTAAACAGTCTCACGGTTCATACAAGTTTTCCTGTGTTGTATTAATGTACAAGAAAGTATTTCAGTGGGTTTCACACATTCTGCATCTTAAAATGTAATGACAGAGCGCTACTCTTCTAAGGTGCAATCTTATAGTGGCCTTGCCATGGTAAAATGAAGATGTCGAGGTTATTATGACATGCAGTAATGGAAGAGCTAATTAGAGCTCATTCAAATATTACCAACTAACACACCAAAAAAATTGTTTAGATTCATCAAATGGTTTTAAAATGAGAGCATTTGTCTCTCTATTTATCATTGAATGACCCCGAATATCACAATGAATATGTGGGCTAATTTTTCTGTAAGTTTTGTTGGTGGACTAACATACCCTACCATATGCCCTTGCGGCGTCTAACCGGGTATAATGTAGATGTACGCATGTATGCAAATAATTGCAAGCAGGTAGAACTACTTTCATAGACTAACGTTCATGGCAATTTTCTGTCCAGTTTTGCTAATTTTAATAAGTTCCACCGAATGAAATTCCTCAATTCTACGATTAACTTTATCCTTAAAATGAAAAATGAATTACTCTTTCCAAAGTTCAAAAGATTATATATTCTACCCTAGACCCTGAGAAATTATTTCATATATTATTATGTCTCTCCTGTACCTGAGCTAGGCATGTAGAAGACTCTTCCTAATACTGAACTAGCCATTAATACCCATTTTCACACCTTGCAAAAGAGCAGGATGGATTTCATAATGAACACTTAAATTTCGAGATCAAACAAGAGGATCGAGCCGAAATACTATATTCAGTTTTAAAGGTATAAAGGTTCACCAAATGTTCATTTCCTTTCTTACGGCTGAGTTTAAGCGGAAACCTTCTCGGGCATTGTGCATACAATTCTTATCGCACGTCTCTTTCCTTTTTCTCCTTATATCCTTCCGTCGTTCTCTCTTTCCTCTCCCTTAGGAACACTTTTTGCACGGCGTATCACGTGAGCAGTCGCCTGATCCGTTTCGCAGATACTGCGGTTTCATTATGAAGAGCGAAAAACAGCGAGCCAACCCTTCGAAAAACCTCATTTCTCCTCTTCCTGAAGATTTGATCCCCGATAAACTCGACTTGGGTTTATTTTTATCCATGAGTTTCGCGAACGTTTTTAGCGTGCTAAAATGCGATGTTAAATCTCACCTCTTACTTCATCAAATGCGCGGGAATCTCTTTTTTTTGCGAAATTACACACTCCAAAATTATTTCAGTGATGTAAATTGTAAAATTTCATTTTCTCAAACGATATTAAATGAAGCGATGGACGGATTTCAACTCCAAACAAAAAATTCTTTTTGAAGTATTTGAGTACTAAATGATTTACTAATATATCAAAACATGGACATTTCTAAAGTAGCATATGCAGCACATTTGTCTAGGTGTTCGGTTCTCGATACTTTACCCTAAAAACATGTGACCTATGAAATAACGCTTTCTTTACACACAAATACACATACGCACACACACCGACACATTTATATATATATATATATATATATATATATATATATATATATATATATATATATATATATATATGTATACACACACTCAAATATACATCGTCTTAATTTTCCAAATGACCATAATCGTGCATGGAATTATTTACAACATTTCCAGAAACTTAGTTAAACAATGCCATATGATTAATTGTTATATTATAAAGAACGAGCACTTAAAATTCGAAGGGATATAAATTGCAGAGCACGGAAAATCACTTCACCGTCAGCTTGGTCTTTTAGAAACCAAAAGAAAGCCCTAGGCTTGCATTTTGTTGACCCTTCCGCAAGGTGACCCACACTTTCTGAGTAAACTCGGACCCTCTTTTTTTTCATTCTTACTCGCCATAAACACGTCGTAAATGAACGTCCATTTGTTTCACAAGAATCCAGAACCCTTAACGGTGCACAGAATCCGGAAACTGCGATAGCGAGTGAGAAAGCCGGTCGGCGAGAATGGAAAGGAAGTAGAAAACACGTATATAGAGAGAGACATGTAGGTAAGGGATGGGGGTGAAATGATGGTGGATTTTTAAGGAGAAAATGGACAGGAGGTAAAGTCTCATGCAATGACGTCTGGTGTGTATGGTGCGTACAGAGAAAGGCTGTGATTATATTTTCTTTCACTCCCCTGCCTTCTAAAACACTCCCCTTTTCACACTCAGATAAGGAACTTGTTCAGCACGCATACCTGCTAAGGGGGAAGCAGGGAATTTTCAGTTTTTTTTTCAATGGTAGTGGAGCATAAGAAGGATAGCGCTCGGTCCTTTCCCCTTTCCCTCGTTTCAACCTCAGCCCGCGAGGAAGGGAAAAAAAATTCCTCCCCTTCTCTCTTTCTCCCTTGACGAAAACACCATGAATTTAAAGAGGAATTGGAGTGAAGGAAGGTGGGCGGCGAAGGGGGTGCATGATGGAATGGATATGAAAAAGAAAGAAGGGTCGCCGAAGGGAGAGGAGAGAGGCAGAGGCGGGGAGATAGGGAGGCGTGATTTGAAAGATGGGGGAACACGCATTTCAAGTGGCGATAATATTTACACTCTTTGGCGTTCCAAGGCGTCTATGCGTGGGAGGCCTCTGGATACAGGATAAGATGGGGAAAGGAAAAATACTTTCCTCGGATTTAACGCTCGTAAAACCAAGATGGTAACTTTCAATTGCTCAGGTGCGTGGTAAACGGCATTCTTGTACTTTACCGACTAGTGAATCGATTAGCAGTGAGCGGAATGATTCGATCCCGTCATTCTCTTTCTGGATGTCAAACACGACCAAAGAAACACGTTTATAGTATCACATTAATACAATTTAAACGTGCTGACCGTTATAACGCATCCTAGGACTACGTTAAAGCATTTCAATCTAACTCGGTGAGATCGTGCTGAATCGAATGCCTGCTGGGTGATTAAGATTTGAGGTCTAGGGATGGCAAAGAGTGCCCAGAAATAATTTAGCCGTGCATGTTCGAAAGATTTCCTTGAGCAGAATTTAATGAAAACTAATTTTCTCAATAGCTCACAACGGCATCTTGGTTTTTTTGATAACTGGAAGTAGCGCATCATCGGTAAGCACATAAAGAGTATGGGGTCAGGTATAATGTTCATTCAAAAGTTATTTTAACGTGGTAAAATAATTAAAAGACTGAAATTTTATTGATATTTCAAGACGCAATTGCTTGATGTTAGCGAAAATAATTGAAGTGAGTATGTTGAAATGTAATTCTATTATCATGTTTGAAGCCCATTTGTCTTTGCCTTAGTGTTCATCAATTATTTCAGAAAGGTGTTATGAGAAAAATCTTAGTTACGAATATGTAAAGATTAAACTGGAATTATTAAAACGCTAGAGATTTTTAGGCATTATGAGTCTATGATTTATAATGTTATTTCAGACTGAATAACCTAACTTAAACCGTGAACTACCCAACAAGTATATTACTATTTCACTGAAACCAATGAATATCACGTCTTAACGCTTAACTCATACCATGAACTCCCTACACCGCTGTTAGAATAATAATTTCCAATTTATGCATACATAATTTTACCATGTGTACTATATTATATAATTTACCTAACCAGCAATTTAAATTAGTCCATTTTAAGCCCATGAAATTTCATTGTAATCATGAATTTCATTTAATTGCTAGAAATGTGTTATCATGATTTTCTACCACTCATACTTATTAAGACAAAAATAAATAATTAAGAAGTCTTTTCCAATAATTGCTTAGGAGATAAAATGACAATTTCTATTTTAAATTTTACCTTACTTTACACTTTGGATATATGAAGAGGTATAAATTTCGTGGATTCAATTCTGAACTTTGGACTAACATCTATAATAAGATGTTACATGGAAAATGAGTGCAATCATCAAATACAGAGAAGCGATCTCTTTTTCGTCATTAAGGACTGAAAATACTATTAATTTATTTCATGACGCTCCAACTTGTCGCGAGTGAGTGCTGGCCAATAGATTTCGAAGTAATCCAAGAGGATGGGACGACGCTCTACCTTCCTATTAATCACATAGGAGATAGTAGTGATTGATAATTCCTTCACCAAGTAGACAATGAAAAGTATTTTCAAAGGTTATCGTAACTAAATACGAGACAAAAAGGAAAGTTCCCGCATTATTTTCCTTCCAAACTAGTGCCATTTTCGTTTATCTGAGGGAATATTATTGATTACAGGAGAACAGTTATTAGCCCTAAGAGAAACTAGTAAACTGGCAGATACCTAGATTGAAAGAATATTAATTACTGGAGGAAAACTTGTTAGAGGGAACAGGAAATTAAGTGTTGGGTATGCGTGTAATGACACATCCAAATACCTACGTATAACAGGGAAGACTGGAAGATTATGCACAAATCTGTGATAGTAATGCTAGTTTGGGAAATAATGTTTAATAATAGAAACGGAATGAGAGTAAACGGCTTACTGTAATAAAAAGGAAGGATCGTTATGGTGAGATCAAACACTAAAGAAAACATACCTTTGATAAAATTATACAAGTTACTACAGATTTAGTGAAGGCAAAATGTAAACATTCTGCGAAGGAAATGAAAATGTGAGGATGATTTTTAAATGAGAGAATGGACGATACAAAGAGTTATAAAATCGAGTATTGAGAAGGGAAAAGAACAATAGGCAGTTGGTTTATTCAAATTAGTTTAAGCGGTATATAAAAAGATAAAGGCGTATTAAAGTAGGCACCACATCACTCCTTAATGAGGCCCCTCAGTTTCTTTAGAAAATACTGCATCGGTACGATAAATAGGAAAAATATCTTACGGCAAAGGGAGATTCTAAATTAATACATTTTTTCAAAAATAATAACGGAAATTCTCCAAGACCAAAAGCCTACAAGAAAAATTTAGGTGAGACTGTAGAAACCACAATTTGATAATATACACTGATGAATAAAACACAATGGAATGAGACAGTCGCAATAAAAATATTTTAACAAAAAAACTAAAAGTCAAAGAAGATAATTTGTTCATTTTAAGGGAGACAGTTGACTTTCAATAGATAAACATTGTAATCTGCCAATTTATATCAGGTTTAAATAATAATAAATTAACTACTTTGAAGGATAAGTGTTGCTTTGAACATAATCATTTGCTAAAAGAAAGTATAGGATTGAACACAAATAAATGCTGATATGCGAGAGGAGGATACTACAGATATATTAAAAATCTATAAAATATACGGAGTTGACAAAAATATGAAAAGATAAAAAGTGAAAATAGGACAAAATTATGCAAAGAGGCGGAAGAAAACACATGAAACCATAAAATACCCGCAAACTGGTGAAAAAGAGTACGAAAAAAGATGTTTAAACACCGTTAAGGGATCTGCACGATATTCCCACAAAGCAGAGTATTGTTTTTGATTAGTAGAAACTTGCCATTAGTGAGCTTTGAACGAAAATTTGTTCAAAGGAAAATATTCAGACAAATTCAACTACATTTCACTCTAATGTTTAACCATTTCTAGGGTAAATTTAAACGAGTTGATATTGGTAAACGAAATGCATAGAAGTTATTTATATTTGATTATTACTGTTTTTACAGGCCCAGATTTATTGCTAATAAATAATGAGATGCAAGGAAATAACTAGGGGCTGTTTGTTTTGAGAAAGAGCATAATAATTTATGAAATTTATTAAGCCTGTTAATGATGGATAAGGAATTTGATGTCCTATTTTCAGGTCTGAATTTGACCCTACAAATAAGAATATGCAGAGAATTCAGGCCAGAGGAACTGGAAAAACATGCACCGAGGCATACTGAACCGAAGCTACAGGTTTGTACAGAATTATCTTATTTAAAATTAGGGGAAAATTAAAAAGTGAGACCAGTAAAGATATTTACTTTAGTTAAAACCGAAAAAGCGTTAAATATGCAAAAATACAATTTTTCCGTGGGTAAAAGGTTGTTTTCTTCTGGTTTATATGATAGTTTTAGTCATTTAGCATGTTACGACATATAAAACCTATTTATAACGAGCAATGAAAAGATTCCATGATTACGAAGTTAGCTTAAAATTGATTAAAACGAAGGGATTAAAAATATTAAACTTTGATAACATGATAACATTTGTTTTACATGCATTTCTTTCATGCTTTTTTAATAGATTAAGTAGCATAGGCTGCCTCTATGCATCTATCAACCAAAGTGTTCATATATTCCCATCTACTGCGACTTGGATACTCCTAAATTTTCTAGAACACTCATTTCTGAGGTTAACTCTTTATTCCCGTATCAAATTATATAAGAGGAGGGAAACACTTATCAGAATCTGGCTTCACGCTACAACAATTTATTCATTTCAACAGTTTAGTCGGCTTGGAAATATGATTCACGTGGGCACCGAATCCCGGGATCTCAGCACCATATTTCATCCCGAAGGAGAAACAAGGAAATTACTCGCATTTTTCACTTACATGATATCCAGGGGTGAATAAATTACAGTCAACCCACCGATAGCCAAACAATCCGAAGGATGTAAATAAAGAAAATGAGAAAGATAAGGCAGCTCTCTATTGATAAACCTTTGAATTAACAATGGCATTTGGACGAACCAGGAAGTGAGTGGGTATGCAGGAAAGGTGCAATAATTTTTCCGCCAAATCAAATGGGATTCGCTCTAGTCCGTCGCGTTTCTTAAAGGCGATAACAGGGGGAGAGAGAGAGGATGTAAGGTTTATCATCACGATAGAAATATATACCAATGTTTTATTCAGCTCATAGGACTCTCTAGGGTATGCTTCTAGGGTATAATTTCAAATTAAAAGCGGGTTTCGTGGATTGTTAAGGGGGTAAAGGCGGCAGTGACTCAAGAGCCCCATAAAGCACAATTTATTTTTCGTGCAGAAGGAAGAGGATTAAGCGTAGTGGAAGGCGGACGGAGGGAGAGGGGGGAGGTATAAGGAGGAGGAGATAAGGGATTGGAGCGCTTATGGGTGGGGTATAATTGCAGGGAGTGGATGGAATGAATCACAATGAGCCGGCCAAACGGGTAGAAAGGAAGGAAGGTGGGTTTGTTAAAAATGGAAGCGAATTAATGGACGCGGCGATCGCGGTAACTGATACGACAATAAGGGTTACCGCAATAAAACAACGTTTCAATTGATGGAGCATTCGGGGAAGAAAAGTGAACCATAGATAGTATACGCGTCGGGCTATCTACAACATGGCTACCTAATTACAAAATGGGATTTATAATGGGGTGGAAATTAAAAAAAATATATCCCTAAAAGCTATGTGGTACAACGTTATCTTCAATAAAATATTGATTGCTACTTGTTTCTTATCCTCCATAGTAATTTTCCAATATGGCCTTACTTGTTTGCCAATTTTAGAACTTAGGTTTTTGTATTTGTAAGACAAAAGCAAACACATCATTAAGTGGCATGCACATCATTTAGCTTTTAATAAAAAAAAGAAAAGTATTCGCCATTATTGGCATGCGTGTGTATTTGGGTTACAAAGTAAATCGATTAACGGAGGGATTCCAAACAATCAGTTGAGAGAATGAAGTAATTGAAGGTGCGTAGCAGAACAGGGAATGAGTAGTCTGCCAGAAAATGTGAAAACATGAGGGACTATTAAATATTGATCCTATGATTGATAAATATTTTATCATAATATCATACGGAATTCAATGAATTATAAGTTGAAGAACTAATCAAATGAATGCACGAAAAATTCAAAGACAGGATAAAAATACCAAATGGCATCATATGAAGAGCACGAATAAGAAATTTTCGTTCAACATGCAACTAAGCAGTTACACCGATTTAACTCGCACAGTCCTACTTAGGTCTATCCATCCGATGCATACAAATTAATTCACTCATATGCTGGTAATGTAAAATTATTTGTCTATGAACTTTGTCTTATAGAACTTTTGAAAAACGAGATGTCGGCTGGGCGTTACGTAATTAAAGGGTGTTCGGTTTCCAAGAGGTTGCGTGATAAACAGAAAACCAGGTTAATAACAGAGTGATATTGCGCTGAAAATGGATTTAGCAATGCTTTTTCTGTACCTAATATCCATGTGACATCCTTTAAATTTGCATTTAAATGTGCTCAAATAAATTATTTGTTAAAAAATTGAATGTTCATATCCATGTAAAAACGGTCTATTTTTAATATAATGGATTCCTGGTCCGTAGTCATTTCACTCAAGAAATCTGCTATATTCCTTTCCATAGGGATACTATAACAATTTCATATATCCGTTCGAAATATATGAGACAGCTCGCGAAATTTTCTGTTGCAGCGCACATTGTAGCAGTTTACATTGAGCAAAGCAAAAGAACCACAGCTGCACTTTCAACATCAGGATGCGTACTAGCTGTAGGAACGTTTAGACAGCAATATGGTACCCTTAGCCCTACCCATCGTCACGCTAGGCCGATACGTAAGTTACTTTCGTGCCAGCCCTAGTATTATGATAGGGAATATATTCTCGAGGTTGGATAACATTACTGAACCCGGTAGTCTCCACCTTCGTAATTGTAAATTACAACTAAAACCCAAAAATACAATAAAATCTGGAAAAACCTAAAAGAAGGTGTCAGGGTTCTATTTTGGGTATCATTTTATGTAGCACAGTTCTTTAGAAGGATTCAGCCTTCAGCACACTTATTTAGAAGGATACAATAAGAAAAAATACCCCAAACAAAAATTATATTGACAGCTAGAAAACCTTAGAGCATATCACTGATAATAAATTGATCCAGTAATAATCAGGTGTACCAACACCTTTGGCCGAGGTAAACGTGGGTTTAGAAAGAGTACATAATCTGAAACACAGTTGTTCTCTACCGATAAATATATTCTTAAAACTTTACAGACCCCTACTCTCAAACTGCCAACGAATACCCAAATTCTCAAGATGGTGCATAGAAGTATTTTCATTGATATTCCATACTTTTCATTAATATTTCACCACATTTTGTGAGAAAACAATGAAAGAATATTATGTAAATCAATTTTTGAGGAAAGAACGTAATCAACATTAATTATGATGAAATAATGGTTTAAAGTACGGGTTTCAAGGATTATCTGCAAATTAATCAGACAAACAAAGTTAAAACAAATATTTTTTGGAGATTTACTTTCATTTAATATCAACTATCGTGAACTATGGAAAATAAAGGATTTTGAAAACATGTTTCTTCAGAACAGGGAATGAAGAGCAGCTAAGACGAGTCTCCTTGCGTCTCTTTTCCGATATTTCCCGAAAAAAACTCCTCCGGCTTAAAAGTAAGATTAATGGGAGGTGGCAAGATACGCTATTCACTGAAACGTTACCTTAAGCAGAGTGTCAACATCTATTCAGGGAAAGAAGATCTTAAAGGAGCGACCCATCAATCAAGGAATCAATTACACTCTGATAAGTTTTGCTTACCCTAAAAACTTGTGAGTTGTATGGTAAACTGTGCGGTTGATTCCAGGAAAACAGAGGCTATAGAAAAAAAATGGTCACAAAACTCAACAAGCTGTTTGATACACTTTAGATTTTATTTTATGAATCTTTTCCCAGTTCTTTTTACCATAGTGATCCCTACTTTTTCAGTATTACTCTAAATCATCGGGAAGAATATCCAGCCCGTTGCGAAAAAAGAATTATTAGACGCTCAGGAAATCATTTGAATACTTAAATATAATTTTTTGCAGGGTTACTTCGATGATTTCAGTAATATAAAGTATCTTTCATTTGGTACATGCGTTTCAAATACTTATGTGCCCAATTAAGACAAAAAAAATATAAGGAAGATGTTTTCCATGAGGATGAAGAGAGAACATATGGTGAGGAAATGTGGAAAGCCATGACCATCGAATGAAAAATAATGATCATCAAATGAAAAAGGCACTAGTAATGATAAAGGGGTATTTTGGCAATGGAAGAAGGTTAATTATCAGAGTTCAAAGAAATACAGTGTTTATTTTATACTTATAGAGACAAGTACAGTACTAGTGTTAAAATTTACATGACTAAATTGTAGCCCCATTTTTATTTCTGAACTATCTTTGTTATCATTAAGCATTGATTTTGATTCTAGGCCGGCGTTTAATTGACACACAAAACATACGTCAATGTAAAAAAAATCAGGGAAATTAGCATTAAGACAAATGATAAGCGTGTAAATATTAAATAAAATTAAGCAATGCATTTTATGAGCATTCAAATTCATTGTACGACTCTTAAAGAAATCTGATGGCTTTAAAAATAAATGAATCAATTAGGTTTATGGGAGAGGGACTGGGTTTATCTGAGAGAAAAGAGCATAATTTGACAAATAAGATATGAAGAATAATAGAATTAATCGTAAAAGAGAAATTACCACATTATATTTAATTCACTCTCTTTCTCACTTCAAATTTTGCATCCCAATGGCTGCAATTTCAGTTTGAGTTTTAGTACAAAAACAGAAGTTTATAGCGTGGATTTATGCTGAGTTCTCAAAAGCATTTCATTAGTTCGTTCTTGAAGTCATTGCTATCGGCATATGAAAAAAATCTTACGCTTGCTTTGGATATGGATGAACACTGCTTTATTTTCACATGGAACCATGAACTTAGAAATTAATGAAGTAAGGAGCACTTCAAATAAGCAATCGGACAATTTGTAGGCGATTGCTTACTCTTTTTTATAAAACTCTATTCAAAATAATAATTGCGTACAAAAGAGTTGAAAAATCTCACTTCTCTTTCATCAATTCAATTTCAAGCAAACATCATTCCCAAGGATATCATCTGCTAACATAATATTAAGGATAGGTTGGCGAATGAAAAATAAAATTGTTCATTCAGCTTCTAGCTTGCATTTCCACCAAACTATTTTAATTAAGCTTGGACCGTGATTTGAATAAATGCAGAGATTTTGATGTAAAGTCATTTAATTTAAAATGTGAGTAGGTTATCACATACTTTATCAAACTGATGTGCGCTAGATACAAGTTTTCACAGATACATATGCTATAGAACGGCCAGTTTAAATAATATGCACACAGGATAAATAAGCTCGTCAAGATCTCAATACTCGCATAAAACCGGTATCATTGACATGGGCAGAACATAGACAAAGTTCCCTTAAGTGCATTTTTGATTATTTTGCGCTCTTATCTCAAACGGAAATCATAAAACGGTCAAATTTTAGAAGTAAGATTATAAATGTTTAAATACGATTAGAATGATGGACTCATTTCAATAAACTTTTAAAATAAAGAATTTTCATTTAGACTAACTTGTACCAACTTCACTAAGGCAATGTTTAAGAAACCGTGGACTGTTGATAGATAGCATTTACCTGCCTGAAGTGTTGAAGACAATATGGAAAATATGTGATAGAATACTGTTTTAAATCGTACGAGGTTGAATTAATCGGTCAAGTGCTCATTCTCAACGTGGAGGGTAAAGTAAAAGTGAAGATAATATGCGCTTTCGGCCGAAGAAGGCAGGTCTGCCTCAAAAATGGAGTTGGAGGTCAGAGAGGAATGAGGAAATGGCGGAGATGAGGGGCAAAGAATCCGGAGTGATGGGGAGGAGGATGGGTTGGGAATGGATTTCGGGAAGAGGGCGCGGCAGGAGATCCCGTGCAGTTCGGAGTAATGATTAGCGCCAAGGAGAATGTAGCAAAGTGAGAGAGAGAGATGGATTGCGGGTTAGGGTGAGGGATTTTGGGAGGGAGATGCGATTGTGAGGCTATGGGGAAACGGGAGGAAGAGCGGGAGGGTAAGGGTAGAATCCGCCGACGGGAGAATTGCTGGATTTAGAAGGCAGGCATTTTAGGCAAGGGGTGTGGTGTGGGAGAGAAAGGGGCGAGGGATGGGCAGATCCTGAAAATAGGGGGGGGGAGGAACGGATGGAAAAAATAGGCGCAGGCGGAGTAAGGGCGAGTCAGAAGTGACGTGAAGGGGCGGCGGAGTGAGAAAGTGCGGGGGGAGCAGATGGTTCCGGCGAAGAGCAGGGGGAAAAAATACAAATATATCTGCCGCTTTGCGGGAATAGAGCAAGTGATAAGATTTTTTTCTTCTCTTCAGTGGAAGAGCTGAAGGAGAAAAAAAAAGATATGATAAAAGTCCAAGAGGGAGGGTCATCATTTCCAAAGGAGGACCCCGAGGAGAGGTGAGAGGTTGGTTTTACGTTGGGAACCCTACAACATCTTCCCCATTGTCCGCCAATATTGGCAATATGAACGTACGTAAAACACTCTAGGCGATTTATAATATCTTTCAGATTGATTTTTTCCATGTGGCTCAGGATCATAATCGCTGGGTCATTCAAAGGTTATACCAAACGTTATTACACATGCCTTAAAAATTCAACATATTAGCAGCAGATTAAATAAGATTGCCTCCTCTCACTTAAATGATGAACCTATTTCAGTTATTTCTAAGGAATTGCGCTAAAATGCTAGAAGATTATGTGCACCAAAGCCAATGGTGAGCAAGTATTGACGAGCCATCGATAATATAAAAAGTTATTGAATTTTAAAAATATTTCAGATTCATCTCTAATCAAATTACCATAATGTCGTACCGAAAGGTCATAACGACGACCTTCCTTCGCATATTTTTTTAACGATAAATTCATCAATGCTAATTTAACTCAAAAATACAGGTAAAACTCCCACAATACTAGATATCAAGGCTACTAACCTAAGCACATAAATTCACTTGTTGTTACAAACATTATTTGTCTCATATTATATAATTAAAAGTTCCTAACTTCCATTCAAAGTGAAAATAAATTATTTTCGGAATAGATTAAATGACTTAATATTCTGAGCGTGTTGAAGTGTTACACCTTTTTTCATCAGCTTTTGGTACTTTTGACTAATTTTAAAACATAAAATTTGTTTCTAAAAATTCATGACCGGGTGTTTTTTGGTTGTGCAATCATATGAATTTCTCACCCTGCGCTTCATTTCTCTCCTCTCATAGCATTATATTATTGATACCATCCATCATCCCTAAAGAGTAAATATACAGCCAAATTAGCGATCGATGAGTGCAAGCCCCTGCGTGAGGTCTTTTTAGACTTCAAAAGAATTATCCGCGAAAAAGGTAATTTATTCCATCATTTCCAAAACCCTTAAAATTCATTTATATTCTACCCTCACAAAACCATCGATCGTTTAAATTGGTATCTCTTCCAGCTTATTTATTCGACGGCGCTGAATTCATGAATACTGGATCGGTAGGTTGTCTCGAAGGACCTTAAGCGCCGGTGGATGACTCCTTGGGGATTAGGAGTTGCTGACCTAGTTACCTACGGTACAAATAAGAAACAAACTATAATATGGAGCATGGTGAATTAGAAATGACGTTGCAACGAATTTGCTACAGCCAATATTTACCCTATCCTCGATTAGAATTAAAAAAATAACGAAACGTACGTGTGAACCATGGTACCCGGAATGAACGTGCCTACACAGCAGGAAACAATTATGTCACTGAGTGCGTAGTTGATGAAAGTTTAATGAAGGAACGTATGAATGTTGGCAACAAACAGCAGAGGATGAAAATAGACTGCAGACATTTTATGAGAATCTGCGGATGTGCGAAAAAACGCCCTTCCCGTAGCATAGACCGGCTGTGTGAATAAATTTGTCGGAGAATAAGATGCTAAAAGGGTATTTCAACTCGTTTTTCAGGGTATTGTAATTGTGGTCATACACCTTTTCATTCAGAAAAATTGGATAATGAATACCTCGCATGTATTCCTCTTTCTGACGCACGGTATTGAACCTCATTTTTTATATACACCTTCAATGTTAGATACACTTCCAGTCCCGACTAAGTATGGGTGAAAACTCTTTTTTTTACATAAAGCTTTGATTGGGTAACAAAAATATCATATTGAAACAAATATGATCATTTCCACAAGTAAATATCCTGTTAATGACTAATTCTTTACTTAAAGAAAAAGGTTAGGTCCAAATATGGTAGCGGCCAAAGTATGAAAGATAATTTTCAAGCAAAGTAAAGAATATACCCACATAATCAAAAAGAACCGACAATAGGTCACTTCAGATTTGCTATAGGTACAGCAGCTGACTTGGTCAGGAAGTTAATGCTGCCGGAAGCACATATCTCTGATGGATGTGCTGTTTCAGCAAACAATCGAGCCTCCAGCATTTTCCTGTGTACAGATTTCCTGGTGCATTATTTTAAGAAATACCATTCGATGGAATATTGTCCGATATGTTTTGGTACAGATTTATGATAGTTGCAAATATATTGAGAAATCTACCATCTAATTGTATTACCATTTCCGAAAATATGGGGATAGATACAGATACATATATAGAATATACAGATACGTATACTCGAAAGACAGGCTTAGGTAATATCATAATGTATATCAAAGCCCCAAAGTAAAAGGGATACGGATTAAAGAATAAAAAAATAGGTTGATAAAATATTGGCTAGTCCATAAACAAAATTTTATAAACTTCGATTGCATTGTATCACAGTTGCAAATCCCGAGAAAAAATATTGTACAAGAATAATGATGAATAAGTATGTTTTAAAATTTTTTGAAAAATTTGCAAAAATGTTGAAAAAGTAGCAATTCTAGAAGAACAAATGAAACATATGTATTACCTACTGTACGAAGGTAAGCTTATTTTGCCACAGTATTTGCGAGAGTTTGGGAAATAATTAATCTGAGCTTCCTTAAATGAAGAAATGCAACATAAAAATGGAATGGAATGAATGACGGTGAAATGGTAATGAACACGAAAAACAGTGGTAGAGATTAAATGTGGAAAAACGACCCAAGAAAATAAATTAATGATGAGCTCGAAATGCAGAAAGGTGAGGCAGTGTAGCGTTGCAGGAGGAGGTGAAACGATAGGCACCCGGAAATATATATATATATATATATATATATATATATATATATATATATATATACATAGGTAAATCTGCGTAACGAGAAAGACGGAAAGGGGAGGGTGGGACTGAAAACGAAGAGGCAGAGGGTCGGGCGGATGGTGCGATAAAATGAAGCCGTAAAAAACACGGAGGCTATAGAGTGACGAAGAGGAAGGCGGGGGATAAAGGAAAGGCTGGGCGGACAAAACGCCAAGACGTGGATGAAATATCGAGCGGGGAGGGAAATGGTCGAGACAGGACTGCGCACTTGAAAAGGGAAAATGAAGGGAAATTGAAGGAAGAAGAGTGCGGGGAGGAAGTAACTATGTATGTGTGTGTGTGTGTGTGTAGATTAAGATCGGCATAAATAGGAAGGCTGAAAGGGATGGGGAAAGGGTTGATGAAGACGGAAAAAGAAACGGAGGAAAGGAATGGAAGGAATGGAAATAAGTGGTATTTCGGTACGGAATGGGAAGAAGGGATTTCTTTATTTATTTTTTTCCCTCTCCTCTTCCTCTGGAATCGCCCAAGGAGGGATAATCCGTTACTTGTTAAGGGCAGGACGGTCACGGCTTGGGGAGGAAGGAGATAAGCTGAAAAGGAATGGAAAGGCACACTTGATTCCCTTCAGCTACTCTCTCTCTCTCTCTCTCTCCTCCCTTAAAACTGCTCTACCGGGATCTTCCTTACTATCCTTTTCCTCTCGTCCGTATCCCCAATGAAATCCTTCCTCCCCATCCGCCCCTCCTTAAGGAACGTGGGGAAGATGGGGAGAAAGCTTGCGGGGTGGGGGTGTAGGAAGGAGTGACTGAAGTTTGGAGGGAGGGGAAAAGGGAGTGGTAGCTTCCCGATTGGGCTTCTCCTGTATTCTTCTTTCGGTCACGTCTGAGCGGAGGAGAGAGACCCCTTGCCATCTTGATGAGCCAATATCGAAGGGCTAATAGCCTCGCAGCTGTGCTCCGAACCAAAACCGAAACTGAATAACTGAGATGGATGGGATGGGTTTGGGACGGGTTTGACTGAAAGGCAAAGGGAGGAACCATGCGGGGATGGATGGATGGGTGCCCGGTTTACTTGCGGAAATATTTCCGAAATATGTTTCGGCATTACGCCCCAATCACGACTGGAGGGAGGTGAAGGGTTATCACTCCCGCCTCGGGCGATTTGGACTCGTGGGAGTAGAGAGGGGAAGACAGGGAGGAATTGGTCTTCGACAAACTTAATCCGAATTTAGAAACGAATGGTAAACAACTGTGATTTCGATGGAATTAGGTTATTCGAGATTGCGGAACTCTAAGAATACGATCGATTTTTCGTCCAAGAGAATGTAACTTTTCTGGATAATTGAGTTACCATTCATTGCCTTATCCAATTGCTCAAGTTCCTGAATCACTTTTCTCATGATATAATTACGCATGTTACTATCAATCCAATACAAATCCCCAAGGTCATAGAAGTGACTTTCCGTGTAGAAGCTCTAGCAAATATGTACAGACACGACCACTTGTGCTATAATTTCTCAAGCGTAAGGACAGACTTCAGAATAATACATCAAGAATTCAAATATATATTTCGTTCATATGAAGTTAATCCTTCATTCGGATACACGAGGTTGTCACCAACCACAACGTACGTACCATAGTATATGGCTGAAAAAAGAATTATTGCAAAAATTAAAATAAATTATTGATAAAAAGCTTCATGAAAACATATTGAAAGTACTCCATTTGGTAAAATCTGATTAGCTCGGACCATCATTGCATCATACGAATACGTATTATTCATTGAAAATGTAAATAGGTAATTTAATGTGTAGTTGAGGAAATTGACTCTAACAGGGCAAAATCAATTTCTCTAGGAAGATTTATTGGTAATTTATAGCATATATATATATATATATATATATATATATATATATATATATATATATATATATATATATATATATATGTATAAACAATTTTCTAGCAGATAAACATATATATATACCTGTATATATAAATATATAGTTGCATATATAGCCTATAGAAAATTTTATATTATTTAAAAAATAGTTCATTTTTATATTTTGGAACGTAAAATCAAGGTTTCGTTTTCTAGTAGCAGTTTCATTAATGGGAATATTCAAATACTCAATGTAACCAGCAAATATAATCAATCCTTCTCTTAACATTTAGTAGCTCAAATATGATTTATTTTCGTCAATAAATGGAACAAAAAGGGAAGTTTCACAAGCTCGTATCAAGTGCCATTTTATATACGAACCAGTATTTAATTAGTGCGGAATAATTATTGACCAAAATATAGGCAAGCATAGCGTAGTAAAATTAGCACAAAAAAGGAGTTTTCATCATCTTTTGCAGTTCAATAATATCTGTCTATTAAAAATGGGTACGCTAAAAATTGAATGCCAAACCAATTTATAACTTTGAAAGAGCAGAGAAGAAAATTCAATCATTCCAATTTATATTATCTAGGTATACTCGCTGAAGAAAAATTATTCATTTGAATTCAACAGCCGGGGCTGGCTCGGATCCGTCAAAAGATATACATTGCTATTACTACCACTGATGCAAGGAATACGGAGGGCTATAGAGAGGAGAAGATAACAAAACATGTTCGTGTAAAGCACTTCGCGCTGTCGGAATAAACTGAAGTGCTTTCTACGTGGCGAAGCGACCAGTTTCCAATGGAAGGACGCGGCGTTTATTAAATATAAACACACGTATCTTAAATTTAACATTGCACCTTTTGCATCCAGGCGAGTCGAAAATTAAATCGCCAAAGAAGAAAACGCAATTAACTCAGGTGGGAGGCGTGCGTAAACACTTTTGGCCCGCCCAAGGTTCTTTATCACAGCACTCCCAGGAAACCGAGGGCACGAATGGAGGAGGGCGAGAATGAGAGGGATGGGAAGAGGGGAAACGGGAGGGAGGGGGGAAGGGGGGGGGAGGCATAACGTGGCTAATTTCCGCGACAACTGGAGAAAAAATATAATGCGACGTGAAGAAGGGATGGGTTTATGTGCGCCCGTGTGCATACCCGCGTATCCGAAGGTCGTGTCCGACCTGAACACCTTTAACCTTTCAACTCTCACGTCACATCCCACGACCCTCAACCCCATTTAAATCTTCGGAGAATTAGCGCTCGTTTTTTTTTCTTCGCCGCGGAAGAAGAGGTAGATATATATAAAAAAAGGTGATGCGAGTGTAAACATAGAAATGTCCTCATTGCGTTTTAATGGAGGCTCCCTAATTAAAATAAATATTTCGCGCCCGGTAGTTCAGACGACGAAGCGTGCGAGGGTGGGAGGGGAGGAAAGGAGGGAGAGAGACGAAATGGGAAGGTAACAAAACTGCTAAGTGTGCCTCACACCGAGTGGAAACTGTTTTGAATTATGCGAGGCGGAGTAAGTTTAGGGAGCCTTGAAAAACGAATGACTGCTCGTAATACGCGACTGAATTTCTTTCGGGGAAAGAGCATTTGAGAGCACTTATTTGAAAATTGAATTAAATAGACACATAGGATAAAGACCCAGCCAAGGCCATAGAATAGCAATTTAATGAACTAATGAACAAGGATAAAATTTTACATTTTCGTGGCAATAGGCAAAAAAAATTCTCGAAATCACTATTACTACTTCTACGCAAAATAGGTGGGCGGTCACGAAAATCCGAAATAAAATCCTCCTTTGTCCACGATCAACAGCTTGGTTTCCTCTATCGGTCGTTAGACGACGATTTAATTCATACCATGTCTTGATTTGCCAATAAAAGACGATATTTCCCGAAATGTATCAATAAGTTGCCCTGCCAAAATCTCATTTAACGTACAAATTTCAGAATATCTATTGCTAGGAGCCCAAAGGTATATCATTGAAACAATTTTTTTGTTATTCATAGTTCTATTTCACCAAATTAAATGGTTTTATATTCCTGCTTGTTTCAATTAAGTTTAAATCAACTTCTATTTAGGATTTTCATCCCGCTAATGATTTTAACTTGCAAGATAGATATTGAAACAAAGTTTAGAGACTAAAATATTCTTAAACTGGCTAACATTAATTATAATAATAATCTCGTTAATTGTAGGAAGTTAGCTTATCCCTTGACAAAAAAGGAAATTTTTCATGAAATAAGATCCCTGTTTAAGGGAGCAATGTTCCCGACGCTAGAGTAAAACTATTTTTAATTGACACTAGATACACTAAGGGAAATTTGTTGAAAAATACATAATCTTTTGTTTGCGCTTAATTCTCATAAGACTAAATTTTGCAGTGGCATGTGAGGAATGAATATGCAAACAGAATACGTCAAATTCATAATATTTATTTTTAAAATGTAAATTTTAGACTCTCGAATACCATTAAAAAAACATGTCTTTGAAAGAGGAAGGAGGACCCATTGTTTGGAGGCGGAATTTCAGGAGGGACATGAAGCTTGGACTCTCAGACTTATAAACTTAATAGATATAATCCCATTTTATTGTCCAGCGTCAAAACGCTCAACCCATGACTTCACGAATGGCAGTTACTTTCGCAAGCACACGCTCGCTAATGCCTTATGCATGATCTGGGGTGCCTCCAACTTTCTGCAAAGTACCACAGCACGGTTTTCGCTAAATTTAGCGAGAAAAATTATTTAAAAAACCATCAGAAATTTGAATGAGGAATGTATCAGATAGCTCCGTCCAGGTGGGGGGGAGAGAAAGAAATTTCTCGCTTTTGTTCGTAAACAGATACCAGTTGAGGAAAGACTGACTGGAGTGAGGGAGAGGTGCATGCTTCCGTATCCTTGAAATTTCTAGGAGCAAAGAATTCCAGGGCGGAGCGCGTTTATATAACCCTGATGAAAAAATTGAAGAATGCCTCAGGACGTATAAAAGTGACGGAATCCGGAAAGCCGTTAAAGAGGGAAGGTTAAAACGGTGAAAGCAGCAGTTCTGTAGAGTCAAGAGTCGGAACACACAAACACAGGCAAATAGAAAAAAACGGTACGGCATGTGTAAAAGACGGTTCTCGCTGGAGAGAAAATGGGGTCTGGAGGTCTCCGGGTGGCTGGGAGGGGGAGGAAGATAAGGAGGGAGAACGGAAGTGAAGTAGCAGCGGCGGTAGAATAGGAAGTTGAGGAAGGAGGGATGAGGGGGAGGGAGGGTGGAGTTTTTCAAAGGCCTGGGACGCAAAAGCGGTGGAAGAGGAGGAATGGGAGGATTTAAGACAAAACCTTACCCTAAAAACTGCCTCCCACACGCACGCATAACTCTAAAAACATTTCGTTGCCATTTCCTGCGCGGCCAACGCAAATCCCCCCATCTAAAAACCACCCCAACACTCTAGCGTTCCCCCCTCGCCTCCCGCCCATACACTCTCCCTTTTTTTCCCCTCTTCTTCCCCAAGATACTTTCACTTCTATCCCACCACGGTGCTGCCCATTCAACGCTCGGTCTTTCCACGCATCCTATTCTATTATCCTTCTGCATTCCTTTCCGCTTTTTTGAAAAAAAAAACCGCGTCTTCCCTACGGTGACCCAGGTCCTCTTACATTCTTGCCATTCATCTTCCACTTCAGTCTTCTTCAAACCGGAACTAGTCCGGAGGTCCCTCCTTTCTGAGTCTATAACTCAGAAAATAAATCCTCATGGTTCCGCACCCTTTATCTATTTACCTAAACCATGATTGTGCTCACTAGGGCATAACCTATTGAGACATAAATCTCACACAAAAACAGCGTCAATAGATATGTACATTTTTTTACCGACTGACAGTGAATGTTATCTAAATACTCGAAGAGCCAAATTTTTATTTTCTAAATTCTAGGGGTAATTCAACGCTCATTTGCTTTTAGCATTCAAAATGAGATCTAAAAGGTTATTCTGGTTTGTTTAAAAAATATTGTTAATAACGTTTACCTGAGGTGTGCGTGGAGTGCTGAATTCAGGCTGTCGGTTAAGTGTGCGGATGAGTGTAGATCGTATTGGCTTTGATAAGACGACAGTGTACCCCATTATCACTGAAAATTTAGTGATGCAAAATATCATTGCTAAACTCGTCCCAAAGGTCTTGACGGACGACCAAGAGCAGAGTCAAGTGTGTCTGCTTGCGAAGATCTTCTGCAACGGCATCGCGAAGATTCCCAAACGACCATACAGTCCCGACTTTGCACCAGCAGACTATTTTCTATTCCCAAGAGTGAAATCTTCCCTCAAATGACAACACCATGGGACCCTAAGTGCCGTCAGGAAAAGCTTGCACGCGTATCCTTAAGGACATTCCGGAATCCGCCAACCAGGGAGCCTTCGAGTCATGGAAATGCCGCTGGTAAATTGTGTCGGCGCTCAGGGGAGATATTTTTAAGAATTTTGAGGCATTGTAGCAATAGCTGAAATAAATCCATTATTAAGAAACTCTTTCCGATATTTTTTGCACTAACCATGAATATCTTGTTAATCACTGTGGAAAAATTTATGTCATAAATAAAAGAACCAATTTTAAGCTATTATAGAGAAGGAAAATTTTCTCGAACATTGGTTGTGTTCTTTAAGTAGACAGTGGTTAATATTTGTGATATGAAATATCACTCTACAATATTAAATATATTACTTCGCTGTTTCATTGAATAGTGTTTTAAAATACGATGACTATCGAAATGAGCCAAATATAATCTCATTTGAGTCGATAATAGCAGTAGCAACCAATGAGTTAGAAACTGACGCATTAAGGCCAAGTTATCATAAGAAATATAGAATGCAAATTAATCATTGGGGGATCAACACTGATCAAACACATTCATTCAAAACTTGATTGATTTTGTGAAATACTTATATTTATTAGGGCCGATTTGTTTAATTTGACAATAATTTTCAATTCATAAGAACCACTTTTACTCATCTGGAAGGCAATAAACCGTTTTATACACTCGTACTATCAATATACCAGAGAACAATATAATTATTATGCGTTATAAAATTTCCAATAAAAGCATAGAGGTTAAGGTGAAAAGATAATGAATTCTTAATTCTTCTCATACCCAATTATAAAGAAATCTCCAGTTTTCTAGGTTCTGCAGGGAAGTTTTTAGTTTTCCAAATCCAAAAGCTGGCCTTGCGCATCCAAAATCAAGCAAATATTTGTCACCAGATGTGACAAAGAAAGGTTAGCGGTCTCACTTTGCTACTGTTAGAGTGACGTAATGTACATTTATCTCTGAGGGTGACGTGAAGGCTTCATGGCAAGAATATCCAGCAACATATTATGCCTTCCTCATCAGACATTAAAACACAAATTAATGACAGCTGACCCTCGATTAGAGGAACATGTATTTTCGGGGCAAAAGCCGAAATTCTGAAACAAAAATAATGCCTCATTTTAATCCCTCCGTTCGATTTAATTGCTATTGGTTGCATCACCTGATCATTCCAATCGTGTTAAAAAATATATCATAGTGATCGATCAAGAGAAAGGCCGAAAAGCATGCCCAAGTTCGATATAATCATTTCCTTGCAACCTAATGGGCGAAAAACGAAGTGAACTACTTCCTGAAAAAAAACAAAATAATAAATGTACTATGGTAAAAATAGATCAATTATACAAAAGGATATTAAATAAAGTTTTACAGAAAAATCATTTTGGTCCTTATTTTCAAATAGAACATACCCCAATTCCAAAATTTGAGCAATCTGGATGCAATGTCACTCAGACGAGGGTCAAGTACTCGTAGGTCAAGGACTACATAGTAGGACAAGAAACACGCGAATCAGGTAGCGTCTCTCGAATGTATCAGAAATGTTAGTCGAAGTACTGGTAATGGTACTTTATGTCGGAAAACAGATCAATTTTTTTTTTCAGAACAATTACAAAATTCCCTGGGTCATCCAGAAGTTGAATATTTCCAGATTTCCAGGTTGGCGGGCATCATGACTCTTTATCCTACTTCATTACTTTCCTTGGACTGTATATTTTCTGCTGTAAGTAACACTAATTACAATTAACATGATTATTAACCAATAGCAAGAGCAATAACTTCTCATTAACGATCCTTAGACCGTCCTTCCTTATCCCGTGATTATACTGGCTACGTTTACCGGTCTTAGCATAATTTTGTGCTCACACGTAAATGATGCAGATTGAAGGAAACCTCTTCTCGATTCAAGAGATAAGGTAGCGTGCGGTGGGATTAATGCAAGCGTAACAAACACTGGGGGACGAAGAAATTTGCATCCATTGAACTAGTCAAAGAGCCTCCATCGACAGTGAGCCATTTCAGCAATACAGCGGACGAGCAAGCTCAATATTACTGAGTAACATTGAGCAAGAATCATTCAAAATTGGCAGCCTCATTACCATCTCAATATTCACCCTGAAGGTTGGTTTTGGTAAGATATAGTAGAGCTTACACATAACTAAACAACAGGTCACAGAAATGCCTTTCATTATTAGCAGGAGAATGTTCAATTTATTTTACTGTAGAATCAATACTTTCCCAGATTGTTCTGATATTGAACGTAGAGTGAAGATACTTAAAAAATATTTTTTTCAGAGCCGAAAAACATCGGTCAATGATCAAATCTATTTCCTACTGGCAACCAACCCCAATTGGTTTTTTCATCCAAATCCAAGTAGTAGTAGTTTTTATGGGAAGCGACCGAAAACTAAGGACACTTGTCCACCCTTGTCGCAAGGTACCAAGGGGTCCGCAGTTTAACGTCCATCCGATTCAATCTATGCTTTCATTGATGGTGACGTTGCACACGTATAGGAATAGAGGAAATAAGAATTATTAAGTGAAAAATACTAGAAATGAATGCCTTCCGTTTGCTCTTATTACATGGTTAAAATGGTAAGAAAAAAAGGAAAGCGCCAAACTAAGAATTTACAAGAACCACTCATACCTTTGAAAAGATTAGTTAAAATGATAATCACAATCAATAATTGTTGGTGTACATGTCATTAGTCCTCACATCTCTATACTTAATTTTACAATCTATCCGCACTGAAGCCTTTGGGGCTATATCCAGGGTCATTAAATACACAGGGTCCGTCCTAAAAGTAGTTTGACTAAGTCCGTTAAAAATATTTACTGAAAGAATTGATATATTCAATTAAAAGTATTCGAAGTATCATCCTTATGTGACCACACATCATTGCCAGGGGATTTTCCGCGCTTCGTACGCCATCTGGAAGGCGGAGCCCAGAATCCTGCTAAGCTCCCTCGTCACGGCCTGTTTTAACGTTTCCACCGAGCCGTGGTGACGTCCTTTCAGCGCGTATTGGAGGCGGTGGAAGAGTAAGAAGCCTTGCGGGGAACTTCCTAAAAAATGTGGATCCTCACTTACATGGTCGAGAAGCTCTTGGCCGATTCTCGTGCGAGTTTCCTTTTGTTTGTCTGAGAGCACTTGCGGCACCAAATTCGCACACATCTTTCTCATGCCCATATTTTCTATCATAAGTCAAAGCACATCCCTTTTAGGGATGCCAAGTTCATCAGAAACCATGCGAACATTTAATTTGCCATCCCTGTCCAACAAAGCCTTCACTTTACAAGATTTTTGTTACTTTTTGAGGTCGAAGGGCGTCCTGAACACTCGGCGTCTGTACTATCTTCTCTATCCTTCCGAAACAAATTGTGCCACTAAAAACACCCAATCTTCTCATAATGTTATCACCATTAGCTGCCTTGAGCATTTTATGAGTCTCTTTCCCAGTTTTTCCCAGTTTCACGCAAATTTTGATGTCGTAGCGCTGCTTCAATAACTGGTTCATGACGGAGCGTAACGAGGTCACGTTATAGAGGTTTCGCAAACGAACGATCCACACTCCGCAAAGGCTGGGAGCCAAATGGTACCGGTTTCCAGCCTTTCCTGAGAACACCCTCCCTCGAACCCAGCCAGAGAAACCACCGCCCATCCGTCCGTCTATCTGAGAAAAAATAAGTCCTGCTACTTTTGGGACATACCTTGTAACTATTTATTTATGTTAGATGAATATGCAAGAAGATCCCTTGAAGATTTTACTGAATAATTAAGACGCATGTCTTATTGAATTTGTCTTGGTACCAATGGTTTTGACGAATAGGCAGTAGCATCAGGTACCAGCTAATGCTGCCGCCAACCAAGTTACGTCTAAGATCATCGAATACCCCAAATAAATCTTCCATTGATAAACTTTTCTGTGTTTTTTTTGGTTTGCGGGTTGATAAAAATGGCGTAAAGGTAACTGAAGTATATTATTAGCCAAAACTTGCAGCAGGAAAAACGATCCTATGAAATCCGCCAAAAAACTCCAAAGGGGTATGTAGTTTAAATAATAATCTTTGCGGCACTTATTGTCACAAAGAGGTGTGAAAGAGCGAGTAAAATGGTTTCTTTTTAATTCTTTAGTGACTCACTCTTTTTGTTTATTTATTCAATACAAAAGCCTTGAATATCATTAATACATTATAAAAATCTTGGAATTATTTTTCAGTAATTTTATATTGCTTAAGAATATTTGAAACTATAAAACTAATCGATAAATATTCCTGTGAATGTTTAACCGTTACAATTATATAAGTAAACATGGCCACTGCCTGAAACTGAGAGTAATATTTAACCTTTGATAACTGAACTATGCCGCAATCATATCGAATATTTTAAATTAAGAAAAAGAAGCATCTTTTAACCCTTTAGATTATCATTAAAATTTTGAAAATAGAATACTTAAACCGCTCTAGAGCTTGTCTTCCTATCCTGTTGAATCCTCAAATATAACCAAATTATAATCAGTATCATTAGTGCCAAAATCTACATTTCATTGTTAATGAACTCGATTCTTGTCTAATACATCTCCTTATTTATAGCAGTATTTCATAACAGCTACTGGAAATAAATACGCAAATGCAAACATGTACTCGTGTGACAGACATGTGCTTTTGATCAACCATGTGAAAGGTAGTGGTTATTATATATATAATCATGGAGGTAAAAATGTTATCAATTGATCACGTGATCGACTTTGAAGTCTGCCTCAATCTCATCGTGGATCTATTCGACTTCTTCAATGTTAGATGCAATCATATTTGCCCCTCTCTATTCTTCCCAATTCTTATTGTAATTCGCCTTCTCTCGCCCCAAATTATCAATACACAGCGGGACGTAAAACATTTCACCGTTTCCTTTCAAGTAACTACCTTTCTCTTTCATTCTTCGCACAATGAGATCGACCTTTCTCCTTTCCTCAGCGATTCCCACGATTTTTTCCAGTTTTCTGATTTCTACGGTCAACAGAGAACGCCGCCAGATCAAGGACCTCAGCTGCTCGCTTTCATTACCGAATCTTTTATTTGTCGAGGTCTGAGAAAAGGGTAGGTTGAACTCAAAGAGACACGACTCCCTATGGTTTCTTTCTTCCCTCATCGAATCTTTTCTTCCAGGTCACCCTTCCATTGCTAAAGCCTAATAAAAATAACAACTATCGTCTTAACCAATTTATTTACTTGCTCAATCATATGTTCCGGCCCCCAGTGCTCATTCTCTTTACCTTCAAATTCCTAAGAGCTTATTTCTTCAAACTTTCGCCTTTCCTCTCGAAGGCATTTAGTCTTCCCTTTTTGCCATCGCATATTTGTTTTACCTCTAATATTATTATCTCCGCAAGCCTTTTTCACATCCCTAAAACTCTTCAGTGACTCATCTGCTCCTCTGCAACTTTTCTTCAAATATAGCGTCTGTATTAATAATATATTACTTAAAATTCTGGTTCGAAGGCTTGAACAGTACGCCGATTTATATGTAAACAAATTTTGATGCGAACACATAATAATTCGTTTCTCACAAGTAAAGAACGAATGAATTAGTTCAGAAAGACCCACGTGAGAATAATGGTTGAAACCTTGTAGAATCTGCATGGATTCTATCAATTATTATTATTGTATACGATGAGTGAAGAAATTGTTTGGAAATATTCATTTATAAAGCCATTTGTCACGTATTAGCTCAGTCATTGTAAAATTTAATGGTATTTTCTCATGCATATTACACTGAAATCACATCAGATCACATGGTTAGGAACCATTTTAAGTGTGCTCGTCTTAATTTCGTCAACGACATCATTATTGCAAAAAAAAGTCATGGCAGGAAGTTATGCTTGCATATTCCAAGCAATTCTCAACATATAACATCAAATAACTAGCCTGGTTTACTGAGAAAAAGCGAAACGGCGTATTTAGTCATGTAAGACCATGATCATTATCCAAGCCAAATTTTTTTAAATATGAAAACAAAGGGAACAGCATGAGTAGTTAAAACAAGGGATAAAATAGAAAGAATATAAAAAATATACACAGAGACGTATTAGATTATTTACGTTACCGTGGTAAATGAAATTGGCCGAGCATTTTCCTGTAAAATATTCGGCCAATAATTCGGGATACGAACAGCTTAATTCGGACGGGGTGACATTTTGTTTAATGATTATGCCCAAGAAATCTCAATCGGCACGGGGAAACAACTGAACTCCACAAACCACCTTGATTGCATTATGTCATTCTCAACGTGGCATATTACTGGGTTTTATTTGTATCTACACTTTTTCCCACTAAACTCTCAACGGCTTTGGAACTCGTTTAGGAGATGAATATTAACGCGAGCATGGTAAATCACGTGCAACTAAAATAAAGAGGCCATTAATGTACGCTATTTTGAATACATAAAATTTAATATGCTCGAACAGAAAGTTTAATGAGTTCAAACATCCTGTCCCATTTTGCATTATTGCAAAAGCTATGAAATATCATGTCACTGGTTCAAAAAAATCTTACACACGTATTTGAATCTCTCAATAATGATCAAGTGACTCTTAAATGAAGCATGATATATCCTACTGCCGAATTTAGAGTAAATACGATTAAAGACTTTTGAGAATAATAAGGTAAATAAACCAAATTTCTGCATATACGCCTTAGATAATACATAGCCTAGTAAATGAAGAATGAAATATCCATGTAAGAATTGACATAAAATTACTTTTAATACGTATTTACTAACTCATCATCCTACAACGGTGAATGCTTTGACTCCCAATGAATACTTGAACTAAATACTGGAAGAAAAATTAAGGTTCATTTAATACACGCAGAAAGGTTAAAAACATAACGAAATGAAAACGGGAAAAATACTTTTCAGAAGAATTTTATGCATAAAATTTTTAAATCTCACGGTTTTAAACATCTTCCCTCAATGCCAGAACCACTAATAACTGTATTATTCATAAGTAGTTTACGAACTCCTTTAATATTTACATTAGGGCGACGTCGAACAATAACGAAAAAAATATCCCCCGGGGTATGAAATGGCCACAGACCATTAAATTCGCCGAAAACCTCGGTGGCGCTGATGCGTAATGGCGATCTGGAACGGCAACGCCCGTGGTAAGCCTTCGCCACGCTGAAACCCGGGATTATGCATCACGCCGGTGAGTTTGTGAATCACTGTAACGGTGGTGATAGTTTGAAACAACCGAGGTAGCTCCAATAGAATCGGCTTCCACGACGCCGAGCGATAAACGAGAGTGGCCAGCGTTTCCGTTCGCGAATCATCCGATATTCAGGAAACATAGTAAGTCAAGCGATTTGGAGACAAAGGCAGAGAGGACGATATCCCTTTGAATAGCGTTGAAAACCCGCATATGTACCAATTGTGTGTGGAGTCAAATATCAAAAAGGCTTTCCTATTGAGAGCTACAACGACGAGAGTGAAATAAATTTGCTCCGGTAGTTAAATATTTTTAATTTTTGGAGATAATTTAGGTGTGAAAATATCGACAGAAATATTTATTGATTTCAAAATCTGATAAGGTTTTAAAATACAGGGTGCACTCACTCATAATCACACTCACTCATACGCGCGCTCTTCTCTTTCGATAATAAAACATATCGGACAGATACAGAGAACCGAGTACCGCGCTATAAGGAAAACTTTGATAAGAACACGTAATGAAACTATAATAGTACTTTTCTCCAAAGAACACGTCAATATTGAAGTAATTGTCTTAATCGTCAACAAAAGTGGATTTTACACATAACTTATGTAACAAAAACTTATTTCCAGTTGAATTAAAGGTACTCTAAGGTGGTGATATACATTTACATCACACTAATAGCATATTTTATCTTTGTTTTTATTAATGAGACAATTCGTATTAAGTCACGATACGTAAAGCCACAAAAGGATAATTCTTTGAACTGCTGAGTGTTATCTTCAATTTGAAATAGGTGCATGATATGTAAAGTATAGATCCTGCAGTGGCCAAAACGTATTGCTATTTCCCATTCCAATACAAAATCGATCTAAAAATGATGGCAAGAAATGAAGACTAGATATTGGAAGAGAACGAAAAAAGCTGAACACCAAAGGATATCTGTGGGAAGAAAGCCACGAGTTACAGATCTGAATATAACGCAGGGGTAAATAAATCAAGGTCAAATAAGCCACCCAGGTTAGTAAAGAAAGGTCCTGAGCTATTAAAAAATTAAAGAAATAATATCTACACACATATACAACCTAAGCAAAAGTCAAAACCTCGACCTCGTGGTTAGAGGGCGAAGTCCTCAAAATGCAGCTAATGAGGTTGGGAAATTTCTCCGAAATGTTATAAAGAGATTGGCAGGTAAAGGGGTATCTAGGAAAACTACTTTTAGCTATTCTCCGGATTAATTACACCCGATGATGAGGAAGGTATGCATAGTTAATAGCTTTATTTCCGTATACGATTTATAATAAAAGTGAAATCACTATCGCACTCTCAACTATGCAAATTTAGGAATGATATTCAACATAAGAATACTAGCATTTCAATTCCCGCAGAGAGGCTGAGGGAATTACATTAATTTTCGTTTAAATACCCACAATTACTGAATCTTTTTCGACAATAAGGTAAACGATCTGAACTAACATATGTTTTCGGGAAGAAGTTAAGATATGAATCTTATGTCACTTTCATTTCCAGTACTAAATCTTTTCCATGCAAGAAAAATTGTATGCATTATACAGCAAATTATTTTTTTGTGTTTATAAGAGAAGATACTCTCACTAATCGATGTGGTAAATTATAATTTACCGCGAATTCTAAAACAATTCGTTCTACTCCCTAAAGGTTGGACTAATTTACATACAATCGGAACCCATAATTATTTTTTACAATACAGATATCGAAACGGGAAAACTGACGTTGATGTAATGCAGAGGGAATTTAAACGTAAATAATGCTTCGTTGGACAAAGAATGAAAGATAACCTTAAACTAATTAGGATTCATTTGATCAGTACACACAGCAAATATTTGTCTGATGAATGGGAAATGCGGAAAACTCTCCATATTCTGAAAGCTGCCACAAGAAGGTCCTCCACTCAATATTTCGACAAAAACGTCCGCCCATTGATTAGGGTGGATACGACAGTATCGGGAAATAGAAATAGGAGCGCCATCATTTCGGACGCATTCACAAAAGAAGTGCCGGGGAGATGTTTGTGGGAAGTACATAAGGTCCGGCGGGGATGGGTTTCTGTGAGTGCGTTGAGCGACGGCGCGACTGGCAGGGAGGCTTTGAATGTTCACTGACCGACAGGTAATTGGACGAGGGAGGGGGAAGTGGGAAGCACGGGAGCGGAAGAGACGATGGGCGCGGTGGTGCGGGGGGTGGGGTGAGGGTGGAGGGCAGTGGGGAGACCTGAAGGATGAATATAGAGGATTAGAGGCACGTGCAGCCTCGGAGGTGGATGGTGAAGAGAGGGGAGAACGAAATAGGGATTATAAGGCATAAGAGAGGTGCAAATCGGTGGCCTCTCCCAAAGGAAGATGAGGAAAAAGAGGGCTCACGAAGATCTGTAAAGAAACAAAGGAAAGGAAGAACGGAACTTCGCAATACCCTATCCTGGAAAATAAACAAAGGCCATTTGTGATAAATACAGCAGAGAACATTTCAATTGACACATTGGGTAAAAGCCCATCATATGAAATGAATCGCGACAGAAAAAATAACAAAACCGTGCGTACAAAAAATATGAAAACGTTCAATATTCTTCAATGAAGAATTTCATTCTATTACCTACATGTATAACAAATATAGTTGGCGTGGTAATCTAGTGGGTAGATCTTCCGCTATTAAACGAAATACTCGTAACTGGATATGAATCACATTGACTACAGACACATTCATCTTTGCTTAAGTTACTTAAATTTCCGGGTGCTGCAGCCTTTAGGAAAAAACAAAGCCAGTAAAGAAAAATGAACTCATCTCACATATTGATCTGGGGATTTCACTCCCTTACAATTAGGTGGACTGCGGCCTTTGCCACAGGAGGGGTATCTTAGCAACAGTTGAGAAAAAATGGTAGCTATTGGTTATTGGAATATTTGATTTGGAACTAGAGGAAGAAATACAACCTAAAATAGGCTGTAAAACAGCTCCAGAAAATTTTATATTATCCAAAGCAAATCTTAAAAGAGAGCATAAACAATATTGGTACTAGCTTGACGGGCAGCTTGAAAGATCTTTCTTGCTTATTTTATACCCAATTTCAAGAAAATTTTGAAGGATGGTCTGTTGGTAGAAGTCACGAGAAAAATTGCAAAAAGCTACTGCTTTAATTTAAAAAATCATTTAGAATTCCCTTGCGGAGAACTTGACCATTATTATTTGAACTATTCATGGAGATTAATCACTTGTTTCTCGGCACACACCACCACTGATAATCGCCACATTTCGGTCTTTCGATTGCATGCCTATATCTACTGTGGATTACATCGTCTGGCATTAACTTACTGTAGAACATTAAGAGTAACTCTGGGCAACTAGAGAGATCGTGAGTAGGAGATTCCATCCATCACGCCCGGCATTCAAGAAAGAATGATGCCATGCATGCGCGCGCTTCCAATCCAGGGAATACACAGGCATGTGAGAGAGGATCGACCCATTTTGTACCTTATCAACCACGAGTATAGCCTGTAATTATTAGGGTCGTTTCCTTCGTAGTGGCTAAGCAAAGCATAGAAACAACAAAATTAAAAGTAAAAATGTTGGCATTTACTGTATTCTATTTTTTGCAAATTCACTGAATATTTTGCATGTAAAATATCTCCTATGTCATGGATGTTATACCAATAAAAGTAACATTAATCACGATTCAAATAAAATCCTTCATAAATACATAATCAATAAGTTCACGGAGCAATCATAACACCGTTCTCTTCCGCTATTGATTAATAGCTTAAGTGAGGGTCGAATATTCTTAAAGTTCCCCAAAATATGTGAGTAGTTTTTTTAAATAATTATTATTGCAGTGATCAAATTTACAATTGATCTTGCAAAGCATTCATCCTGGCATCAATGAGAATCTACGAACTCGCATATGCAGGTCGAATAGCATTGACTAATAAGTTTTCGAAACATACGTATGATTATAAAATTTGAAAAAATGTTAAAACATGTGGCTTTCGAAATGTAATTTTCGTGTTATCCTTATAGGATACGAAAGATAGGGTACAGATGATGATACAGCTACAATACAAATACAACTTTGCACAATATTGCACTTGAAATCAAAAAAATAATCGGAAACTTGCCCACTTACCCTTTATCAAAGTAATAATTACGTTTTTCTGCAGCTTCGAAACGTTCTACGTTGAATATGCAGTCTACTAGAATTTACAGTAACAAATTATCGATTTCATTGATAGGAGAAAAATATTTTAATGCCGTATATCGACCAAAACTCATTTTTAAAGTTTATATAAAGCGGATAATACCAACTTGCAATTCAATATAAGTTCAAAAGCTTGCAGGTTGTAGTTTGAACAGTCTTCCATATTTTTGATTTCACGCAATGTAGGTAAATTAAATAATTAAGGGAAAAAATTTGAACCCTTTTGTAATCCCCTAAGAAAATTATCAATAGAATGGTGATAGATGAGAAAGTCTTTATTTTTTTCAAACTTTTTCACATTTTATAAAATGTTTTGCTTATTTGTTTTTGATAAAATCAAGTGGCGGTAGTAGAGAAATTTATGAGATGCATCTATTTTACGTGTAAACCTGAAAAATATAGAGTTTTATATTCAAAACAGGGTTTGAAGGTGTTGGGATAAGGAAGGGAATAAAAATTGATGAAGCCCATCTCGCCATGGTCCTCTTTGAGTTCACGGATGCAGCACACTCCGTCCGCGTGACCTAAAGCCCTTAAAGAGAATAAGTTAATGCACGACGTAACACTGTTGGGAAAGAGTTTCCGCGTAGAAACACTGCAGCGTCTATCTTTTGAGCATGCGAGCTACGTCAGAGGGTAAAATGCTCGAGGAAATGGCACTGATGTGATTTGCGAAAATGAAACAATAAATAACTACGTCTACGTTATACCTGGTGAACCAAAATGGGGTAAGTGTGGGCAATGATATCATTTTTTATAATGGAAAATCCGGCGAATGTGATAGGCTAGCATTAGACAATTCTGGTTTCAATTGGGTTCTTTGAGTTTGTTTTTTTTAGAGAGATTAACCTTGTGGTCGCGATTTTTTTGTTGTCTCCGGTGTAACTTTATAAAATTGACACAACTCATTTTATGGGAAAGAATTTACTAGGTAATTTTGCACTTTCGTTTTAAATATCGAGAATATTATGAGGGAAGAAATCTATCAGAGCCTCAAAGGTTTTTTCTCTTACTTAATCCAAATAGTCGGATCAACCAATATAAATGAATACCAGCAAGTTCCCTGGTGATACACAAAAACTCTATTGTACTACACTTTTCTAAATTATTCCCTCCCTTTTTCTTATCGAGTCTGGGGAGAGGCGCTTTCTAATCATACAGGTTTTTTACTATAAATTTTCAATAACTATTGATAAAGTTAATTAATCTCCTTAAAAAACTAATTAAATTGATGAATTGGTACTACATCTGACGAATCACAAATATCCAGCGTATATCCCAAGTGTGGTCTTGATGGTGCAAATTGATATTGACTTTCTCCTTACATTTTCAAAGCTCGCGTGATGAAAAAAAGTCTCCTTGGGGTAGTTTCGCGTATCTTTTTTATGCTTGCGACAATGATAGGTTTGAGTTAAGGTAAATATAAAAAGGTCCCCTTGGTAAAAGCACCCCTACTCACTAAAATCGACTCGGTGCTCGCATTTAAAAAAAAACGCGTAAGTTAATTAAAACACCCAGCATATACATCGCAGTCAAAGCAGATGAAATTCATAATAGAATATTAACAATTCATGAACTAGGGTTGTACTTAGTTAGGTCGTATGGCTTGATTTGTACAAAATGCCGAGGGCTTATACCGGCAATTAAAAGTGATTGAAATGAAAAATCCTGGATCCATTTCTGCTTCAAAATTAAAACTTCCGTGCCTGTTATAATATTAAACCCATTTACATCGCTGCATTTTTGGCTGGAGAGAAAATCTGTAAAATTTAACGATACAGAAACAAAGAAATTTTCGCTGACTAAAAAAAATCTATATTTTGCTTTCGGAATTGATGAGTGCCGGGTTGACCCGTTTACTCAACTTCTAACCTTAAGCTCGACGTTCCAGCAAGATCATCATCGCGCGCTGGTACGGGATTATTCAGGGAAAGGAATGAAAGGACCCCGTTGAGTGAGGAGAAAGAGTGGAGTGGAGGAAGGTTGTGAGGAATGAGATGAGGGTGGACAGAGAGTGGTTTCAGCGGGTGGAATGCGATGACACAAACATACGTGCCGGGGACCTTTGCAACTCCCGACCCATGCATAAATGTCGCCCATTGACGTGCGTTGCCGCATCTCCAGAAGATTAAGATTTCTTTAATAATGAACCCCAACACAATTGGCTACATGAAGCGGGTGTCGAATACGTGCCAATCTTCTTTTTAGCCATTTGAAGGCACACTGAACAGATGATTCTCTCAGATTTCATTAATAGCATAGTGAACACCACTGAAATGGGTAGAAAATTCAAAGGAAGCTCCAGGAAAACAACGCCATACTCATGGAGATTCACCTGGAATCTACATACTTTACCCAGCCAAATACTACTGGTAATGCGTAATGATACTGGTGTCGTTTTAAATATTTTTGATGAAAATGTATGATAGCATATCATATTATAAGTATTCTCTTCTGATAAATACTGTAAAAGGTTCAAAATTCACATCATGGTTTTTTTGGTAAAAAGGATGAATTTTTGCAGAAACGCGAATAAAAATATTATACCACAACAGACATATGCCATACGAGTTTCTATCGAACTAAAAATGGAAATAAATTGAAACTGAAATTGACCCAATATAAGAAGCTAGGCGCTTGTTGTAAATTCTTGACTTAATTAGACTGTTTCCTAACTTTATCAATATTACACGCAGTCAGGAAGATAGGTGGCCATATTTCACGATTTAATTGTTGCCAGGTATCTATAAAAAGCCGTATTTTGGAGATATTAAAAAAATATTTGAATCATGCAATGTGCACTATCAATACTATCAATGTTATCTATATAATCTGCGGCAAATGCATATTTAAAATATTCATTTTTTTTTCCATTCTTATTTTAAAATAAAATCTCCAGTCTTGTCCTTCGTTGACCAAAACAAGAATAATCCATTGAAATAATATTTTATAGAGACGAAGTTATCGATGGTTGACAAAACATAAGAGCTCTACTTTAATGATCTTGACATATTTGTAGGTTATCATAGCTATATACATATTTTTGCTACTGGAATGCATACATATAATGAATGGTTAAAATATATACTTATCACTTTCCCTCCACAGGTTTGCTGATGAAAACTTCGGAACATGTCACGGAATCAATGGTGGTTTAGGTTCTCTTTGTCGAATTAATAGTATCATCTTACCTAAAAATATAGAAGGATATAATATATTAAAATGCAAAAAGAACTAATGACAGGTACATTAATTAGCACATGTAGATTCGCCATTTAAAATGTCAACATCTTATTCTTTTACGTTTTTGAAACTGCATATGGAGTAGGGCAAAAAAAATCATCAAAACATTCGGGAATTATAGTTTTAATTACGTGCTTAATACGTAAAACAGTAAAATAGTCTAGGTTTTGAACAGCATTTGAAGTACGGCTTATTTAAAATGACGGGATGTAGTATGTAAGACACAAATATAAATTAATTATTTTCGGCCGTTGATCGTATAAATAATATTTTCAGCCAATAGAAACAATATAAATTCGAGGTCGTAATAAGTTTGCAAAATATGTGTACTCATAGAGCATACATTCATTGTTCATATTTTAATATTTTTGGTGTTTATAATACGCATATGTTAATACCTACAAAGTGCGTGTATCTGGCTGTATAAGAGTTTTACCTGACCGCCATATGTTCACGAGACACTTCGCCGTCGGGTTTATTTTGTGTGGTTATATTTGTCACAGGATTCAGGGAATGCCATCCAAATAACGACTCTAAAAATCCCTCGTTCGGTCTTATAAATTAATTCGGGAAATCTGGCTTCTATAGACCAAAATCCCAAACAGGAAAGACACCGCTGTGAGCGAGTGGAAATGTTTTCGTTTTAAAGCTTGTGACAACCTTAAATGCCGCGTTCAAGCCGGTTGAAAAAATATCCAGAAACGATTGCCCATTTGAAAAAAAAAATTTTCCCACTCTCACTGTCGCAAAAATTACACGGTCGAATGTCAAAATATCGAGTGTTTAAAAAAAAATAATCGAGACAAATTCGACGAAATGGACGATAGTTTAAACAAACGTGGGCGTGAAAGGCTTACGGTGTAATATAGTATGTTAATGGAAGAATTGATGAATCCGCCGTTTTTTCCATCTCCATTGATAATACGAATAAAAATATCATGATATTAGCAGAATACTGTGTTCAATATTACTCAATCCAAGATTATAAATAAATTTCCCCTAAAGTACATTTATTTTCTTGCAACTGGGTCCACAATTCACCTGCAAGAACAGGATAACGGGATAAAACGTACATGAAACTAGTTGGTGTTAGAGGGGATTTCATAAATGTTGGGCCCCCGATATGACAATAATTCCCGATGTGTCGAAATACTTACTTACCAAGTTAACTTTCGGATAATAAAAACGGGAGTTCGACGATCATCATTGGTTGGTATAATGCAATAAGTATGATCATTGAGCTGCAATATTTACCCTCACCCATCATACTAACTTTAAGATTAATGACCGTAGTTGGTGACCGTGCATAATGCATACTAACGCATCCTTTGAACTTGATATATAATCACCAAGGTAGTGATTTTAAGGCTCAAAAATATGAATTACTAAAGCAAATTCTAAGTCATGATTAAACAGTAGAAACCTGTTTTCGCCCAATATATGAGATGTATGGAGTACTAGGTGAGCTCTACCCTCACCCATAGAATCAAACTTTGGGGTGATCAGAGTGAATATATTTTCGTTAAGAAGATGTTCAAAAGGTGAAAATTGTTTTTAATACTCCTCTAGATTACCGATGAGTAAAGTTTGTTTTGACCTCTTGATATGTCTGTTATGATGAAAATTGATTTTCAAATTAGATATCACCAAGACCAAGGTACCATATTTCGGCCAATTGCGAGCACGTGCTCAATACTGTCTTTTAGCGATGACAAAAACTTCACGCGTGTCAAGCTAATACTCTATGAGACCCAGCTGAAGACCCACGCATTGCGAGGATTGAAAATAGTGGAAACAAACGAACAACGATGAAGACTGCCCTATCTATATCTCTCTCACTGTTTCTCCTCTTCTCGGCGTGTTGACTGAAGTAAAAAGTCTTGGAGAGGGAATAACAAGAAAAGGAAAGCAAGAGAGTGCTGGAAAGAAAAGGCAAGAGAGGGGAAAAGAAAGTTTTGGCACTCCTTCCCTGACCTGATGGAAAGGAAGAGGATTATGGAGTCTTGATGCTATTGGATCCAAGTGGGAGGGACAAAAAGGTCTTCCCCCTGTCGATGAGAAACGAAGGCGAGGATTGGAAAGGAAGAAAACCATAAGTAACGTTTGTTCTCGAACAACACTTCAAAAGATACACTTGCTACGGTGAATTATAGATCTAAAAGTGGGATTGGTGTAAAACTAAAATGTTTGTCGAAATAAGGCAAAACTTTATATTGTTCGTAAAAATTAGATTAGACGTTTGTCTTTTTACCGAAGCCTACGTATGACTGTCTTACGTTTATTTAGCAGTACTCCGGAGAGACGAGTATAAGTAGATTTTAAATATTCCTCGGCAAATAAATAACTGCGTGAAGAAAAGTTGGCTAGTACTGATACGCTTTTATTTCGAGTATAGTAATAAGTAGGATAGTTTAAGGATAATCGAGAGTATTAATACTCTTAAAACAAGTTTTAATATGGAGTTTATGTGTTCACCAGGGACTGATATTCTGGTACTTTACAGAAAAGCATATATGTATATAGATATACATATTTGTACATATGTATGCATATTATACATTATATATATGCATACACATAAACCGTTAACACGGTAATTACCCCGAGGGTCGGTTGGGTAGGTGATGCTAGAGTTCACCCAGCACTAAGCCCGACGACTTGTGAAATTCTGACTTCTGGGTTGGGGGGGCAGTTCCTTTCCCTGCGCCGGAAGATCTCGTACCCGTAAATCACAAAACTTGTTTGGAGCTGAAGATATATATATATATATATATATATATATATATATATATATACGGTTTTTGGATGGACATAATTACTAATTAAATAATTTGTGACCCCTAGAAAACACAACATCCTACTCTACATCAGGTCCCTCTTCAGCTCTGAGTACATTTTTATATATAAATATATATATACATATATATATACATATATATACATATATATATGTATATATATATATATACATATATATATATGTATATATATATACATATATATATATGTATATATATATATATATATATATATATATATATATATATATGTACATACATACAGGAAGACAGCTTAAGTCCGGGCATATGAGATAGAAAGGGTATTAAGAGAAATATGGGCTGATCTGAGGGGTAGTATCTATAAGGAAGGAATCTGGCCGGAAGACTTTGTGAGATCAGTTTTAGTTCCTATTCCGAAAAAGGTAAAGACCACGTCATGTGAGGACTACAGGACAATTAATTTTATATCCCACGCAGCCAAAGTTGTTCTCAGGATCATAAACAAAAGGATAGAGAGTAGGGCAAATGATTACTTAGCGGATGACCAGTTAAGGTTTAGGAAGGGGAGAGGTACAGGGGAGAGGTACATGTGTACAGGGGTACCTGTACGCATGATGCCATCGCAGTAATAAGGTTATTAATCGAAAGGAATATAGAATACAACCAGGAGGTATTTACCTGTTTCGTAGATTTCGAAAAAGCGTTTGATATAGTGAATTGGGAAACACTAATGGGTATATTGCAGAAAATAGGAATAGATTGGAGGGAAAGGAGGCTAATCCGCAACCTGTACATGTCTCAGACTGCTCAGGTGCGGGTGGGAAACGGGGAGTCAGGATGGGCAGTGTTAGGAAGACGAGTAAGGCAGGGTTGCCCATTATCACCGTTGCTGTTCAACCTGTATGCAGAGGAAATGATTAAAGAGGCATGGGAAGAACTCGATGTAGGAATGAAAGTGGGAAAGTGGAATTCGTGAAATCAGTTAGGATTGCTAAAGACCAAGCTTTAGTTTGTCAGTCAGCCAAGGGGTGCAGGCCTTGTTGAGTGAATTCCGTACCTTCCAGGGTATATGAGGATAAAATTAGCTGAATAACTGTTCATTCAATAGTTTATCATAGTCAATTGATAGACGTTAATATTCAATCGCACTTCAGCTTTATAAAAAAACTAGTTTATTTGAAAAATATATCATTCAGTCTTATTTATCGTTAAACGTTTATGGTGATTACATACAAAAATCTACTTAACTAATGTAAGTATATTCACTAATTACTGCCTTTAAAAGTTATTAAAATAAATTCTTTTTCGTAATTTGAGAATTCAAAACAACAAGAAAAACGAGATGAGGGTATTCATCAGAATGAATATGAACTAATTAGTTTTGGAAGATGTATGTAATTTAATAACAGTATATAACAAAGGCACAGAGCAGAGTTATGTTGAATTAAAGACTAGCACCCAAATACTGCCTATATTTTGATAATTCACCAATTTCAGCAATTTTACTCATTTCGATGAGTCATACATTTCTATACACTAATTATCTCGTATATTGTTCTACAGTACGTTTTTATAGTGTAATAAATGGATAAGTGCTACAAATAGTTGCATGTCTCATCTATCAACGGCCTTCAGTACACAAATAGCCTTACCTACATAATAAGAGTGATTTCATAGATAAAAAAATAAATAAAAATATTTTGATTTTATTGCATCTGCTAAATGTGCGGCATCAAGAAAGTCCCATAGTAATTATTTTGTGACTCAACTGAGATAATAGGCTGAAATATCTAGTATTAATGGGATATATAATTTGAGCCATGAATATATTCTACTTGTGCTAAGGAAAAAGTTCAATATTTAAGTTGACAAGCAACGATACGCGGTGACAAGAGTGAAATTCATTCTCAAATCAGACTGAAATTAGGGCACCGAAAAATTCTCTCATCCTCTTGAACGCAAAGTCTCTCTTCTTTAACTTAGCGGTGTAGAAAGAAACTTGGGCAGGTTGAAGCGTTGGTTAAACTGTGTCGAAGAACGGAGAAAAACGCCAAACGCTGCTGGTTGATGCCTTGTCGTAGAGTCTGAGGTACGTAAGCGAGGTGACGGTGGGGCGAAATAGAACGGGACAGTACTCCTAAGGAAAAGAATTCCGAGGTTTTGACCGAATCTATTTGCCCCTTCCCGCGCATGCAATATTCACACAGCACGTCACAAATAGCTCTACCTACTCCAACCTGTCACCTTCCATCGTTCCCAAGAGGAAGGGAGGCAGAGGGAAGGGTTTAAAGGTGTGGGGGGCAATAGGGAACGTGGAGAAGGGTGAGGGAGAAGAGAGGGAGAGAGCACGGAGGAAAACGCGGGAAATATGGGGCGCAGTGCTCTCGCAAGGGGAAAAAAATACACCAACTCGTGCGCGTACTTATTTTTTTCGGTACAAGTACACCGGTCGCATTGTGTCCCGGGAGAATAAAGGGGAATGGAATGGAAAAGAATCGCTCGGAGGAGAGCTGGGAAGTGAACGGGGGTGGGGCGGGAGGAGCGGCGGGGAAGACAAGGGGAGAGGGGACGGGTTGTTATTTCTGCTCCTGCAGAGAATCGATAAATCGGCCTTCATTCATATCGGACAGGTTCAGCAGTGGCGGAGGAAATACATATTTTTTATAATACTAGCGAGCTCTCGGCGCTGACAGGGAGAGGGAAAGTACGAGACGACAGGGAAGAGGAGGAGAGAGAGAAGTTAAAAATAAGGACAATAAAAAAATGTCGGACGGTCAAAATTTTTTGCCTATGTCTGCTGCACACACGATGGGTTGGAGAAAACGGGATCACCGTTAGCCACCGCTTGTTAAGCGCAAGAGATATCAAACGATTAGTATCAGTTCCACAAACAAACTGCAGGTTGTTGAACAAACTTAGAAGTTATAGAGCAAACGAAGAAAAAAAGGATGACTTTTGGATATCTTATATCCCGGATGAATGTTCGTACAACACGCATGCAGTCTTCCCAATGTCAGAAAAGGAATGGATGGATTCTTCCGCTTTCGAACGTTGGATATGTGTCCAAGGAGATTGACGTAGCTTGCCATCATATTGGTTTTGCTAGGGAAGCACGATAAAAGAGAACCCAAGTGATATGAACTCTACATTTTGAGTTACTTCGATCTATTGGTTTTTCTCGTAATTCAACACTTAGCATGCGTTATAATCGCCAACGTTTAACAATAACAGAATAACAGAGGGCATTGAATGACCTCAAATAGCGCCTTCCTTACTGGAGATATTTATACTTAATTTATATATATATATATATATATATATATATGTATGTATGTATGTATATATATATATATATATATGTGTGTGTATGTATATATATATATATATATATATATATATATATATATATATATATCGTACAAGTGGATTTATTATAGAATAGACTCGTATTAAATCTAATGATAAATATTAAAATTGAAGATTGAATAATATATATCCACTGAATCCTGCATGCATCTGTATTATATTGGGACAAGTTCAAAATCCCTCTGAATCTCCATTTGAAGTTTTTTAAATCCAGTGCTTGTTTAATTACCTGGTATGGGCATGGCAAATGCAATTCCTCATCTTAGTTTTAATGAAGTTCTTACTAAGAGAGAAATAGAATAATTTTACCTTGCTGGTGAGTGCCATGACAGGTTTTGCGAAAATATTTAAGAATGATGAGCTAATGAAATAATAACTTGAGTTACGGTACTGGTTCCAGTCATTAGCTCTGGTTTCCTTACATCTCTATTGTAAGAAAAGTATTTCATCAAAGAATACTCATTATATCTTCCATCGTTTTAAATTTTTGAACTGAGCCACTGAAACTAAGGAACTTGAATTTTTATGATACATTCTGAAAACAAATCAAAAGTATATTATATCTACGGATAAAAGTTTTTACGCGGGTATTTATTTGTGTAGAAACTTTTTATTCAAACAAAAAGGCAGTCTATACAGCAGAATTAATTAACATAATTCATTTCTTCCGCCTTCTAGACAGAAAGTGAATATTCTATAAAACCCGTAACCATTATGCTTGGTCACCATAATTAATAATACTTCGCAAATAAAATTAAAATAATAATCAAAAGCATTAATTCAGAAAACACATTGAAATAATTTGTAGTATTTGAATTTTATAAGCCTACAAGAGATGAGATGGAATCGCCCCACCAATGAAAAACAATGCATTGCGTCTTCTTTCTTTGTTTCGATCATATACAACTGGTTAAAAATTACACTTGTTATTTTTGGAAACAATTAAGTATTTGGTGGTCAAATAAGTAGGATTGGGGATTTGTATACGTTTACTGCATCAGATTTTCAATTTTTAATCACGAATGTAAATTTTAATGTGTATCATTTCGTACTTAGGATTACAGTGGGTAATGCAATTTCAATAAGGAACGGCATATGGAGCTACACCTCACTCAAGCACATAATGTGGAGCAGAAAGAAATTCAGCCACCTAAACCTGATTAGGAGATAGTACATTGAGACAAAGAATGTATTTATTATTATATTTCAAATTTCCAATCGGTACTATCACTTGCTTAAACAATTATATCAATTAAATTCAACAAATGTAATGAAATTGCCATTTAAAATCCTAGAGAAGAAAGTATTGGCCGTGGAAAAAGTTCCATACCTGGGGGCAGATTTGAGAGAAATGGAAGAATTTCGAGGTAGTGTTCCCGTGAACCAGACCAATCCTTTAGGGTTTTAATATAGGGGGCGTATTTCAGTCCAAAATCGATGAGACAAGAATTAAAATAATGTTCCGAGGATACAAATGAGCACTGGGGGAAAGGGCTTGAAGAAAGGGGAGAATCCCCGACCGAATAACATAGAAGATGAGGAATAATTACTGATCCCAAGCTTCCCTCGGGGAGAGGGATATTTTTTCCCCTCCGGACGAAGGTTAAGGAAGGAAGAGGCAATTTGAACAAATGATTGGGAATTCGAGCCGAATTATGGCGTGGAGCAAGGAGCGGGGGCGGTGTAGGGAAGAAGTGATGAGGATGATGGCGCGGAACGGGAAAGGAGAATGGAATAACATGGCTCGAAGAGAGGAGGATCCGGAGAGGGAAAACAACGGGAGTACTACCGAGAAGAGGCTTGGAAACATTTATTTTCCTCCTGAGTTCCTGTGCCCCGCGGTTGATAAAAACGCGTACGGGAAATAATTGGCGATGAAATGAGTACACTCTGCACATCTCGAATTTAGAGTATGAACTTAAGAGGAACTTAAACATCATTGTCTGGTATTGCTTTATGTGTGGACGAAATTGGCGAAGGATAAGAGGAAACCGGAAAAATTTGAAATGTGGTGTCACAGGAGAATGGCAAAAATGAACTGGATATATAAGGTCTAAAATAATGAATTTTTGGAAAAATTTGAGGATCAAAAGTCAAACGAATGAAATACCTAAGGCTTCTCTCCAAACAATAATTGTAGATTCGGAACGAGAAAATTACCAAGGAGGTAAACCGTGAAAGGCGGGTAATCTAAACTTTGTATTGCAAATTCGATCAGCATATGAAAAGCCTTCCCTCGGTAACTGAAGTATAAAAAGGTATTAGCAACCTTGAGCTTGACGACTAAAAATAGTTGGAATAAACTTTTCCCTTTGGGTAACGTCACAGTGCATTCACATTTTTATGTCATGGTGTTAGCGGGGATTGATAGAATGGAGTATGATTTTGGATTTCCGTGATGATTGGTGTAGATATTGACCATCAGCATAGAAGTCAGGAGTTAAAATCACTGCGAATGCTAATTTTGTACTGATCTAGCAATTTCCTTTCTGGTGCAGTGTAGCATCCAAGTTCATTACTGATTCCGCCGGTCGGGCGGGAATTGGAGACTCCGTTGCCGCTACTGGTTACATGTTACTGAATATGGACTCAATTAGTGTATCTATTCAAATTCCCGTTCTTTCACCAATTTTAAATATATTCAATCATTGTTTTCCAGCGACTTAACTCTCACTGCAGAGCTTTCCTAAAATACCTACCTCTCAATGGGATGCAATAAAATCGAAAATATTTGCAAAATTACAATAGAGAAGTCGTATTGTTTGAAATAACATCGTTATTTCAACAAAATATTGGTTTGGCGCACTTCAAAGTACGGGTTTTTTTCACTATAATATTTTATAAAATTAATTAATAGGAATAGTTACAAGGATTCAAAGTTGGTCGAATCGAGATGTACGCATTCCCTTATGATTCTGCATTGCCGTCCCTCGTTGAATAGTCGTAAAATTTAGGATATTATACCGGGGATATGATAGTGCTAGTATTAATACTCTGAGAATGATCAATCTCTTGGTATGTAGTGAGAGAATGAGAATGAGTGGGGTGAAGTGGGGAATGAAAAAAATGAAACAACCAATGAAATTAAAACGTTCGTATTCACAGTGACGTGTCAAAGAATATTATTTCAATGTGGAGCTGAAGACATGAGACTTTTTCCATGGATCGTCGGAGAGTGCGAAAGAGTGTATTTCTAATGAAATTTCATTAGTGTTCCAGAAAAAAATGATGAATATTGGAAAATATTTTTTTTAATGAGAGTAGCGTAAATAGTTTGTGATACCTCGCCTATCTATTTCCTTACAACCAGACAACGGCTACAATGTAGTTAAATGAAATACAATAGCCAGACTTTATATAGGTGTAAATGCTGAAAATGAAGTAATTGAAAGTACCAGCAGTCGACTCAAAATTATATGAAGGGAATATAGCTCCGGTAGAAAATTAAAATTAAGAAACAAATGGAATCAACTTCTCGCAATAAGCTGTGAAAATGCTGAGCATAATTTTCACTGTTTTCACGGATGGGTATGATTAATGGAAATTAATAATAATATTAAAACTCATTATGAGTTAAATTAATACTGATAAAACATAAACATGCTCAATTTGACCATTAAGCGGTGTGTTTAGGGGATAAGAAGAAAATCATTCCGTTTCCCTTTTCAATCACCTAAAATAACAGAGAAAACAGAGCATGCTCATATATCAGCGTTGGAAAAGGAATTCTCTACTAACAGGGTGCGCTTAAATCCAAGGTATAAGCAGTTGAACGATCATACGACCACTGCGGAAAATGCACACTCCAATACCTTCCGTTCCTGCTACTATTCCTAAAACCCTAGTCACTCATAATTGATAATTCCCATGACCGCATAATTCACTAGTATATCCATATAACCCTGATTACCAAAGTATTTCAACAAATGTATCAAAAATAGCCTAGTAAAACTAACAAGATGATGGCTTAAATGGTTTTAAATCTTTTCTTATCGATGCATGCAATGAGGACAACGCCAAAAATATAATGGTGGCTGAGAAATATGGAGAGCAATGAACCATATCGTTATCTTTCCGTGCGTCCCTTCAAAATTTCTGCTTGACTTCATTTTTTCACTGCCCGTTACCTTATGGAATAGGCGAGCGATGACATCCAATAAATAAAATGTGTGGCAAATTGTTACTACTGCAATATGTTACCTTCCCACTCTTTTAGTTTCCATTGAAACATTTGTTGTGCGCATGAAAATAATTAGGATTCATAATCTGTACGCAATAGCTAAAATCTATACCTAGGTACTTAACGTCACTGATGATCCGCAGTTATTCAGTCACTGAGATTCCTCGCACATAGCTAGTAAGCCAAGAGGTTCTAGGTATTATCACACATACGCCTTCTTTATTAAGATTTAATTGCAGGAGAAACTTCAATTCAATCATTCAATTACGAGTAACAAATTTCCCGTATCATAAAGCCGTGCGCTAAACGTTTTTTAATAACGCTGTTCTGAAACCCGACAGTTTCTTGAAAATAAAATTCTCTCGCTGACAGCGCGTGGTAAAGGCGCGCAAGGAAATGGTTACCGGGCAAAATATACTCCAAATTTGGACGTTCAGAGTTGAATCGTTCAATAAATTCAACAGTGGCGTTGATAAACATCCTCCTAAAACCAGCTGGACATATATTGAGCACTTGATGTCGATCTTGAAATGGGTATTCAGTATGAATTTGTAACCCTTTTTCCGCACGCGAAAAACTTTCTCGGCTAGCCTTACTCGTCACAATGTCACGCGACCAAGAAAAGTTTCCCCTTAACAGACCATGGCCGGCGCGGACTTTTCACTTCCCATTTTCGTTGGGTTTTTCATTTGGGAACGTCGGTGGCTAGGAATTCGTCTTCTCCTTGAGGTGAAATTCTAATGGAAATTCTATATTATCTTTAATTTCCAATTACTTTTATTTAAATAATTATTTTCCTTTTAGAAACTTAACAAGAAACAAAATCATTTAATAAAAATATAAATTAAACATTTTGATTAATTACGTTCACGTCATAGTTAATGAACTTATGATATGGTCAGTGGCATCAAAGACTGCACAAGAGGAAGAAGGGCTTTCCATGAGATAATTCATAGTTTTAATGAAGTTGTCATAATTACCTAAACGTATTAAAAACGCAAATACGCAATCAAATTAAATGTATGCCACAAAAACGTTAATTTAAAACCCTTGCATATATACCAGTTACCACTGTAATTCACCCGAGCGTATTAAAGTTTCTTCAGGCAGTCATGAAAGACGTCAAGGTGGGAACCAAAAAATTACTCATTCACATTGATACTGCTACAGAAAATCCTGTAAAATAATAACTATCCTCTCGAGTAAATAGTCGTAGTTTTAGTGATTTTTTAACCTTGTGAGTAGCACCATAGTCATATTAATCAACTAGTATAACGTTCCGAAGACCATGAAAATGTTTTTTTAGTTACAATGTTTTCACTTTGTTATTCCCATAACTTTATAGGAAGCAGCAAATACATCAACGCCATAAATTTTCTGATAATTTTATCAGTGGTCATTAGAGATAGCATAAATCAGGGTTTTTCTTTACAATGGATTTCTCCGGTTAAGCTCCCTATTTCCTACAAAATGCATTTAATTGTCGATATCCAGTTTATAAAGCTGATTAAATATTATACATAAATATGTAATCGTCAATATACTTAATTACTTTCTTCTCTTTACTTCTTTATATTATTTTCTTTCAAGCATATTGCCAACAGGCTGTGGCCTAATATGTAGCGCGCTGAATAATAATAATTGTCTTTCGGCTCTGTTACGCACTTCAAGTTCAAAACCATCTCCCTAAACGTTTCCTGCCTAAATGTGTTTTTGACAGACCAACCAGATCGAGCTGAGGCTAATCCGGGGCTGTAAGGTGGTTGAAGAAGTCGTCACCCAAATTCATGATGCCGTTCCCAGATTATTCGTTTCACGTGAGATATGGAATTGCCATGATGTGAAATTCCTTGGTCAGCATGCCTGAAGGTTACCATTGATTTTTTGGCCGAAGAATCTGTGGCATTTCTCAATTACTGAATGTCATCGAGCCGGAATGTACTTCCATTAGATGAAATATTTAAAACCACTCATTTTTATTTATAGCGAACTGAAACAGCTTGCGATGTTTGCTTATTCTATGTGATTAATTCAACAGCCTCCTTGAAAGTAATTTTTTCTTTAGTATTAAAAATTAACTTCTTTGTACTCATAGGTCCATAGATCCGGGGATAAGTTATAAATGTAGGGTAAAAATTAACACCTTTTTTATAGTTGGTATTTCTTAGAAATATTCATAAAATTAATTACACAGGGCTCTTGATTTGTTTCCTATTTTCAATATACTGATACCTCAATGCTTAAACTAAATATTTGATTATTGTTTTGGAACTATGATTTATATTCATATCATACGAGAATCAACACAATAATATTGCATTCTATGAAACATATTTGTGAAGCAAAAGACAGAAATAAACGAACGATATTTTATTCTGACATTAATGCGAAAGGTTCCGAGTTTGTATCCCTGAAAGCTGGACAGCGTACTTTATGAATAACTTCAGCTAATCACAAATGATATATTACATGAATTTACTTAGGGAGTCTCTTTATCGTTAGAATTTTCCCTTGACCTCATAGTCATTGCAAATATTACGATCCGTATACCGAATTGGGTCGCCTGACCCTTGAATTTGGTGATTCATTTTTGATCTTGAATGCCTAAATTCAGTTATGAAATGCTGCACGTTATCACACTCAGGAAAGTTGGATACGTTGAAGCGGTTCATGGCGACCCCAATAGGAAAATAAATGAGCTAATCAAGCTCCTTAAAGCACGATAAATGAGTAGTTCCTGACTTGATTTCTAACTGTCTCAGCATTAAACAGGTAATGTATAAATTACAATAAATATTTAAAATAAATAAACATAGGATCGGGGCACAGAATACGATTTATAAATTTTCCTCCACTGAATGACAAAGGAAGTATCCTTATATAGGGTTGGGCAGAATGGTTTGCTGATTTGAATGGCAATAGCTTTTTATGCAAATCAGCAAGTTATGCTACCGCACCCCGTATTAACGGTGCAATCATCACGAGCATTCACTTCTTAAATACACCCCAAAAGTGACTGGCCTTAGAATGTGTGGGTGTGTGAGTGTGTTTGCGCGCGCATGTCTGCACTTACGTGTCAAGTGAGTGTAAGCGACAGAGTTGAGTTCCTAGGACTGAGACGGGAGAAAAATAGTCGGCGGACTCGCGAGCGCGGGGAGCGATGCGGACGATGGCCGGAGAGGGCGGGGGGGGGGGGGAAGGAAGGAAGGCTTGGGGGAGATGGTCCGACGTCTGGTTCTGATGGCTGGGCGAGGTGAGGAGGCACTTGGCACCCGCCTGAGGACCACGGCGGAGGATGGGACGGATGGCGGCGATGGAGTTAAGCGGGGCGGGCGGGGGTAGAGTACGCTCATTGAGGGGAAGGTTGGGGATGGGGCGCTGGTGGCGGGGGCTGAGGGCGAGACGGCGAGCCCCAGCGGTGGAAGGGCACAACTGAGTGGGGCCATTATTCACAGGCTTGCGTGTCGCGGCGGAAAGAAGAAATTATCCGAGGAGGGATATTCGCCGTCGGGGAGTCTCGGGTTAACTCTTACACATCTGAGGTAACGCTCCTTATCCCATCCGCAGCCACTCCGAGTTCAGCAATTTAAATATTTCCACCCGTTTTCCTTCGACCACACTCTGTGGAGAGTCCATTCTGTTTCTTTCGCCCGAGGAGATGGAATAAATTAAAGGGTAATGGATTTGACAACATTTATTTCACAAGAGTTGTTCCGTGTGGTTGTCAAAATAACGTTCAAATATTGAGAATATGACAGAAAAGGATAAAGTTAAAAATTTGATATTTAGCATGATATGCTGCTTTCCGAACAATGTTCTAAAGGTAAGATAAATAATGGAAAAAATTGGCACAAGAAAGACCAATTTTTCTTGAGAGAACTGAGTTTTGTCTTGCGGTTATCGGGGTTAGAATAAAAACTTGAAATCTATGATGGAAGAAACAGTTTCACTGATCACCAACCCAAATGGCCGCTGACATAATTTTGTCAACAACATAAATAGTTTGTACGGCAATGACTCAATGTGGTACCAACCATTACAACATTCCTACAAGTTCAATTTAAAGATATATTTTTGGAATGCGGCTTTTGTGGCCGAATTTCAACTTAGGAACCCAATATACTGCATTCGGTGCGCACGTCAAGAGCAAATCTGGTCCATTCCCCGGTACACTCCCTTTTTTTATCTCTTGGCAGTAAGTAATAAGGATACTCCAGCCGCTAATACGCATTTGCAATGGATAAAAAAAGTTTTGCCACGCGTTTGAGTTTTCCACGGGAATAATGTCGGATAAATATATGTAGAATAGCTTGGAAGCAAGTTGAGGACTTCCAATCTCTCCAAAGCTCACCCGCACTCCTGCCCAATGCCTTGATAATCCTCCTCCCCAGACTCATAGCCCCCTGTAAATACCAGTCCGTACTCTGCATCCCCACTCTCGACCCACCCGACCACTTCCACCCCACCCATTCACTCTCCATCGGTCCTCCTCCACAGCATCTGGTCCCTAAAACCGTCTCAGGGAACGGGATAGATCGATATATCGAAGTTGGCACTTAACCGGCATCCGCTGGCCTTCACCGCCGTGGGATCCATCCCCTCACATTCCCTGGCTGTTACCCCTCCACTTCCCCACAACCCTCGCACACTTTTTCTATGCCATCCTTAGGGCCACCGTTTCTTGCTCTTTCCTTGGTTCCTTTGCCTTTCCCATTCCACTAGTGCTTACCTACTCTCTTCCTCCACTTCTCTGCCCACACACTAAAGACCCTCAAGGAAGCGATAAGAACTGCCAATTCTCGTCAGCCCGCCAACAAAGTTCCAAAAGCTGCTCCCTCCCTTCTCATCTTCTCCTTCCCCCCAACGTTGCCTTCCGGTCCTCTTTGGATCACACTCCCCGCCCCCTCCCCCGGATACCCCCTCCCTGCTTCCACAATCCACAACTGTCACTCTTTGGGGAATAAAAAAATATATTTATCCGCCAAGCCAAGAGGCTCTCCCCTAAAGGAACAAAAAAATATCCGTTCTTTTAGCTCGTTCACCTTCATTTCTCAAGGAAATTTATTTCGGAAGCCATGGCTATAAAATACGGCGTGTTATGCTATTAATTTTGACAGCTATTTTACCGTGTAGATTGAATCAGGGTCGATGGGGTTAACTGTCAATTCAAATATTAAGACAATGCCCCTCCGTGGGGCGTGGGTCTTTTGAACGTGATGAATAAATTCAAAGCCTTTTATGATTTATATTAGTGCGGATTGTTTTAGTAATCCTGTTATCTCAGTAAAATGGGATTAAATTTGAGTAAAAAATTGTTTGAGTGGTAATCCTCAGCGAATTTATTCTATTTGATGAAAATTCACTATGATTTATGAGTAATTAATAATGTAAGGATGACATTCATTTTATCCACATACTTCATTGCAATAGAACTATCTCTTAAAAAAGAATTTCTTCGTCTTTAACGAATTAGTCTGCTAACCTAGTAACTACTATGAGCTGAACATAAATAGATTAAAGCTATTTTAATAGAAAGGACGGTTACCAAACGAATAACTTACCCTTCAAGTCCAGCTTATTTTGGCACAGAAACGGAAGGAATACCACGAGACTGAGATATTGCACCCCTTGAAGGCACTTAAGCGACCTTTATCCGAGGAATATTCCCCACCAATATAGAGGAGACGGCAGAATTATTCCCATTCCCACTGCAAGAGACCGTTCCAATTCACCTCACGGTTGCGGAAAAGGACAAGCCACGGTCAAAATGTCCAACGAGGGGGAAAAAATCCAAAATGTCTCTCCATAGCCGTCGTTTTGACCCAGATCGTTCACCCCGTGAAAGGAGGTCCGGAGGGTGGCGCACGGAATCCTCCACCCCTCCCCTCACCCCGCCCTTGAATACTGGTGGTGCCACTGATTCAATTTCGATCATTTTCAACGGAAGGGCCGGAGTTGGGATAGGTCCTCCTCACTAAATGCAAATGCTTGCGAGAAATAAAAGGAAATAAATGGTTCCATCCCCAACTTCTCTTCTAGTCTCTCCCTCCCTCCCCCTCTCTGTCCCACCCCCACTCTCCCTCCCTTCCCCTCTCCATCTCCATTTCTCTCCCAGCGGAAGTAATCGCAACTCACCACCGTCGACGTCGCGGGTGAGGTGGACGGAGTGCGTCGCGGAAATACTCTGCTCTTGCTGCCCGTGGCCAGATCCATCTCCCAACTCCGGAGAGTGCGGAGAGGAAAGCGAAAACTTCATCCCGCAGTGTGCATTTCACACGTAAGGGGGAGCTGGACGCGATATCGCCGAGATGGAGGTAACTTGAATGGGCACTTCTAATAAAAAGCACAACCCATCATTCGTATCCAACACTTAGCCCAATTTCGTGGCCACATTTATGAGGCAGGTGAGTACTAATTGATCAGATGCGTGACCTACCTCAAAAGCCCAATGGAGCCAAATTGTGTGCGAAGCAATTATATAGTATCTAAGTATCGTGTGAGTTAAATTTAAAGTTATTAACTCCATGCAATGTTTTTTAAACATTTGCCCTTTCTATTCCAGTTTCCTATGACACATTTATTTTTTTCAAATACTGAGAGAAATATTAAATGAATTTTGTAGAACGACTCCTGGTTATTTTCTCTTTAGTATGGTATAGCCTCTTATATTCCTCCTTTGCTGATTTGCCCTGATATGTTATTTATATTTCTCTTAAGCTATTACTTGAGCAACTTCGATTATACATTCAACTCTTCAGATTGACGCTCTTTGACAAGGCGATCATCATTCCAAGTTTTGAAGAACAGGTTTGTGTGTTTTTCATTCCAGTCACTTGGAAGGAATAAAATTTAGGAAACATACAATTTTTGTCAAATAAAATATTTTATATTAGCTATAAGTGTTTGGATTCATGTTTTAAGACGCACAACGCGAATTTAAAAATGTACAACTCCTAGCCTTGGAGAGGAGGTTGTCAGCAAGTGATATTTTCTTAGGGTGAAGTTTCCAGCGCCAAATAATTCTATTCGGGATGAAAAAATTCAAAGATAAAGCTGTGATAAAAAAAATGAATAGTGTCAAACTTCCTTAGCTTGCCATCTGCAGAAGAATTTTCTAAAATTTTAAGACATGAATTGTGTCATCATATAACAAGCTCTTGAAATCATTAAAATGATTTCTTAAAGATTGTACCATTTCACATTAAAGATAGGCAGATATTCTAATAGGGAATGGCGTAAATATTAGTCGTTTTAACTCTCGTAATAAATAACAAACTGAAACAATTACCCTCAACAGAACGTTTGACACTTTTAAAATGAACTTCCAGCCTCGAAATACAAAGAATGTGGTAACATGATACCACTGAAGTTTTACATGCCATGAGACTACTAAAATAAAGTGGATTTCAGAAAAATTGTATGTGATAAAAGTGTTTAGAAGGTAACTTCAAAAGCCACCACTCAAACACTCACTCAGGAGATACTTTCTAAGAGAGAATTTTCATTATTCCGTAACACTTCACCTGTTTGCTTGTCCAAAGTTTTAGATAAGAGCGTTCAGTTATTTTAACTATCTAGACATGAAATTCTCTACTGTAGAATGATTTTTGCCGAGATTAAGAACATCATTTGAATATTTGAAAGAGACCACTTAATCTCTAGCCTCAAACAATTCTTGTTAAACATTTATTTTGCGTCTGTGATAGCAGAGGGCTCTTTAATAATTGGAATAACAAAAAGTGGCCTTCTGATTTCAAATGGATGAGTAGAAGCATTAAAATAAGATGCTCAAAAAATAAAGATCCCATACAAGGAAGTATCAGGCATGACACTTCCAGTACTAAAGCCTCCATTATGGCGAGTCTTGCTTAAGATTTAAAATTAAAGAATAACCTCATTCCCCGTTGTTAAATACATCAACATCAATATTTCAATTTTAAAATTGGTTTACCCAGGTCTACCTCCCAGGCCCTTATTTTTTTCTGATCCATATTTATTCCCTCACCCCCAGGTAATTTCTCTGTTCGGTACTTCTGAATCAGACCTTTGTTTCTTGATGCTCCTCGTTGGATTTTTCCCTCAATGTTCCCTTCTTTAATGTTTCTAGATACATAATCCATTGTGACTGATGGTGTTTTTTATCTATCTAGTTCTTTTGCACTTTTCTTGCAGTCTCTTCTGCACTTCGATATACATTATTCTTCTCTTTCTCTAAATATATATGTGTGTGTGTATATATATATATATATATATATCATATGGTTTATGTGTATGGATGGTAAATATATATATATAAATATATATATATATATATATATATATATATATATATATTGAATTGGGAAAAATTAATGAGTATTCTGCAGAAGAAAGGAATAGATTGGAGGGAAAGGAGGCTAATCCGCAACCTGTACATGTCTCGGACTGCTCAGGTGCGAGTGGGGAACGGGGAGTCCGGTTAGGCAGTGTTAGGAAGAGGTGTAAGGCAGGGTTGCCCATTATCACCGTTGCTGTTCAACCTGTATGCAGAGGAAATGATTAAAGAGGCATGGGAAGAACTAGAGGTAGGAATGAAAGTGGGCGGGGAATTCGTAAAATCAGTTAGGTTTGCTGATGACCAAGCTTTAGTTTGTCAGTCAGCCAAGGGGCTGCAAGCATTGCTTGGTGAATTGGAAATTCAGTGCGACAGGTATAGGATGAGAATCAATATTAATAAAACAAAGGTTATGCGATTTTCTAGAAAGAAAAAGGCTAAGCTTAACATTAAAATAGGAGGACAAAAACTAGAGCAGGTAGAACAGTTTACGTATCTCGGTAGTGTTTTGGACCAACACGGTTAAAGTAGCAAGGACGTAAGGAGAAGAATTGCGCTAGGCAAAGAGGCTTTCACAAGGAGGAGGGAGTTGATGACAGGGATTTTGAGTAAGGATGTTAAGAAAAGACTCATAAAAACTTTGATATGGAGCGTAGCTATGTACGGCGCGGAAACGTGGTCATTGAAACAGGAGGATAGACGTAGACTGGAGGCTTTTGAAATGTGGGTGTGGAGAAGAATGGAGAAGGTGAAATGGACAGAGAAGAAAACAAACAAGGAAGTACTTGGTATGGTGGGCGAAGAGAGGGGTTTGTTGGGAGAAATCCTATGGAGGCAGGAAAAGTGGCTGAAGGGTGTATTGACCGGCAGTGGGATGTTGAAGACTGTAATTGAGGGGAGAATGTTAGGTAAACGAGGAAAGGGAAGGAACAGGATAGGGATGTTGGACGGGATGAAGGGAGGAAGAAAGTACTCAGAGCTGAAGAGGGACCTGATGTAGAGTAGGATGTTGTGTTTTGCTAGGGGCCACAAATTATTTAATTAGTAATTACGTTCATCCAAAAAACTACCTTAACCGGTAAATTACCTGATAAATAATATATATATATATATATATATATATATATATATATATATATATATACATTCGAACACGAAATCCCGCCAAACAAATACTCATTTATATAGAAACAGATATAAGGAAAATGGATAGGAACACACATAAAGGACGAACACAGGAGAGGTGGGGAAGGCGGAATCAAGCAGATCACTAATGCAAAAATATTTCCTAGACCGGGATTTGAACTCCGGATCTTTCCAGTTGCCGGGCGGGGTATTAATGTATGGATGGTATATATATATATATATATATATATATATATATATATATATATATATATATATATATATATATATATATTTATTTATTTATTTATTTGTATGTGGGTCGCGGTAGTCCAGGGGGTAGAGCGTTGGACTACGGAGGGTCCCGGGTTCGATTCCCGGGCAAGGCACTCTGGACACCTGCAGCTCCACCCAAGCTATGTGATTTTTCGGGTACTAGATCTTCCTGGGAAACCATAACCGGCACAGGGAAAGGAACCGGCCCTCCTACCTTGATGTGTGAATTTCACGCGCCGTCGGGTTGATTACTGTGTTTATGGTTTATATATATACAATATGGTATATGTGTATGGATGGTATATACAGGTATATACCGTATATATACAGGTATATACCTGTATATACCGTATGGTATATATATATATATATATATATACTAATACATATATATACATATATATATATATATATATATATATATATATATATATATATATATATATATGTACATATATATAAATGAAGTGCAAATTACATTAGTGACCCGGGTAGTATGGGAGATTATTCGAGCCTATTTATAATTGAAATTAAAAATTAATAAAGTGATTTGATTGGTTTTTTCAATTTTAATTACAAATTAATTTCAGAAAATGATGCCATGATTAAGGATAAAAATTAATAAAGTTGGCTAATCTCACGCAATATGTTCAACAATATGCAACATTAGGGCGGATGCATTCCAGACACGATTGCTTAGTCCATGGTCAAACATTTCCTCCATGTAATCAACTATTTATCTTGGGGTAGGCTATAGATGAACATATTGTTTGAACAAATATTTTAAATCGCAAAGTAAATGCAAGAGGTATTTCGCTACTTCAGCGGTCTTCTACTAAAAAACTTTGTATGAAAAATCAATCAAATAACACTAATTGGTTTGCGTTGAGTATAGATAACTCGATAATTTAAGTACTTTTAACAACTTTATTAATGTATTCTTGAACTTATTTTTCCTATTAATATTCGTGTCGTACTTATAAAAGAAAACCCAGGGCAGAAGGCTTGGTTTCATAATTACATGTAGCGCCTGAGTAGTAGAACTCTACCCAGCAAGTCGTATAGCTTTACCTAGACACTGTGTAGCACTGCTAAGTAGTAACAGATATACAAGATAAGTAACAAGTTTCAAAACTATGTTTGCATGTTAGCATCTCTCATTTGGTTTCACATTACAATTGATGCATAAATTACACCAGAAGATCATGCCTTAAATTCATAGCAAAATATGTAGTAACCGAGGTGGATGAAAACAGAGAGCCATTAGTACTAAGCGGTTGCCAGTGGTACTGAAGAGGAATGGCAATGTAAAGATCTAAAAAAATAGGAATGGATAAAGGTGGAGAATACACGGCGCGAATGAAAGATCTTCGGGGAACGGAAGTAAAGGGCAGGTCGGAGGGAGGGAATAAGAAAGGAGGGGGCACAGAGGGCGCGACTGGGGGTAGGACCCAGCCTGGGGTGGGTGATTCGAGGATGAAGGGAAGAGGGGTGAAATGGGAGGAGAGATAGAGACGGGGGCTAGAGGAAGAGTGAGAGGGAATCTGGAGGGAGGAGACGGGGAGGATCTTCCCCCCAACGGAGGAGAAAAGGAAGGATTAATGGGGCGGAAGGACGGATCAAGGGGAGGAAGAATAGAAAGGATAGGAACGGGAGGGAGAGGGCGGGGTGAGGGGAGCGCCCGCGAGGTTACGGCGGGAGACTGAGAAGGTGAAGGAGGAGGAAGGTAAAGGGGGGAGGATGAAGACGAAGGGGGGAGTAAGATGTCTGGAAAAGGAAAGAGTTTAAGAAATGGAGAAAGATAAGAAGGAGGAGGGGAAAAAATAGGTGAGAGAAAGGAAAGGGAGACAGGAATGGAAGAGGGGTCTAGGGAAACTCCAATTAAGAAAAAGAAGGGGAAAGCTGAATTTTTTCTGAAATTTTATCAGGAGGAAAATAATTCAGGATTCAATTTCCTGTTTTACTACTCGTGCGGGATCTAATCTATTTAGGCTTTTGTAATACGTTGAATTTTTTTATGGTCTCCTATATAAGCTCTCTTTGAAAAAAAAACCCGCTGCCGTTCCGCCTGCTTTCTCTACAATTACCCACGTAAACTGCAAAAACGAGGCTTGTGTGAATACAGCTGATAATTAACAGCCTATTGGTTAAAACATATCTCTCACAAATAATCTAATTAAATGATAATATAAATAAGACGAAAGGTAGCCAATAAAAGTGTGTAGAACTAGAAGTTTATTATTTTCCGATATCAAAAGTGTGTAATTAACTTCTGTGGCTTTCCATTTCCGTGAAATAGTTACTACTTAGATTTACCTGATTATAAAGGAAGGATGGAGGTATGAGTGCATTTTCTTAGTAAAAGAAATATTAAATTGGATAAATGATGGTAATGGCTTTTCTAATGAATGCCAATACGGGAATTGAAATCCATAATTGCTACTTAGTATACGAACCCGTACTTGAAGAGTTTGTTTGCAATTCACGAAGAGTAAAAGTTAAGTTCCCTTTACCTTCATGCGGAATAAATATATAATGAAAACTAATTTCACTTTCACATACTCGATTATTTCAGGATGAATTCCCTAGAAGTTTTTCGATTGAATTTTAATTAAATGATCGTACGTTTATGGAGAATAATTTATGGTTCTAGGCGTTTCAACGCCTTACGGTATCTTTAGGTAAGTAATAATAGTGTCCCAACTTCATGAATTATTCAAGTTTCATAGCAGAAATTAATGTACTTAAACACAACCAAAACCAACCAAATATAGGGTCAAGTAATTCGTTGTATCAGTGTGATTTTACTGATAAGATTATACTAGCCTGTGGGGTTAGTCAGGCTCTAATTTTGATTTACATAAAAGTATGAAAGATTAAAAACTTCAATATTTGGAATGGTTATAAAATCCCTTGAGCAAAAACGGAAATAATAACTGTAATTTCTTCTATTAACAACGCATTTCTTAGTTCAATAGTTTCAGCCTCAACTTTGTGGAAGTTCATTTTAATAAATGAAAAAGAAACACTTTGTTCCAATCCACCACTTTATTACAGGTACTTTATTAGTACCTGTAATAAAGTGGTGGATTGAAACAAAGTGTTTCTTTTTCATTTAACGCATTTCTTCCCTGCGTTTCCTCATTACTGCGAAATTTTCGCCAAAAATACCCGCTAACTACCTTAACCTATGTATTTTTCTACTTGCTCTTTTATTTTCTCTATTTATGCAAAGCCTAAGCCCAGCCTAGCATACGAATTTCATTTATTTTCTCTATAGTTAACCGGCTTAGGACATTTCCCCTTACCTCCTTCTCTTATTACTCCTTTACTGAACACTTCTACGATATGGAAGAATGTATTTCCAATATCTTATATTGCGGCAAATACATAAGCGTTCTCAAAGCCTCGTTATCTTTATTCGCAGATTTTTTAAACCATACTTTTAAGTATTCTTTGAGTCAGTTTTTCTCAGTATAGTCATACGTATTTACGCCCAATCTTATCAAGGGTATTGATAAAATATATTTAGCTTACTGGCTTTCCAGTAATCTGTTCAATTTTTTATATTTATTATTTGGCCTATCAGTTCTACTCACCTCTCCTATGATTTATAGCTTCCTACATCGCAGTGTTCAGTGATCTATAATATACTCCTAATTCTACGCCCTGAAAATCCGTTCTCCTTTTTAAGTTGCACTTCCTCTCTTCTGTTGCTGAAATTTTCCCATGTCATCTTATTGCCAATTAAACCAATTTTTCTCCATGAACTCGGTTTTTACCCAAGTTGATTATTTACTACTGAATGCAATCCACTTCTCCTTATATATTTTCTTGTTATAATTTCTCTTCTACCTTCCTCATCAACTCTAAACTAGGACTTTCCTAATCTTATTCACTAAAATTCCAATCTTTTCCTCCTACACCTCCCTCTCCACTTTTATATATACTTCGGATTTTATTAAGCGATTCTAAATATTTCTACATTTTTATTGTACTTTATTCTTTAATATCTTAAAATCATCCTCTCCTCCAAATTGTACCCAAATACACCCGCAAACTTCGCCTTAGAACTAATTATGTCTTTCCGGTAACTGCGAATTTCACATACCTACGGTGTTTTCATATTAACGTAGTCGTTCATTCTTCAAGTAATTCGTTTATAAATGTGCCCATGATGATCACTCATTCAAATTTAAATTAGACTTTAGCCGTTTACGAATTTCTCGTTCATCAAAATTCCATCACTACCTACTCGCGGTCTTTCCTTGTTTTAAAAACATTATTCCTTATCTCACGGAAACCGGACAATTCACGCCACAATGCGTTTCTATTCGTGATTCTATCACTCAGATAAAGTTCTTCAAGGATATTGATAATGTGTACGTATATTTGTATACGTACACATACACACAAAATAAATTTGTTCTGATCCGCTAATATTTGAATATAATAAAACAGCTCTTTTTTATTATTACTCGTATCTAATATCTAAAAACATATATTTCACCTGAATTAGCAGAGTTATACACAGATAGTATATTAATCATGCAATAATGTACGATTTCAGTTTCTATATTCTACTGGCTTACTTTTATATTTTTTGTAATTTATAAAGTAAGAGTGATTACGTCATATTTTGATTATGTTACGTACAGCTGAAGAACAAATACTTGTGTCTGTCAGTTCTGGCATCTATCTCTCTTATTTGATTATGGTAATCACCCAGAGGAATATGGGGCCATAATAATTCCCTTGGTGTAACTAGTAAACTTGGCAGTTCTGCTGTTCTCAAATAGTCTCTGTCTGATTTGCTAACTTCGCGACCCCAGGGGCTTTCATATTAGTTCCTGCAGTATACCCGTCACAAGTACTCCTTTCTTGCAGCCATTTTTAGCAAACTTGGCAAAGTTTGTTTGAACGTATTTCAATGTCTCAATTAACCATTTCTTCAATGAATCCAAAATACTTACCGCGAAATGCGGACGATCTATTGGGGAGTAATGTCACTCTTTTACGGTTAAATTTTATGTTTCACCGTGTGTTTTTATTTACAAAGATGTGTACTCTTTCTCATGCATGTGCGTGCAGACGTTTGAAGTTTTGCATGTACATGTGCATACAAACGATATTATGATTACTTTACAAATTGAGTTGCTGACAATTCTTATAACTCCATAAATTAAACCCTAGTCTAACTTGTAATGTGAATTTTTTACCCCAACTACCACTGAGTCTTGTTAGATGAATCTATGAAACGGTAGACTACGAGTACAATAACAAATCTGTAGTTTCATACTTTTCTTCTCATTAACTCTAGTTGTTTGGCTTCAAATGTATCATGCATTCACCACGGGCTATTCATCAGTGCTGATAAAAATGGTGGAGTTATAGCTCTTGGGACACAAGCTCTGCGTCATAGTTTAGGATATAGAGCATAATAAATATTTACAAAAGAATCAGAAAAAATCAAAAATATCATTATTCTAGACATCGATACTTTGTTCTTAATTTCTTCAAGTAATACCATAAATGTCAAAAATATTCTAACACCGAAATATATGGATAAATAAATGGCAATATAATACCTCTAAGAGCGTGAAACTACCAGAGTATATCATAAAAATAATAAAATTTTCCACTTGATATTGCATCGCGAGTTTGTAGAATACAAACTCGCATGAAGCAGGGAGTTACCTTCCTGCTTCACCATATCTCGAACATACGTGAAAAAGTCCACATCACCTAATGAAAGCAGTAAATGGTCCTAACAAATTGGTAGCTACACTTAAATTGTCCCCAAATAAGCGATGCTTTGATTTTCCAAATGACGATGGCATACATTTTGAAAATGGCGTTTGACCGATGATTGCATTTCAGGGCAGTGATTGTATTCCCTGTCGCAGACCACGCGTTTTCCATTGAAATTCATCGCTGCCTGAAGCATGTGTAGCACCAATGTTAGCACAGTGGAGTAGCCGTTGGAGTGGCACCACAGCTCATCACAACGCCAGAAACAAACACCCACCTTCTGTTGACAAAGTTATGGAGTCCATCTTTTGGGAACAAAGGCGGTCTTCTCCTCTTTGAAGGTTCAACCACCAACCCTTGTGTAAGAGTACGTGTATACGCGGGGGTAATAGGGATTGGTCTGAAAACGGACGAACAAGGTAATGAACAATGTCATACAGAGCGGCAATGCATGATCATCAGCCACTGGTGACAGCGCCAATCAATTGGCGCTGTCACAAATTATGATCAACTACTTCCAGTAATATATATTATAGCTCTGATTTTGCATCCCCAGGTTAAAATATTTTTTTAATCCTTCCATTTCTATATTCTAGAATAAATTTTTCAATATTTTTCATCTAAAATAATAAAATAAAACATTTGAAGTCAATAATACTCGTTAGCATGTAATATTTAGGCAATAATTGCTAATTGAACCTTCTACGCATGGTAAAATAAATGCCTCCATCGTTTCTCTCAGTACATTGTAATAAGTTCTTAAGCATATCAATCATTTTCCTTACGTGAATCTGCCCTAACAGGCAAATGTTAGCACAGTGGTGTCTGAAAATGGTTGTACCACGCAAAAAAGCTCAAAACCATAATTTTTCTACCACACAGAATATCACACACATATCATCGGAAGAGACTTTAATTGATTTCTCTTATAGAGATACCCTACACTCGCACTGAAAATGAATATGTAATTCTTAAATTAATATCCAGTTTGACTGGGTGTGGTTTGAGGTAACACTGTATAAACATAACAAATAAATTGTTCAAGATTAATCCCTGTAAATTCAATCACATTGTTGTATGAATATAGAAAAGGAGTAGCTCAACATGTATTTAACAAAATCGCTGATGAAAAAAGGAACACACTCGAAGCCTTTTTGTGTGCTTTGCTCAAGGATTAAAATTTCGCGACACGCCAGCTAAGTAAGTTTTCGAGTGGAACACTAAGTAAGTCTGATCGTTCCACCGCATAAAACCTCAACTTCCACGGATAAAATTCAGACTTTGCTTGAGGTTTACGGTTGGGAGGGCGAGGGGGGGGAGGAGGGGGGAGAGACGAGCTGGTTGGCTGGCGGGAGGGACGGTAGAAAGGGCGAGCGTCAAGGCGGCCACGAACGATTTTAAAGGGCAAAAGGGTAAGCCCTTCTCCCTGCCCCACCCTCCCTCTACACGAGTGGCGGCAGCGAAAGGCATCACCGGGGAAGGAGAGGAAGGATTGAGGGGAGATGGGTTGAGAGGACGAGTGAACCGCCATTCTCTTGAAAGGGTATGCGAGGACGGATGAACTCGGGAGAAGAGCTGCTTAGAGGATGGAGGAAACAAGAGGCGGAGCGGGGGGATGGAGAGTGGCGAGGGAGGAGGAAGAGTAGGGGTGGAGGAAGAGACGACGATCGGAGATTTTCCACGTGCTGCCTCAGGAAGGAGGATCGCACGTGTGGGCCGCATGTCATAGCACCCGCCTCCACGCCCATTCGCAGACCAGCAAGCAACTCGTTATTTGGAGTGCGGCAGGGGTGCGAACGGAGGGCCGTGAGTATCCCTGCACAAACGCCAATATATACTCTCGAGCAACCTTGTATTAATAAACGTGTAAATTTCAGAACGGAGGCTACCTCTTCTGCATGTAATTACATTGATCCATTCTCACTAAGGCAATCAGTTTTCTTAATTTTCAGGATCATATTTAATATTTAATACTCCACATTGTTTTAATAGAATTAGTTATTTCAATCTAAAATAAACTTTTAGTTGAAAAGAACATTTTATTAAACATAAAGAATCGTAAGATAGGGTTTATGCATTAACATGTAACATGAGATTCGTAAACCGTGTAGCATTCATAGATAGTATTAAGCTCTATACATAATTGCAAACAGACTGACGGACACTGACCAATCTCATACTGGACAAGAACTTCATAAATATCACAAGAGTGAATCCCCAGGCAATATGATATTTTTCTAAATTGGTATAATTTTGGCTACAATTTGGAGCTGACTAATGATGTAACAACTGTCTCTTTGGGGGGTTGAGTGTTTTGTGGTGCATTTTCATGTGGTAGTGATGTTTCACATTCTTGCTTGTTGTGTCCTGGCTTGCGTGTTTTAGGATGGCTTTCGTGCTGTATCCTGGGGTGCAGTTTTTTGTTGTTTTGCGGTGTATGTGTTTGCATGAGTATTGGATGGAGGGAGTTTTGCATGAGTGTGTGCGCTGCTGGGGTGTAATTTTCCGTGTTGTTTTTTGCATGTGGTATTTTTCGTTTTTACGGTTGGTGACCTAACACCCCCCGCCACACGCCCTTGCGGCGGCTTGCGGGGTATTATGTAGATGTAGATGTAGATGAACAATGTAAACTCTTGAAAGGTTTATTGATCGGAATTTAGCTGGGTAAAAGACATTGTCTACATTTGGGTAATAGTAGCTACCTTGACTTCTAGGAATTAATTTTTCAGTTCTGTGTGCATTCTGCGTTGAGCTATTGATTAGTGTGTGTTGTGATATTTTGATTAAGTCACATTCGTAGCTGAATAATGGGGCTTACTTTGAAATATTAAGACGGAACATCTTTTACACTAATGGGTAAAATTTTTCTAAAGATACGAAATTAGAGCTAGGTTCCCTTTTTCCGTACCAGTCTGAAGAAAGGGACTTTTTATTAATTGCAAAATCTTCATTATTTCTTCTCTCCTCCCGGCCCTATACTCTATACTTAACCAAACACTCTTCCCACAGCCCTCCACGAAGCTAATTCACTATTTCTTTCTTCATTCATTACAAATCTCGTGGTTATTTATTTCTTTAAGGTTTCTCATTGCATCTGGCAAATGTTACTCGGATGGATTTCCATTTGTAATATTGGTACGCCCCTCTCCTTTAAAATTGAACGGACCGCTAACAAAATCAAGGGTTTTCGTTTGCTGTTTTACTTCAAAAGTGAAAAATCCTATATTTTTCTCAGTAAATTAGCGAGGAAAGGAACTATTTAAAATTTACTGAACACATTAAGGAATCATCTATTCACTTTCACATTTCCTTCTCAAGTAGTGTTTCATCGGAATTTCCCATTGATGCGCGCGAGAGAAATGAAGCGGAAATTAAGTTTCCTAAGATTACTTGCTCCCCGCTTCATTTTCACTGCTATCTTAATGTGGTCCCGTGTTGTTGAGAGCATCACCAGCGCCCACAGAAAGGAATAAAGATAACCGGCCTCAATTGCCCGAGACAACAGATAGCAATAAAAAGAAACATTGTGTTACGGTCATCACGGGAACTTAAGAATGGCGGACGAAAGTGAAACCCAACTTTATCGACTCTATAACAACGCCCATCTATTTCTCAGGTTTCTTTTTTATCCGATTTTTATCCCCTTCTCCTTATCCACCCGTTTTTTAACGTCATCGCCCGAAACTGCCCATCGCCTCAAGGTCAAGGAATCCTAATCATTCCTCCACCCTCTCATTCCCCACGCACATTCCTCATTCATTCTCCGAGCACTTCCCACTCCCAAACCTTTGGATGGACACCCCTCGACTCATCCGGCTGCCCCCTTCCCTTAGTATGTCCTAAAGCTACGCTCTCGCCATTCGTTCCCGCCCCGTCGAAACCCAGAGAGCTTCCCTCCCGCACCCCCCTCCTATCTCCTCCCCAGGATACGGGTCCACACCCATACTCCAACCCCCCTCTTCCTCCCTTACTTCAATCGCCACTATCTATTCCCTCCTTGGCAACCACCCCCGAACGCCGGGGCTCGCCTCCCCCTTTTCCCCACCCTCCCGTCCCTCACAGAGCACTTCGTCGCCCTTTCCTCATCCCTTCCAAAGGAGTGCCACCCCCCAATCGCGTCCTTTCCACACAATCGCCCTTCTCCACCACGGAACAGTCTTATCTGTCCAAAGAACCTTTCCAACACCCCCGCTTCCAATCCCCTCCCTCCCCCGAGCCCCCCTTTCCATTCACCCGCTTCCAAAAATCTTCATCCCCGACTCCCCCAGCCTTGCGTTCCCTCCTCCTCCCGTCTTCCGCCCTCTCTACCCGCCCCTTCCCTTCCTTTCTTTATCCTGACTCCCTCCCTGCCTTCTCCCTGTCGATCGACCGAACCCTCCGCCCCCGCAGCGCCATTCCCCGAGCCTAAAACGAGAAGTGGGCTAAGTCTCTTATTGGAGTTTATTCCTAGGTGCTTGCTTCTCCTTCATAATCTCATTGGCCATTCTCTTGATCTCTTCCTGGTCACCCTTTTTGTCCATCTGGTCTCTTTCGCAGGCTCTCTTCTCTCTGGACATCGTTCTAATCGTCTCTCGGTTCGCATCCCTCGCTAGATGTACTACCAGATATGATTGTATTTTATCCTTCTCAATATTTTATATGTGCATGCGTATTTTATTTGCAAGAAAACTTTAATACACATAATATACAACTGATACCTTAGTGTATTAGGTTGTACGATCTTTTGCCATGGCTTGCGTACATTACATAACGGAATCTTTATCAAAATAGTGTTTTTAACAACAAATCGACGTCACCGACGCGTAAACTTAAAGTCAACATAGGCAGGTAATCTTTTTCTGTCAGTTCTAAATAATTTGTCAATATAAATTACCAAACGAACTTGTGCAGCTATATTTTCATCCTAGTAGATTTTTCCATGCATGTCATCAAGTATACAGTGTGCCACCACAAGATTTAGTGGAAGGATAGGCTAGGACACTTTCCTTTAATGAATATATTCAAAATAATACGATAGTTGGAGAAACGAGTTCGTCAAAGCAATAGAAGTTGAGAATTAGGTTCTTCAAACGATGCTGTCATGGTACTTGATATTTTTCCTGTTGTGATTGCAATTTGTACGTGGGAAGGAGGAATACCTAGGTTTTTATTTGAATCAGGTGGTCTGATATACCGATTTAAAATGAGGACATAGTAATTCTTTCTGAGACGTAAATAAACTTGCATCTTCTCTACTTTCATAAAAGACTTGTTCTTGCTTACTCGGCTCTTTTCTTGTGTGCGTCATCAAATCTAGCATATCATTAGTTTATCTCACCAAATCAGCTAACTGCCATTGAAACCGTAAATCATCATTAAATATTATGATGCATTATGTAAAAAGATAAACATGTCATTGAGGATTCTTGAAGGGTACTATAATTTTCATTTCGTTTGCTATTCAGATATATAATTGGCAACAAGTACTATGACAGGGTAGATGCATAGACACATTCTCTTCGAATTGCAATTCGAGGTTTATCGTATAATCCGTAAAGGATATGATGGAGAAAAATCCGTAATGATCGAATTTGTTTCATGAGCGATGATAAAGTTTACACTCGCAATAGAATGCGTTAAATTACAGAATTATTCTAAGGATAAATACGAATTTACTAAAGTTTAGATCAATTTGCTTCACCAGTCTAAATAAAAAATCGTTACCTATCGAGAGCAAAATTATCACTTTAAAACGCTTAAATCATTAAGGAACGAGGTCATAGTGTGAGTAATGGGTATATTGCAGTCGGAGACGAGGATGCAGAACAAATCGGGCTAGAATTACGCTGACATATTAAAATGAATGTACCGAAAATAATTTTTTTCCAAGAAATTATTGAATTACTTTCGTTTTATATATGACGAACGGTTTTTTAGGGAACTTTAGGGAGAATGTCACAACACATTAAACAATCAATAGACAGAGAGGATTTTCAGAGGACCCTGTGGCATTAGAACCTGGGGCCTTAAGAACCAGTAGCTGATCACTCTAATCATTAGACTACAAGACCATTCAACGCAAAGGTAATCAAAGCAAAAGTCCAGAAAGCAAAATGCAACAAAAATAATCCACTTCACAGCTGTCTTCTTTGTGAAGAAAACCAAGTTTCACTTTCCATGAACTTTCCTCTCCATCATCGCCCCTCCGGATGCTTGATATTCGTTTCCGCGCGGCTGGCGGACGAACCCTTCGCGAACGCTCCCGCTCGCTCCGCGAGGAAATTCCCCTCCGTCCCATTCCACCCGATTGCGTCTCGCTGCTCCTCCCAGCGTTCCACCCTCTTCTCCTCCGCCCAACGAAGCATATTTTTATCTCAGCTCTTTCGAGTTACAAAGCAGTTCTGAATCCAAAATAGACATTGTTAAAATATAGATCGAGTTCCATTAAATGCCAGTGATGCCTTCAAAAAAATAATTGATAAGTTGTCGTAATTTTCACCAAAAAATCAAAATAGAAGAACCTGTTAAACCTGCAACTCAAATAGAAGCACTTTCATCTTCTCGCCATTTTTCATCATTCATTATACGGCATAATGGTTTAATTGAAGCTAACACATAATCCACTCACATATTTTATAGCCAGAGGAAACAACTTAGAGTTCGTAAAGTGTAACCCAACTTTCATCTAATCATTCCTAATTGATTGAATAACCTACGGACTCTATTTAAATTATTGGAATTTTGCCGCAATTTCTTTGAATTCGGACCAGTATAGTTAAATATAATAATTCCCCGATTAAAAGATCATTGAGTTGTATGAAACCCAAAAAGAGACTTGAGATCATACGAAGAGAAGATATTTTAACAAACATAAAAACTCCGAAAGTTAACATTTGGAAATTTAATCTCAACAATGCCGAAAACAGTGTCTCTCTTTCTAATTAGTCAACATTCATATTATATAAGTTACATATCAAGGACAAGTTTATAAATTTACCATTATTAAAATTATTATTAAAAATACACATGTGCTAATAGACATTGTCAGGTGGCACACAAGTCCCAAATAATTGCAAAAGATAGTACATAAAACCAGACTTCAAAACACAAATCTCTTTAACAAAACAAGTGAATCCCCATCCCATTTACAGCCATTAATCAGCAAGAAAAAAAAAGATAAATTAAAAATAAAATTAAGCTATTACATATAATACATTACACCACACATCAATCAAATTATTACATATATGCCTTACATCTTTTCTTAAAAGTATACACTCTGCTAGGAAAGGGCTCGAATATTTTTCCAGGTAAGTTGTTCCACTCAACAATTGTTCTACTTAGAAAAGAAAATTTTTTTTATTTGTTCTCTGTGCCCGGCATTTTACCTTAAATTTGTGATCATTTCTGCCTATAAAATTTGGGTTCCCCGCCTCTTTCCTAAGATCTGCCCAAGCTTTCTCCCCCTTCAGAATTCGGAACATTCCACAAAGTCTGCTTACTTTCCTTCTAGTTTCTAGAGGTTCCCAGCCCAGCGTTTCTAGCATGTCAGACACACTCTCCATCCTCCTATGCTTCCCCAGAACATATCGGGCAGCCTTTCTTTGCACCTTTTCCAGTTTTTTAATATGTCCTTCTTCATGAGGAGGGTCCCATACAATTATGTTGTGAAGCTAAAAATATTTAGAATTCGAATAGTTGAGGATCATAGCTAATATGTTAATGATGAAATTATTTTCATCCGGTTGCTATTGAGTTGGTTGTAAATATTGGGATCATGCCACCACATCAAATAAGCAGATGATTTATCCCAGGGTCCAAGAATATCTATTATATGTATGCATTCACTTCCTAATTTTATTACTAGTTCCAGTTGTACGCGCAATGTACTAACATCGTCAAAGGCACTTTATATTTATTATTACTTGTTCTCCGCTCCTTTACGTAAATAGTAAGACTGAGGACTAACACAAATAAAACTCAAACCAAAACTACACTCCCTTTAGAGTGGAAATCACAAACACTTTCAGAATTATCATCCTAGTAAAGTACAAAATATATGAATTGCGTATGCAGGTATAATTGGTTTTTAAGCATATGATAAAATATAGCAAATTACTCATCCTTTTTCTTTTCTTTTTTCCAAATCAGCATTTGAAAAACATCTTTTCGATGACCTCCTAATTTTCCCTTTGCTTGTTCCGTCCCTTTCCCCATTGCTTCCTATCAGCCAGAGTATTTTGCCACTTCGCTCGCCCGCCCTTCCCGCCAGCCCCAAGGTAAATTCACCTTCGATGGGAGAAAGAATGAGAAGGCTAAAGGTAGGCTTTTCCCCGAGATTTCCAGCCACTCGGTACGAAAAAATAAATGAGTAACGATATACTCAAATCTCCTCTCCCCAAACTCCTCCCGAGCCAACCACTCCCTTCCATCTTCGCTCGATGCGTGCTTGAATGAGATTGCCGTATCCGAAATCTTTAAGAGGGAGGAAAATTTCCCTGGAACGATCGCTCCAACTCTGGTTGCTGGAATCGTCCAATTGTTTCGTACTTTTACGAAGGGGCTTTGTCAGAAATTTTTCACCCTACAAAATTAAAGAGAGTCTTTAATGCAAGCAGGAAGGATATTCATTTACGAATTCATTATTCTTGCAAAAGAAAAATAGAGCCGACGTTTAAGTCATGATGCCAAATAAAATTACCGAAATACCGGACATGAGCTTAACTTTATGTTTGAGATTCTACGTCTATTACATACTCATAACGGATACCATTGGAGCTCTTACCCGTCCCCATTCTTGTTTCACTTGGTATACTTCCATATTTCTTTATTTTATTAGTCTTCAATCTATCCATTAATGTTACATTTCATTATACGAACACAATTTTTAGCATCAATTACCCTTAACCATGACTGAAGATAATCCTTAAGTGTCCTAAAGATGTTTTTCCTTCGGGTACATTAAAAAAATTCTCGACGGGATTCCGTGTCTTAAAACTCGTTAACCTTCTGAAGGCATTGATTTCACATTCAACAGAACCCGTCTAACAATTTTTGGTCATTTCACGTGTTGAAATCATGATATTTATCACAAACCCCTGAATTTCTACTTGTAAACGTGACTCAAGCACTTGAGATAAACGATATCCAAATTACTACAGTTTAGCTGAATATAAATATTAAATAATATGATCATTCTCATTTTCATACAAAATTCCATGGTTAATTTAAACCTGAATGATATTGAAATATAATTGCAGCATATTCATAATATCACAGGTAACAAAAACGGCTGCGTTAAGGTAGGGATCTCCAGAACTTGATAAGAATGTATTTGTGCCCAGAATTTTCTTTAAAAGTACAGTTATTGTTTATTTTGATTCATGATGACAAAACAGTGCATTTTTATCTCCATAATAAACTTGATGGGTTATGCTTATTAATATTTGTAAAAGCTATTGCAACTCTGCAAAAAAATACGCTTATTTTAGATATGAAGTCCTTCATAACTTAAGATATTATGTTAGGTGACGATTTGTAAAAACATTCTAATGCTCAAGATAATAGAACAAGAAACTCTATACATTTCAGTACTGTATTTTCAACTGAACCGACCAAGTCTCTGACAACTGTACTCATCATTATCAAGGTAACCTTATTAATGACAACATTTGTCGAAAAAGGTTCGTTCAAGTGAAAATACAGAAGGGGAATTTAAAGGCTTGACTCTTCTGTTATCTCTGGACAACTGATGTACACGCTTCGGCAATTATGCTTTAAAAGTGCTAACTCTAATCGTTAATAGGTATGTTATGCATGCATGTTATAAAAGGTATATTTGAAACTATTTTTGAAGTAAGTATTTAGGAGTTTACGAAATTGATTAAATAAAGACTGAATATTCTAAATTTAAATAATTAGTTTAGTACAAAGTTATTTCTTTTAATTGAATTTCAAAATCCCCGTACCTAAATTTGTTTTCCTTTGGACATAGAACAAACCCTGTCATTCACCTTTACATTTTGCAATCCGCTCTTGGGTTAACTAGAATTGGTACCGTATGGGTCCTAAATTGTTCATCATGTTAAAATTCCTAGCAAATATAATGCTCCCTTGAGCTAAGGTTTCGTTGAAAATGGTCTTGACCATCAATTCACTCTTAAGCGAAATGACTTCGTCATCTCTTGTCATTTATATATAATTGAAACGGAAGGCACTTTTTTATATTTCTTTCTTGAGGTACCTAAATATTTTCCCATTTGATACATAGTTTCTTGTATTCAGTGATTTTATATACATGCAGTCTAACAGGAGATAAATCTCAATGAAAAAACATGCCTTTAGGTTTAAGACGAATGCATCAAATTCCCTACGATCAACTAGAATGTTTTTTCAGATATTTACAGGCGTGAGAATAAAATGTAAACGGGAGAGCCAACTAATTGCGCGGATACTTCAGCAATACATTCCGTTCTACGCAACCAAAGAGGAAAAGTGAATATCACAGTTCAACTTCATAGTGTTTCAATTCCTCTGACATGACGCAAGTTAATCATACCGCTCCGAAAATCTTAAAACGAGCAAAACTTTCATTTAAACTAATGATACAGTGAAAAAACTTTCCATTGCTTATTCACGAACAATTAACTTCCGAACTTCAATAAATTCCTTCCTCTATATTTCCCCCATTGCATGGGAATTGTAAACGTGACCAGCCCAATTTTACTTCTCAGGCTTTGTTTGACTGAATACAATGAAGGAACGAAATATCAGTGGAATTGAATCAAAACTTTTGCAGGACGGTATTTCGAGGGAAAGCATTGAAGTCCTGGCCTTTTCCCCATAACGTTGGCTTTCCCAAACCTTTCCATTCCATCATACACGCCAGGCTACGCTTTTGTAATTCTTTATTCATTGAAATACCCGTCACCTTACCTTTAACCCTCTGTGCTCTAAATTAAATTCACTGTGGAAGATAAAAAACTTTGGTGCACACGAAAGGACTATTTCAACATATGCTGCTCGGGTGTACGACACACTACTATGTTAAAGTTATAATGAATACGAGGAAGGAAAAAAGAATACTGGCGTAAATGGCCTGCTGCCAACAAAAATATATTGGTAAGTTGGTGTATATAGTATGTATTGCCATTTAATGAAATTTTAAAATCATTTTACTTAATCTTACAACAAAGCCCATTGTAAAGCAAGGTGAAATTCATGATCAAGTTTTTAGAATATTGTCAGAATATATTCTCCCTTTTTTTAGTTAGCAAAATTTTCTTGACTTATTAAACAATTTATTCAAATATAATTAACTCCATACACTTTTCCTATGGTTATGCATATTGCTTTGCCCAAACTTTTTCATATGGTCATAATCTGTTAAACATTATATTTCGACCTCGTCCACTTTTCTATATCCGTCTCTTTAAATTCCGTAGCACGAAATCTGAATAGAGAATTATTTTTATTCATTATGTGAAGAAATAAATACGCACATAAAATTATTACTCCGCCGACGATGGCATTAAATTAGTACCTGCAAAGCCGTATGCTCCTAACCAATTACTGTCAGGTCAATAACAATCGGCAAAAGATTCCTCTACAACACTCAATGCATAAACTATGGAACCAGAAAAATAACTGCACTTAAACTTGAGTAAATGATGAAAAAACTTGTTTCCTGCCGGTAATCGCCGCTGTGATAGTTCCCACATTTCAGCGCAAATAAAGTGTTAGCAGTTTCCCAGCAAAAGCAAGATGTTTAGTTTATTTGTTCCTTTTTTTTCGATCGAATTTTATTTTTATGTATTGATTTAGTTTGTAAACCATAATAAGGTTATTTGAAACATTGTAACAGTTGTTAAATAAATAAAAACGTCAAGCTTTATGTTCGTAGATCTGAAGGTCAGCGACTATTTCTACTTCAAATTTCATAATGTGATTGGAATACAAGCGATCGTATCAACTAAATAGTATTAACATAGTTGGGTCTGTCATCAAGATCAAGGTATACGTCGCGATTTGTATGACATAGGCCTTTGGCATAAACAAATGCCATCATGCGATTAAAACGAGAGGAGGATGAGCAACGCACACTAACTACTCCCTTCCTACGATCACTTAAATTATCACAGTACAGGACATTAGAATACCATACGGTACGTATAGAAATGAATGAAATGGGATAGGTATGACACATTTAAGGATGAGCAAGGAAAAGAGAAAGAAATTAAACATGCAATGTCATAAAATTTTTCACTCAACTCTCTCTCTCTCTCTTAAAGCATGCCCAAACTATTTTAATTTACCTGTAGTTATGGAATTCGTAAAATTCTATGAGGAAAACGACGGTCTCAGTTTATTTCGGGAATGGTTCCCTTTTTAATATATTAAGAGCATATTATCTGAAAATGTTTTATTTGTTAGACTAAAAGAGTGAATAAAAATTCTAAATATAAACCTTAAATTCCATCATGTTGATAATTAAAAACCCAGGAAATATCAAATATAACAATTATTTGAGCAGAAATTAAAAGGAACGAGTTCATCCATTGAAAGTCGAGCGACATTTTTAATATTGAACACACATTTTTAATAAAATGAACTTAACTATGGATGTAAGTAGAGTGGGAGAATGCAAAAATTTAAATAAACATTTACAATCGGAGAGGTTTAGAATCACGATTCTCGCATCCTCGATTTCATTCTCGCAGAAAACCCAAGGTAAGAAAAACACTCTTTAAAGGAAAGGGTCCGTGAAAGAAAAAGCTGGGAAATGCCTCAACAACGAACACCAGCTAAGACATAGAATGAGCACAGATAGAAGGCACAAAGAGAAAGAAAATCCTGAAGAGGCGTATGTTACAAGGGAAAGGAAGGGAGGGCAGGAGCGAGAGAACAATGGCGGGGCGGACACATGAAAGAATGCAGAGAGAGAGGGTTGTGAGTGACTGAAAGGGGTGACGGCGTGGAAACAGAAGGATGGGCGAATATCCGAGGATCTCGGAGAAGATGGGAATGAAAGATCTTTGAGGAAAGAGAATATGGAGGGAATTCGGGCAGGATAGGGAAAGATAGGTAAGGCCTCTTCCGTGATGCACATCCATCACAAAATTTGGCCACCGTAAAATAGCCAATGAAAAATAGTAACTGAGATAAATGCGCCTAGTAGCATGTCTTGGGAATAAAATTAGATTTGCAAGAAATAAAAAAAATATCTAAGTTAGAAAAATACTCGTGGAGTTTTCATGCAATGCAATTGGCATGAATGCCGACGTTGGATTGTGATTACGGCAGGGAAAGAGGAATTTGGAGCAAAATGCAGTCGCAAAATGACGAATTTTGGATTCTATCGATTGAATACCATCCGTTTTGGGAGGAAACTGTGAATAACTGGAAATATGCGAAATAAATATAAGAAAGAAGGAATTAATTCATCGGATAATTTTTGATGAAATTATTCAGTTACCCTAACATCGAAATGAATGCATAAACGTGTTCGACACGATATGTACGACAGTTTAAGGGAGGCAATGCTTAGCAGCCACAAGTGCTGGTCATCAAGCACTGATTAGGATATTAAATATATTGACTTTTTTAAGCTCATCTGACATCAAATGAACTGATTCCTTCAAGTAGCATACGAAATTATTTGACTTGCAGGATATAATCCCCAAGATGTATCGATTTTCTCGTGAACAAAGTAGACTGTGGGTTTATAACTACCAAGCACCTTTAATATATTTTACCCCGACTAGTACTTGAAGATAGATACTTAACAGGGAGGATTTAAAATTAAAATATGAGACTCCTATCCCTGCCCTGGAAACAAATGATCAATATAGTGAAACCGACTGACATATGCTAAATAATTATATCAATGAGTTAGGTTTTTACGTGATATTTGATGTATTTGAAATTTCCTCGGGTTTTCCTCCATGCCCGATGGAATTCCTCACCAACTGAACGCAGCCCTAAAACTAAGATTTTTCTGGGTCTCAATGGTCGTCATTTGCCGAAATCTTATCGATCTGATATTTTGGGCGATGAATTTTTAAAGCGTTCATCTTGTTCCTAGCGTAGATTTTTTTCTCGGCAAACTTCACTGAGGGGGAGTCACGGCCTACGGTTGGGATTGGGAAGCGAGAGTTGGAGCTTCAGAACAGGTTTACTCGTGGGTCGAGACGTGATGTGGAAGGCTGGGAGGGCGGAAACGCTCCTTTTTGAAACAAGCTTAAGATACGGACCCTGATAGGGACGGATGATGACGATATATATGTATGCATAGCTAGAGCACCTTATTCATACACAAATGTATTGGGAGCAGCAAAGGTGAGACTATGGAAGGGAGATGAAACCGGCTCCTGTGGGTTCACACGACAGGCACGGGAAGGATCCTTGGGAACGAAAAGATCACGGGAAAGCTGAAAAGAAGCGTTTGTAATAGGAAGGTGAGTACTCATGGCCTAATATACATGAGAGAAGAGTGAAGAAGAAGAAGATGAAGAATTGTAAAATAAATATCTAGTACGTAACGCTTGAAAGGCCATTTTCCAACAGCAAACCGAAATACTAAAATAAGGAGTTCTTCACCATTAAAAGAAATTACTTCATTAGTTCAAATAGAGCAGATATAAGTTTCATTAAGATGCATCAAAAATAATTTTTTGCATGCTTAAAATTTCATAAGATAAGAAAGCAGCCACAATAATCTTTACGCTGGTGCCCACGATTTTGTTGCCAACACAATGACTTTTTCTGCAAGATTTCAGGTTTTTCTGTCCTATTTTTTTCCGGGTTTATTCAAATATTTTTCTTCTGCAGGTTAGTTTAAGGTTTCGGATGGTTCAAGGATTTTTGTTCACCCAGTCAAATAACACCTCGCTGAGCGCTCCATCAACCGCAGTGCGCCAAGAAAAAAACTTGAAAACATTCGTCGGAGGACAAATCGCTGATTTCAGAATTCTATTGAAAGCGCCAAGGATGCACGTTCACGGAGTTAACTTGAGTGTAACTAATTACTTTTAAGGGACCACAAATTATTCCCGCAAGAACGAAGATGAAGGCTCACGCTTTGCTAATAATATATTGGTGAGAGATCGCATTTTTCCTAAAAGAAATAAAGGTAATATCCAGACCCCCGGACCTTCTAGGATGGCATTATGGATTGCGTAATATCAATCACTATTTAAGAGTGTACATTATGAGGTCCATTTTACCATTGTAATGGAAAACTAGCCTTTAAAATACAGGCACCTCTTGACCCAAGGTCAAGCGACTCCATCATTCACCAGCTATCTATCGCTTCCAGAATATGGATGCTTCCGAAGAAGGCCTTAAGATTTATCAATTTAGCCAAGGTACACGCGAAACAACGGAACTCTACTTGAATCAAACAAAAAGGAAATATAAATTAAAAGCTCAAAAGATGCTTTTATTAAGCTAATGTAATCTAAGAGAAAGATAACCTGAGGTAAGTGATTACCAAATTAAAACAGAATGCGTGAAATAAATGAGATAGAAAGGCATAGACCATTACATTAAAAAATCACCATCATTAGGCGATTTGAGCATTTCTGTAAATTATTACGGAAACCTGCAACACACCAAAACAACGACGAAGAGAGATATGCAAATGTTTGATCTCTTAGAATAAATATATTTTGCACTTAAGATCGATTATTTCTTTCAGTTTGCCATTTCCAATCCATTATAAATGCTGAATGAAACGATTCTGGCATGGACTCAGATTTTTTTTACGCCAGAACACGTAGCAATGAGTGCTGACCCTATTTGAGTAATGAAAGTAAACAAGAAGAAAAGCTGAGAATTGAGGTTATAGTTCAAGAGAATATATATTATAGAAAAGAGACCATTTGAATGAAATAGACAAAGGATCTTGGTCGAACCCCTCCTACGTATAGATAGCCGAGCAAAGAAGCCGAGAGACTTTGGTAACCTTCCAACTAACTCTCCAGAGTTACTTTAACATGCAAGCGAAAAGCGGGTGGTGAAAATTTTGCCAATACTGCAAAGTACCCCCATAATATTCCCGTCAGCTGTTGCCGCCACTTATGCCAAAAACTGGCCATAAATTGCACGTGATTGGGTGACTATGGGGGAATATAAAGATTATCCTAGATTCTCCGAAGCGAAATAGCCTAGGTTGAGGTTATTGGTACTGGGGATTCGTAGTATAGCATCAAGTTTCTTGTCTTTATGTCCTATGGAAGAAACGGTTCAACATTAAGTCTACATTTTTGACGGTCAATTTTTCTTCACCATAATAATGATACCGTAAAATAATATGTGGCATTAACAAATGGTGGATTAAAAATACAATTCAGAAATTATACTAAAGTACATTATGTGAAAATCTCTTATTGGTACATACTATACTTAAAGGTAAAAATCCGAATATTAAAACAAAATCATTAGAGCACAGTTAACTGACATTCGCATTGAATTTTGTGAAATTATTGATGCAGAATTGCGCATAAATTAGTGTGCCACCTTATAACACAAGAATGTCCTTTGGATAATACAAACAGACATAACTGCAATTTGAAAGGAAGTCGTCGATCAGTCATCCGTAAAATGCAAACGATCGCAGAGATTTCGAGCGATATCCTAATATCAACAAATGAACAATATGAGAGACAGTTTGGGTAGATACAAGAAAAATACATTATCTAAATTAACTGAGAAAAATAGTGAAACAAGTAATAAATAAAGCTTTAAATTATGCCAAGCTGTAGAGATAAAATTTTAATCATGATTTTTCGTACACTGGAAAACGCCATTTTGATACAAATATAAACTAAAGAAAATATCTGGGCAGATACATTAATATCATGTAAATGAGTATAGTTATAAACTTTTTCTGAAAAAAGGTAAATTCATAAGTTTAAGTATCAGCTTGGGTCATACTTTTAACTGGAAATCATGCTATTGCATGTGTTTAAACATTATATACTTTACGACACTCGATCGTGGATATGAATATCATAACATACTTTCAGTTCAGTTCGGGGATTGATGGGACAGGTATAAAGAAATAACAAGTATTTTCCTGTTTTGATGAAGTTATTATGTAGGAAAAAAATATGTTCTGCTCTATACTTGAAATATATCTTACATTTTCTTCATGAGAAGTTTGACATGCATTTTAGAATGAAATCCACTGAGGATATAACCGATATATAGAACCCATAGAATATGCATGTATGTTTATATATAAATACACACATATATTTATACCTATACTAATACACATGTAAATATGCAGTCTCATATATATGTATGTATATCTATCAAGGAGAATCCGAAATGGAAAGAGGAAGACGAAAGCAAAAAGAAGGAGCGGGGATTTGTCTCGATTAAAAGCAAAGGGGGAAGAAGGGCGGTATTCCCTCCCTCCAGCGCCCGCCTGCGATATAATCCTTCCAATTTCCTTCATCTTTTCTCCTGCCGAGTCTTTTTATTTCATTCATCTCCGTTTTTTATGCCCCTCCACCCTCCCACAAAATATTTTCCCCTCCCAGGGCTGCGGGGGAGGGAGTGGAATTGGAGAGAGGGGTTGAAGGGAGGAGTGGAGACGTATCCGGGGAGATTATGTCGTCATAGAATACGACATCGGAGGAGTGGAGCGGGCGGAAAAGAGGGGGTAAGCAGTGGGGGACACGACAGCGGCAAGGTTGGATGATTAATTTTCCAAGGAAGAGTAGTATTTTCCCCGACTGGAAACATAAATGTCATTTCGAAATTTTATTTTTTTTTCAATCAGAATAATATAAATTTTCTGGATGTTCGATGTGGTTTGCGAGCGGATATAGCATGCGAAATTGTCTTGTTCTTCCTGCGAGGGAGAACAGAACGCCAAAATTTTATGCGGGTGCCACGCATTACCGTATTTCAGACAAATTTACTGTGAGAAAGCCATGGTTATGCTGCTTCTTGCGCCCATTCACTTTTGCACTCTTACACACACACTTTTAAAGGTACATGTGTCTATACAAACACACACATTTTATTTTATTTATATATATATAATTTTATATTATATATATTATATATATATATCCACATATACATACCGGCCATTACATTAGGCACGGCACCATCCCGCAACCCCTCCAACTACTCCTTGTCACGCTGTGAGATGATGACGTAAACATAATAGAGTATATTACTTCACGTCTTATTGGAAATAAAAAAAATACGTAGTACATATGTAGGAGCTGTCGTATACAACCCGACTTCAAAACATCACAATTTCCCAGTTAAAAGATGAAAATTCTAAATACAGCAATCTCTCGATATCAGTTGGATCTCAAGTTTTAGCTCCGAGTAAAATTAATCTAATGCGTTACTATTGAACATCTCATCCGTGCTGTTTTAATTTCGTAGGCATAAGTTCGTGTCTTTTGGTCAGAAGTTGCCTCCTCATCGGATGTTGGCCACAGAAACTATTCTTGGAATGAAAAAGCAACATGGATGGAATATAAGATTGCTAAGCATTATAACAACTCGCGAAATAATTTCGCACTGCCTCGTTAATGGTGCAGGTACAGAACCTTATACTAAAATTCGTATTCTACCTTCTCAATGCTCCTGTATTTTGTGCCAGAAGAGTGTTGCCTAGCAGTTTTGGTGTTCAGAATTTAAGGATTTGGAATTGTGTGTCTAATCAGTTTTTTTAAATTTATCCCTATTATAATTACGCACCAACAAATACAACCCAAGGCCAGGAATTTGGACTACTTAGTGCAATTCTTTAAATTAAAATTGGGTACTGAACACAATACATTTCTCAAAGCAGCGGCTGTCAAATCTACCAACGGCTCTGCATAAAAGACCGATCGTTTTTGCAGGATCGCTAGCTTTGACTAAAATATCCGAAAATGCTTGTTACAGTCTAAAAACCATAATTAAAAATATTGTGACTTAGAGTTAGTTAGTTTACATATTGTCTTTAAAATGTTTGGATAAAATACGCGGAAAATCCAAGGTTCAACGACTGACATTTTACAGAAATTATTGCATAAGAGAAATGTGTTTTATGCTTATTGCAGATAAATGTATAATTTTAAATTCAATAAAGCCGTTAAGTAACTACTTTAGACGAAAGCGTTCATGATGTAACAATAGAACTTATATATCGCTACAGATACTTTAAATTTCGAAAAATTAACTTTAATGCAATTTGTCTTCTCAACATTTACAAGTTAGAGCGCTAGAATTTTAAATAAAGCAATGAAAAACATGAAAAGTTTATTCGCCGAATAACAATAATATCATGAACATGAAACGAAAATAAACCTTTAAAAAATGTGGCACTGATCACTATCGCCATCTGTTTTCGCACCCCACCGAGGACTTTCCGATAACATTACGTCACCTCTATCTAGAAGGAAAAAGTCGAGGACGAAGTCAAAATATTATCAAATCCTAAAACTCGTTGCAGCTTGAAATGTTTCATTTTTCGAACGTTCGGTATCAAAAAGCATGTATCCCTCAACATCCAGACTTCAGCTACGAGTTAAAACATCAAACCAGGCGGCATGTATTTTTTTAAAATAAAAGCCCAAGGAAAATACTCGATTCTAAAATTCCTCTTGAACAACGGGGTTTAAGAGCCCCTGCCGTGTGTTTTTATGGAGATTCATACAAAAGGTCTCCTTTTCACGGAAATCAATGAAAAAAGGTAAAGATAAAGGAAAACAAAAGAAATGCCTAAATTCAAAACTAGTGTCAGTTTGGTACCTGCGTTATACAAACGAAGAAATCTGCACACGAGATGAAAAATCATTAAATCGCCAATGAAAATGAAACAAACCGAAAAGAAAAAATAATATATGAGTTGAGCATGATGCTTTTTCTGCTGTATGTAATTTAACTAATAAGAGGATATCCAGTGACATGAGCAATACTGAGGAAATTAAAATAGTACTTAAATCTATAATGACTTCCATACATGAGATATGAAGACTGCTCTTTAACTGCGAGTAAATTAATGTCCTAATAACTTTAATATACTCAAAATATTGTTTTCCATACTTGGTCGAAGAAAGAAAACTTGAAATTGCAATTGTTTTCACACCCGATTAGATCAATTTGTGCCCCATGTCGGTTGGGAGCACTTTTCAACCATGGACGATGCCTGAGACCGGCTTGAAACTTAAGATTTTAATTATTCAAAAGGTACTTGTGTTCAGGTTTAAGTTGGTTCAGGTTTCAGGCTGGCTACCAAACACTATCAACCGAGCCTGGATACCAATATTCGACCTATGGGTTTACAAGCGGCTGCGTAAACCACTAAACAACCTAGAGTGGTTATTTTAGCATCAATGTCATTTTAAGTCCATAAGAACGACCTCCCTTTGGATCAGACAGTAATTTAATCCGGAATAAATGCTGCTCAATAGGAAGCATAGGGCTAAGAGATGAAACAGTGATGTAATCAATGCACCATGATCTAACCGGTTTATTTTTTAACCACAATCTGAAACATTGCTTGCCAACACAATGATTGGCATAGAGGGAAATTCAATAATTAGCTGTGAATTTACGAATAGTTTGAACGTTTTTACGCCTGTAATTCCGTTCTCGAGATCGAATGCATGACAATCCTTCATTCATTTAGGAAAACGCAGCCTTGAATAATGGTTTGTTGCGGTGATAAGTGATGAGTTTGAAACATGTCTCTCACTATGTGTTTATTGACGTAGAGTTCTTTTGTCCCGTTTACTCTTCAGTAATTAATGTTGAGGAATACGATTAGAGGCACGATGTCACTTTAAACGGAATCTGACCAGGAAGTGAACGCAAGACGATCTGCATAAAAGTATTTCCCATCGAAAATTGATATCTTCGTCCTTCATGTAGTTCAACACTTCCAAAGAACGCACTACTTGCTTTCCGGCCCCTTTTGGTATGTAATAACACACTTATCATCGAAATCACTGTTAATGGAAAAGAGAGAGCGTCCACAAGGGCCTACGTTAGTCACTCGCTGATTCGGCTTACAAGGCCTCGGTATTTTCATTATGAAATTATTATCATTATCGGTTTTTTACCTGGTAGGATGGGTTTTAAATAAACAGAGCCTATAAAACGATTCAGCGACACATTTACTTGCCTCTCTAGGCAAAATATAACCTGATATGTGGCACTACAATAGTCTCTCTTCAGTTCACATGCTTTCTCTCTCCCTTCATTACGACACCATTTGAAGGCTACTCAAATATGAGACTATTTTTGTATTTCGCATATGTTTTCAGAAAACATCTCATTTAGGAGATTTCTAAGTCCATTGCCTTAAATAAGTTGATACATAAAGCATTAAAATATAGTGCTATTTCTCTTTTAAAGCAAATATTTTGCAATAAAATTATTGACAGAACACGACTGGATAGTAAAACGTTTTCGTTTCATCTGGCGAAAAGAATACCGAAAGATGCTGCATTCTTATTTCTGAAGATGGTGTAAGTGGGGAAGGATTACAACTGGAAGTCAGTCATAAGCGTGTGGCTAATACAGGGATAGACTTTTCCATTAAATGGGTTTGAATTCGATTACGATTTGACGTGGAAAAGAGTAGATGGGAGTCGTGTAGGACCTGCTCAATGGAAGCAGTCAGGTGAGCGTCAAGACTGCGCAGAATGATACTACAAGGTATACAATTGGTTCTACATTTAATGAAATAATGTTTTGGAGAAAAACGGATGTTTTTTTGTTGTAGATCATTTATTTTAAGTGTGAAGTGACTTAGCCAGATTGTGTAAATAATCTTCAAAAGTTATCGCGTCCAGCGAGATAATTTTAACATGCGAAATACATCCTCTTCCTGTATCTTTCCACTCAGTCAAGGCACCGTTGTGACAGTTATACAGACAGTTCGTTATAACTGCAATAATTTTATGATTTGCTCGTCTGACATACAGGAACACTCGATAGACTCACCATTGGGCCAAGGGAGCACTGAAGCATATTAGCAATACATAGTTCTACAAGGTAATGGCAATCTTTACTTGACTTAAGTAAGTACATTAATTAATCTCCGTCACCGTGCCCGTCAGGGTCTCATTCCTCCCGGTACAGCCGGATTATATGACTATTCCATCCATCCAAGATCGGCCAGGCTAGCACAAATCCCTCCCCACGCACCCCATTCAACCCTTTGACTTTACTGCGCTCGACTCCCAGAGTTGCATAACTCCCCAGTCGAACCCCATTTCTCCTCCTCCTCCACCCCGTTTTGGTAAACTCGTCCCCGAGACACTTCGGTAAACCCCATTTGGGTGGACGTGAGTGGATTTCGTGAATGACCCTCGTTGCAAAGCTACGCGACGCCAAAAGACATCCTTCCACTTGAATCGGACGACGGTGGAGGGGATCACCGTTAGGGAGAGAGAAGTTCGAATGGGGGACGCGGGGGAGAGGGGTGGGGCGGGGGGGGGGGGGCAGGCAAGGACCATATCTTCGAAAACTTGCAGTCCACGGGACGGCGAAAACGGTTGAAAATGTCCCGGCTCTCGCCTTTCCTCGATTCGGACGTCTCCCGCGTTGCCCGACACTGATAGTAAGAACATGTTTAATTTTCACACTTGGCGTACCTCTATTTGTTCCGTATGTTTTTTTGTTTTACTTTTGTCCAGCGATTCGGTTTCCAATCTGCTTATCACCCCCTGAGACCTTATGCACGGACGAAACCACTGCAGGCTTAAGCGGTGGCGATGTATTGGTTGCGAAAAGACCAAGTTCGGATGGGGCCCCAATCCGTGCACAACCTCGGGGGGGGGGATTTTTATGTTATTTTTTGTGTTAACGGTTAGATCAACGCTGGGCGCTTTTGCTATCTACGCCATTGAAACACTCGTAAATAAATAAGGAGCGAGGTTGGGAAAAGCCAGTCCCGACTAGTTGGACACTCTTTCACCGCGATATCTTCGTCATTTAGATGTTTGGAGACCTGATTGCGAAATTGCGGGTTTTTCTGTAACGAGAGTCAGCTTGGACATTGCGAGTTTTATCTTAGTAAAGCTTTGCTTGTGGAATGCATGCAGTGATTACGTGCCTTTCAAAGCAGCCGTAGAAATACATGTAAAGAAAAGCTAGTGAGATAGTAAAAATGATTCCGCTTAACACTCCACAAAATGGGATTATTTTAGTCTGAAAGAAATAAATTTTTATTTTTTAAGCGCTTCAATCTTTGAGTAGTAGTAGTAGTAGTTTTGAGGGGAGGCGACCGACTGCCGAGGTCATTTGCGCCATAGGCGATGGACAGGAAAGGAAGAAGGGTGGAGAAAAACCCGGCGTCGGCATTAGCCTACTCTTTACGAAAGGCGCCAAGGGGTCCGCGGTTTAACGTCCCATCCGACGGACGGCGTACTCACTTAAAGTGCCCTCCACAAAGCACCTCAAGTAAGGATCGAGATACCTCTGAAAAATATTCAACACCGCCGGGATTTGAACCCGCGCCCTCAGGGTGGGAAGCCAGCACGTTAGCCCCCGCACCATCTCGATCCCCTTCAATCTTTGAGGAGGAACATTTAAATGTGACCTATTCCCAGCATTTTGAACTCAGATTTAACTAATGTGCCCCAAAATAAAGATTTTTAAAGTGGATAACGAAAACAGCAAGGTAGGATAGAACGCGTCCTCTTAGCACAAGTAAGAGTTACATTTTTTTGTAAGCACTAATGTCAGGAATTCAAGATTTTCGATAGGCATTCAAATTTTAAGCCTCATTAAGCCCACTTATTAAAATTCACATTTTTTATTACAGCCATAACTTGAAAATAGGTATCACCTGGATGAAAATGAGCACCTTCATGAATGGATTTTATACTCGTAAGTAGGTCCGGCGAAAGGTTTGATAAGCCCTTACTCAGCCTTGAGGCCCTCGCAGAAGGTTGATATAAAAGTTGAATGGACGATAAATCATATTTTTTGGCAGTAGCTGCCTCTCAAAAGGAAACTCTTAGACTAGACACCCCTAGACTTTTACATGGATGTGTTGATATTTAAATCTTCATTGAAAGCTCAATTTATTTACGATTCAACTGTCTGATTAAGGCATCATTGTAAATCTGATTGATGCAAAAAAGAATAAGCGTCTCAAGCAACAGACTTTCATGAGAATATTATATTTATGGTACAAATTACATCATTACGAATAATAATTGAATATATCTATTCAACAATAGAAATGGCTATCATTGAACCTTATAAATTTGCCCATTCATAGATGGGTATTCTTTCATTTAATCATCTAATGTTGGTAAAGCAAAGTGCAAAACAAAAAGACAAACTTAAACTGGGAAATTGCTCATTTTAATGTGCACTACGTAGAGGAGTAATATCATTAAACCGATCTAAAAATAAATTAAGCGAAAATTACGTTGGCCCCATGGAAAAAGCGTTATGATTTATTCACCTCACCTCAGCCCCCGTTCCGACCCCCTTCCATGAGACTCCAATGAGCAAGGGTGGTGGAGTGGAGGGACCGAACGAATGTTTGTGCCACGAAAAAAGAGCCACACCCTCTGACAAAGAAATCCCCGCTTCCGCGACAACATTTACCCAACATTCCCCGCTCGTGTTGAAGCGCGAGCATTTGCAATAAAGTCTCTCGAGTGCGCGAGGTAGCGCGAGAGAGGGAGAAAGGGGAAAGTGGCGGAGAGAGACAAAAACGAGGTGGTGGCAATTGAGAGGGCGGAGAGGAAGTGGGAAAGTTAGAGAAAGGGCGTGGGGATGGAGCGGGAGCGTCGCCTCCACACCACCTCCGTCACCGCCTGGCCAACATCAACACTGGAGGTGCCGCGCATTGGAGAATAGGCCAAGTCCTGCACGCTCGTGCGTGATTGCGAGCGAGGGTGTGTGCACAGGGCGCGTGGGAGAGAGGTGGGACGCACCGAGGTGGGAAGGTTTGGTTTAGGCGGCTTGTAGAATAGGAGGAGGATAAACGGGATGGTTTTCTCCACTCCACTATTTATGCTACCATACGTATATAAGTATATAAATGTGTCTACTTGTTTGCTCACGTTCGAATGGAAAGACTTGAGGTAGTAAGGCCTCAGGGAGGTGTTGTAAGGTAAAGGGAAAAAAAATAAGGGTCTTATCTGATGTTCAGATCGCCGCAGGAAGATGGGGCTGCGATGAGGACCTCCTTTCATCGGTCGGGACCAAGAAAACTACGGAGAGAGAGAGAGAGGTTGGTGGGGGGGGGGGAAGGTCGGAAGGGGGATGAATCGGTGTGTGGAGGGCAATGAATGGCGGCCTTTTGGTTGGATTTTGGCCGCCAGCGAGAGTGGGTGGAGGAAAGGGAAGTGGTGAGGAAGAGAAGGAGGAAAGGAGGCGGTGTGCTGAGAGAGGTTGAGCAAAAGGGGCGAGAGAGGGGTGTATTGCCCCTTGTGTGGTGCGGGGACGTGGAAAAGCTGACGGGTAAATTGAGGAAAGGGAGGCGAGGAGGATGGAGGGGAGGAGTTAATGGAGCCTTTGAGGCGGAATGAGGAGGAAGGAGCGGAGGAAGAGGGGCGAAAGCAGGAAGAGGGACGGGGGCGGAGGAAGAGGGCGGGCGGGCGCTCGTTCGCCCTCTTCTCGTGTGGCCGTAATTAATTACGTCTAAGTCACTGCTCTTATCTCCTTTTCCCTCCTCCATTCTTATCCTGTTTTTCCAACTCCGTCCCCACTTTCTCTCCTCCTCCTAATTCTTAACACTTTCGGCTAAAAAATAAAAACTTCCGTCGCTCTCTAAACTCCCCCTCCTCCTTCCGGTGCCTTCCTCGTATACTTTCGATTCTGCCCCTACCACACCCTCCCCTCCCCATCTGCAGCAATCTACTCGCTCATCCACCTCCCGCACGAAATCGTGTTATTTTCGCCACTCGGCGAGACGCTGCCTGGTTCAAGCACCGAGGCTCCAGTGCACCACCACACCCCTAAACCCCCTCAACCCACCCACCCACACCATCTCCCCCCACACCCCGATTCGCCGTCGCACATAATCACGCGTTAGACCGAACGCGTTCTCCTCTGCAGAATGGTGACGCGGTTCAACGACAACCGAATGAATGAGCCCAAAGTTCATTTTTCTCTCCTGCTGGCTGAATAAACTCGTGGATAATCAGCGCGTGGAGTTGGATTAAGAACTTGCCAACACTCGTCGAGGGAAGGAACTTGCGATTTTTTTCCACGGTTGCCAAACTGCGAATCGGTCTTTACTTTATTCCCTGTGTCAAATGAAACGGTGTGGTATTCGGTGTTGGGATCTATGAGCCAGTCAAGTAGAGAACTCTACTGCCTGGTAATCAGTCGCCACATTAATCACAGAGACTGGAATATTGGATCTTGAGAGCGAGCGATGTTTTTCTTGTCTAATGGAGGTGGAGTCAATTAAGTTTGACATTTCATCGAGAGAGAGAACGCTGGCGCCAAAGTTGAAATATACAATGATTATATTTTAGAGCATTGTTTCATGGCCTTAAAACACTACTGTCTGCTAATGTTTGTTTAGATTCTGTGCTGTTCATAAAACGATCATTCTTCCTTGTCTCTATTTGGTTTCTTCATAAAATTTGAAATTAGAAAAATTAATTCAGTACATTTAGTTCACTGTGCATTGTATGACGACCATGTATTCATCTGGTGAACACTACGCTATTTACCGGGAGATTTCCTGCACCTTGACTACTATATTGTTTTTACCAGAATTCGTGCGTATCGCGATGCTTTAAAAAATAATTTCGATGGCATGTCATGAATTAACTTTTGACAAAACTACACAACCAAAATCATCGACTCAAGGTATTTCTCCGGACACCTCACTGTATTTCCGTGGAGATCTGCATTGATATGCAAGGGTGTGCCACCCTTATTCGCCATGGGCCCAATTTAATAGCAATAAAAATGGAACATGTTCATTTGCATGTTTCGAAGGAAGTAGATTAACTTTATGAGATGGAGCAAACAATTTAAGAATCCCTCAACCAACTAACGTTAAATAACGTTCGGAGTTAATTCCTAAACGAAAAGCGAATATACTACCTTGAACAAAAAGTTCCCGGAATAACCACCGTGTGGCGCTCCCATCGTTCCGATTTGAGTTCTGTTTTTTTTGTTAAATTGGTACATCTGTTGTTGATATTCCCTTTAAATCTTAGTGTCATAACTTGACATTTGCAAAAGTTACGTAGCCAAGAGTACATCTATCCATGTTTGTGTTGGCGATTTTTTACAATTTCAGAAATGGATTTAAATTTGCAACAACGAACTTGTATTAAATTTTGCGTAAAAAACGGATTTAGTGGCGAACGGACGTTGGAAATGTTGGAAAAGTGTTTCGGCAACGATTCTCTAAAAAAAACGGTCGTTTACCAGTGGCACGAGCGGTTCAGAAGTGGTCGTGAGTCAATCGAAGATGATGAACGCAGTGGCAGACCATCGACATCGAAAGTCGGTGAAAAAATTGATAAAGTAAAAGAAATGTTGGTCAATAACCGCAAATTAACCATCAGAGAAATAGCGGAGGACTTGAACATTGCCTATGGATCCGCCCAAGACATTGTGGTTAATGATTTGGGTTTCCGTCGTGTAGCATGCCAAAAGACCTCAATTTCATGCAAAAAAGAGACCGTGTTGACGTCGCAAAAGACATGATTTGCGAGGCTGAATCCGATCCCACATTCATCAAAAGGATCATTACTGGAGACGAGACGTGGGTTTATGAGTACGACACGCAATCCAGACATCAAGCAAGTGAATGGCGTTCACCAAATGAGCCGAGACCAAAAAAACCACGTCGTTTTCAGTCAAAAAAGAAGGCAATGCTGACGGTTTTCATGGATTACAACGGTGTAGTGCATCATGAATTTTTGCCAGAAGGCCAGACAGTAAACAAAGAGTATTATTTGGGCGTTATGAGACGTTTGCGTGAAGCAATTCGCCGAAAGAGACCAGAAATGTGGGCAGAAAACTCGTGGATTTTGCACCATGATAACGCACCGTCGCACAGTGCTATCATTATTCGTAATTTTTTGACGAAAAATGCAACAAATACCATCCAACAGCCACCGAATTCACCTGATTTGGCTCCCTGTGACTTCTTTCTGTTCAATCGAGTTAAAAAACCATTACGGGGAACGCGTTTTAGCAGCCGAGAGGAAGTAATGGAAAAATCGCAGGAAGCACTGATGGACATACCGAAAACCGACCGTAACTTTTGCAAATGTCAAGTTATGACACTAAGATTTAAAGGGAATATCAACAACAGATGTACCAATTTAACAAAAAAAAACAGAACTCAAATCGGAACGATGGGAGCGCCACACGGTGGTTATTCCGGGAACTTTTTGATCAAGGTAGTATTACGAGACGCTGATACGAGGGATGCTGGAATGTAGCAAATAGTTCCTCTGTCTCTGCGGTGGGAAAAGGGACAATTTCATTCCATAGCCAAAAAAACGAATCCATGTACGCCCTCTTTCACTTCAGTGGAAAGCGATGGCTACGGGAAATGAGAAACATCCACCTGCTTCATCTACAGGATAAAAAAAAAGAACGAGAAATAAATACGAGGAGAGTAGTGACGGAAAGGGCGCGAGCTAAGTTTGTACGCAATCATCCGTGCACGCTCTGTGAAAAGCCACGGCTCTCACAAAAGGATGTTTCGTTTGCGATGAGCGTGGAAAAATACAATCGGAATCTCCAAGGACAGGCGCGAAGCAAAATATACATGGCATGGCGGTCCCTTAACGTGGCAAGATAACATCTTCTATTTGGAAAAATTAACTCCTAAAATCCGCCCTTTTTCTGGTTCGCTTCCGTAAAACATTTCGGCGATAACGAATTCGGAGATTTTTCGTTCCCTTCTCCATCCGGAAAGTCGCAAAGCACTGCGTACTTATTCGCGGAATGGAGAAAGGTTTGCATAAATGAAATGTCGTTTTAAAACTCGTGGCCTGAAATTAAAAAATACTAACCTAAAGCTCTTTTGTGGGTGGATGACGGCTTCTTGCGCGAAATAATTTGGAATGCACCGGAGAAATATCATGGTTTGATTAAAGGATATGAATGTAATGGTGGTTTGGAAGTAAACACACGCAAAGTATATTGTGCAAATTTACGAAATGTAACTCGATTAATATTTCTAAATCATATGCAGATAGATCGCAGTCTTTGATATTCAGGAGATTTATCCAGTCAACAGAATCTAAGTATCGATGTGTTAAGCGATTACCTTGGGTCAAGCAATTTTAGCTTACGGTTTCCACCAGTTTAGTTGTGTAAAGATGGAGATTAACAATGAAAGGTAATGCAAAAATTCTTCAACCATAAGAGAAGATCCAAATCAAAATGAATGTCAAAATGAGGAAACACTTCAACACATTTTCATGTTTTATCCTTCCCCGCAGTTCCTCAAATGCGCGCACTTAAAGAGACTTAATTAACTTTCTGTTTCACAGTGTGACGGGACCAAAAACCTCGAGTTGGCAACGCCCGAAATCCAAATGGTTAAATGAAAACGGTAAATGAAAAAATTGTTTTCATTTTATTTCAAACGGCGGTGTGGAGGGAGGAGAAAAAGAGGAGGTTGAGGGTAAGTCTGCGAGGTATGAAAAAAAAACAACATGTCCCGAACGTAAGGAAAAAATGGGGTGGGAGCGAGAATTTGTTGGATAAAAAAGACTGCGATGCGGAAAGAATGAAAGACTAGATGATAAAAAGGAGGACGAAGTGATAAATGAAGAACTTCGCTCATCACTTCCCCTCGGTCTCCAGCCAACCAACCTGCGGAGTCTATTATATGGCATATTTAATTTTATTATTACATTTTTCATCTCGCGAATGCTTCTCCACTTCCGCCTTGATTCACGTCTCACCTCCGCTTTTTTTTCCACTCCCGGGATATCTCAATCGCAGAGACCTCTAGACCTTCTGAGAGCTGAGTGCATGGTGGCGTCAAAAACCTACTTCTCTTAAGTCCGTTCATCTTTTATGACCTTTTGCCCGGGCATACCTTCAATGGGCCTTCTGGTTGAGAAATCAATTTTGAGCCCTCCAGTGGTTCAGTGCCCACTTCGCCCTGGCACACCTTCTGCTCCATTATTACTCAAGGGTGTTCCGAGGAAACGAACAAGTGGGATCCCTTTTTACATAACTGGAAATTAACAGAATGATATGTATGCATAACTCTAATCCAAGATTCTCCCAAGTCACTCACGATAGTTTGAGAGCCGTCCAGTGTCTCTCTTATGACGCTTTGATACTCGAATGACAGTAAAATTTGATATTTTGGTTTTAAATTAAATTAACAATTTTAACTGAAAATCCACACAAGAACGTATTGAAACGGTATAATTCATAGATCTGAGTGTAGTATTAATCGACCAATCACTGTACTGTAAAATATTGGCATAAGCAATTTATTTTAAGTATTTTGGGTTAGTTATTCTACCACACAGTACTGGCATAGCAATAGCCTAGGTAGGTCACCTAGAGGTAAAATCAAATGAAATTTTTTATCCCATGCCGATTAAATCGTAACCTTTCAATGATTGACCAACTTGCAAATTATTTCTAGAATAATCGTCAAGAGTTTTAGTCGTTAGTCATGGGTTAAGTATTACTGAGGAATAACAAGGCGACGTCTCCTGGTTTAATATCGCGGACTGATCTGTAGATTTAATCTCACCAGGTAAGACCTGTACAACTACCATAAGGTCAAGGCCAAAAGCAATTTTATTACGGCGTCATATTAGTTATATCCTTGTTTAAGGTCATGACTAGACGCCATCTCACTAGCAGAAGCGTATTAAAATTTAAGATTGCTACAAAATGGTAATGATATCTGTTTTATTCAATGAATGAATGTTCCCCTTTCCTAAATTAACTCAAATTTCCGCAAAAACGACCTTCTTAGGCCGACATAGATTTTACATACCATTTTTAACCACAAACACAAAATCCTTATGTTTTCACCGGTAGAACTGGACGAGCGTAAAAAGCCGATTTTCGGAAGTGACAAGGCGTGTCTCGTTTGATCACAATACTCCTCCTTGAGAAGAAAATACATGAATGAGTCTGTCAATTTCATTGACAGGCCTGGCCAACCATAAAAGCATCATATTCTTGCAAATAAATTTATACCTAAGCATATACATGCATATGGACTGGAAGAAAACCGCAGATGGCACCAGCAATTGATAATCTTATTTGGATTGACGGGATAAGCAGAGGAGCTATGACATAGACCAGTGAAAATCGATATCGAATGTTAAAAATGAACTGCATCGAATATTAAAATATATTGATAATATAATGAGAATGTGCAGGTGGGATGCGAGTCTACTGAAAACACTGAATGTGTTGGGATGGTGGCAGCATGATGAATGGGGAGGGATTCGAGGTGATTGGAGGAACATATCCGTGCTCACGGTGATATAAATCAAATGGAACGTTTAACGAATAAGTTTTTGAAGCGTACAAATATAAAAAAGCACGCGAATTCAATGATTACTGTGAATCACCTTTTCCAAATAGCAATGAAATAATGAAGCCAGATAAGAACGTATTCGGTTACAACGTTCATTCAACAAATTTGGGAAAAATGTGTAGAGGGGATGTAGTAGTCCACCGATAGAGCGTTGGGCTACTGGACGGAGGGCCTGGGCACGACTCTAATCAGCCGCAGTTTCACCCTAGAATTTTAGAACTGTAGATCTTTATGGGATATCACAGGCAGCGTAGGGATAGGAACTGGCCCCCATACACAGATCTGTAAATTTCGCAAGTCGTGGGGTTGGTGCAGGTTAAGCTCTGACGTCAACAATCAAACTAACCTTTCGCATGATTAATGCCAACGCCGGGTTTTTCTCCGCCCTTCACAGCCTTTCCTGCCCATCCCTAATGACGCAAATGACCTCAGCTATTGGTCGCCTCCCCTAAAAACTACTTACACCACCATCATTGTCCATCTCCTAGGTAGACAAATATGAGCATGAATCCTGGCAACTACGGAACCCGTGTGGGCCGTGTGTCGTGCCCGGCGGCGGGAGAGGCAAGGATTCCGCCGTCCTCACCTCATCAAATCCAAACAAAGCAGAAAATACGTCAGCATCAAAGAAGAATATGTAAAAGTCGACCGAACCACCATTTTAAAATGGGAACTTGGGAGTTTAAGGGCCATGCTGAGGAAGGGGTTGTTAAAATATAAAAAAGTGAAAAAAATAGATTAGTTAGCGATATGTAAGGTGAGATGTAAGACGGAGGGAATTATTGGGAGTTATCTAAGAGTTCCCTACAGTCGAGCGGAAGATATCTAGCGAAGGGTGGTAGTAGTATTAAATGGAATGGTTAGATGAAGCGTAGTAAAGATAGTGTATTTGAGTGATTCAATTTTATGGGTAGAAGGTAAAGCTTAGCCAAGCCAACGAACTTAGTCATTATGCAATGTTGTTTGCATGCCGACAGGTAAACCATTGGGAATAAGAACTAGAAATAGTATACGGTTATTATAGGTTATAATGTAAGGTATCTCTGAGAGGAAACAATAAATAATAATGTGAAATCGGATTACGGCAATGGACGAACAGATAAATAGCACTAAGGTAGGGTACTACTGTTTGGGAAAAAGGAATGACCGCAGGGTGAAATTAATAGAGTTCTGCAGGAAACTACATTAATAGCGAGCTAATTCTTAAAAAAAAACAAAATAGATAAACTGGTACATGTGGAAAGTGTCTGGTGCTTCAATGATATCCTAGTTACAGTACATTATGGTTGAGCACAGATCTAGGAACAGCATAATGAATACTCAAGAAAGGGATTTCGAAAACCACAAATGAAGTTAAAGGCACAGGAAGTAGGCAAACGGCAAGGAAAAGATGCATTTCAAATGAATAGGTTAAGAAGATGCATGGGAGAAGGTAATGAACGAACCTGAAAACAAAATCATGTTAAAGGCAGTACAAGGAGATAAATAATAAACTACTAGGAAAACTAGGAAACTAAAAGGAAAAAAAAGAAGAGTGGTGAACGATGTGGCGAGTTAAGATCAGAGTTGAAAAAGATAGGGAGAAGTGAGTGCGATGCTCAGAAAGGCGAAAAATAAATCAGGAAGTAAGAAGGGCAAATCCGGGTACAATTTTATATATGTGAAGGGAAAATTATTAATGTCACCCGGAGAGATTTGAAAGAAATGGAAATAATACATAGAGGATATAGGTAGGATATATCAGGACAGCAATTTTAGATATGGAAAGAGAAGACGACGTAGAAGAGAACAGCTTAGTTTCAAGCATACTTGATTGCAAGATAGAAAAATATTAAGGAATCTGAAATCAAATAAGGCCGGGGGGGTAAACAAGAGGAAAACATGGAAGAAACACTTTTTATGGACTAGTTTTTGCATTTATGAGGGAGAAAATAGGTCAAAATATTTTATTAGATCTGCTATTTCCCATCCCAAAAAAAGGACGACAGCCATATGTAAGTTCTATAGAATAGTTACATAGTAAGGCTGAATTTCATTGCGGTTAATTGATAATTAAGATAAACAATAACAGGAGGAAGAGGATTAGATTTTACTACCGGAATGATCAGTTTGGGCCCAGGAAAAGAAGAGGCACGAGCATAACAGGATTTATATCGATATTAAAAAGGAACATTGAACATAAAAAATAAGTGTTTTTGTCAGTCATAAATTTCAAGTAAAAATCAGTAGAGGTAACTGAGTGTCATTTATCGCGGCGTTACATAAGATATGAGTAATTTGGTAGGCTAGGTTACTTATCCGTAATTATTACATATCTCTGACTGCTTTGGGCTCAGGTTCAGATGAGTGGATTGATAGTCGGGATGAGCATTACTAGAAAGAGGAGCAAGATCAGTTTGAAGAAAGGGGAAACTAAGTTGAATGTTAAAATAGTTGCTCATAAACTAGAGTGAGCTGAAAAATTTTCCTGTCTTGAAAGTGTTTTTGGTCATGATAGGCAAAGTGGAAGGGACTTAAAAAGAAGAATTGCTTTTCGCTAAGAAGCTTTCACAAGGAGGAGGGAATTGATGACAGGGATGTTGAGTAAAGATGTTAAGAAACGGCTCGTCAAAACTTTGATATGAAGCATGGTTTTGGACGGCGGGGAAACAAAGTCGTTGAAGAAAAATGATAGACATCGATTGGAAGCTTTTGAGTTGTGGGTGTGTGAGGACGATGGGAAAGGAAAAATGGACGAATAGGTAATCAAACAAAGAATTACCCGGATGAGGGACGAGAAAATGTTGCTGGGAGAACTCCAAATTAGGCATGAAAGATGGAAGACCATTTTGATTGGTGTGGAGGCGTTGAAGACTGAAATGAAGGGGATGAAATTAGATAGGTGAAAGTTGGTGTAGGTTAAGGATATGCAGGCTGCACGGAATAAACGGTAATCGAATGCATGCGGGATTGAAAAGCAGTTTACTGTTGTGTGGAGTCTCAAAATTGTGTCCTTTTACGCGAGGCAAAGAAAGATAGCAGTTTACGTTCTTTGTTCATTCGAAAATCTCACATAAAACGGTAGATTACCAAAATATAATAGTATGTTAAACTTTCGGATAGTTAAATTTCTGACTTTTCTCGTACTCATATATTTTCTCATTTCCCTATTCCTAAAAAATAAAATTTAACACCACCTACAGTCAATTTGAACGTATTTAATTTTAACCACTTTTACTGCAGATTAATTTATAGCATTGTAAAAATAACTGAAGTCATACGAGTATTTCTTTATTTTTAAACACATAATGTTAACTAAGACTAACCATTTTTTAACGAGTGATTCCTTATACCTAATAATCGAATAGTCAAACATAGGTTTAACTTATGATTTATCGTACAAATTTTCTTCTATTTGCCGTGCATCAACATATTTATTCTGAACGTAATTCATTTCTCCTTAAAATGTATTGACAAAGAAGTTTACTTAGAAATAATCTTTGCACACAAGGTAGAAATAAATATGTCCTCATTAGGGACGAAAATAGCAACACAATGTTTAGTCTTTCATTTAAGCTCTTAATGTACAAATATCCATAGGAAATCAATGCATCGATTATTAAAATATTACACTGAATTTCTATTCATAAAGACCAATTTTATTGGGAGAATAGTTATTAAATTCCTAGATAAGATCAGCGCGAAGCCAATATTATCTTTTTTACACTGATAATTTGTAAAAATATAAATTGTCATCTAATTCAACTCTTCTAATTCATCTAGTACAAAATCATTATTAATTAATTCAGTCAATTCATTAACGTAGGATGAAATAACTATATTTAAGTAGTGAAAGTTATGATCATATGCTCTCATTACTAGTCAATGGATCACCAAATCCTACCCGAGACAAAAATGAGTTTTTATCACTTATACCAGTTGATTCGTGAAATTTGTTTTTCCATGCGTAACTTTATGGAATGAACAAAACATATTGAAATTTAATAAGTAACTTTGTGATCCCACAAAAAAGTGTGGGTGGAATTACAAAGTTACTTCATTAATTTCAACACTTGATTCATGTTTCAACAAAATACAAGGAACTCATTTTAAGGCGAAAACGGATGTCGCCAAGATTATTGACTTTCATATTATTAGTATCATCCAGGAACAAATTGACAATTGACTATTTGCAAGACAATTCATCGAGGACGAGAAGGAGATATCGCCGTTCAACTGAATATAAACTCGCGTAGCAGCCGCGTTAGAGTCTGGAAAATTTACCGCTGCCAGTGAAGACCGATTAAATAAAAATTTAAAACTTGACCGTTTTCTATCATGGGATAGCAGCTTTATACCAAAAATATTGAAAGATAGTTGCCACGACGATTTCTGTCCCCCATGAGGACAGACTTATCTCGAGGAACGACACCGGGAACTGGGGAATTGGGAAAGGTGAGAGAAACCTCGGGTGCCTTGTTATCTCCCGCCTCGCTCTCATCATCTGATTCCTCTTTTGTTTACCATCGTCTCCATCCCCCCCCAAAGCGCATCCCCCTTCA